>NC_137463.1:99489978-99883767 GCF_964235325.1 Thermobia domestica | reverse complement strand
ATGATCATGCAAGTAGTACCATTTGAAAGCCAGCTTCATTCTGAAGAGAAAGAGGTATGAACCATGATCCTAGGATAAATAGTGACGATGCAGTAGCTGCTTGACTGAAAGTCTAAAAAATAGCCCAAAAAGCCGAGTACCGGAAAGGGTTAATTTGACGAAAATTAATGGTCCAGGAATCAAATTCCAGCACAACTTTTCTTTTAATTTGGAGCGGAGGGGACACAAGTTCGGATACCATGTTGAACTTTAGGTTCCGGTCTCCTTAGAATGTTATGAACATTCATCCCATGGAAAGCAATGGCAAACCACCAAGGATTCAGCTTGCCAAGGGACTTTTAGGTCAAATACCTGCCTTCGGACAGAATATCACATCATCATTCATTAACAGCCATAGAATAACACATTGCAAAATTTTTACCAGAATATATGCGAGATTGCGAGACCATGCGAGAAAGTCTCGCGCGAGACGCGAGACGAGACTCAAAATTTTATGCGAGACGCGAGACGAGATTTCACATTTGCGAGACGAGACGAGACGCGAGACGAGACCAACATTTGAGGCTGCGAGACGAGACGAGACTTTTCCATTTCTCGTCTCGCGTGCATCCCTAGACAAAAGAAAATTTGTCAACTGTCAAATACTTTCTTTCCCATGTGTACAACAAGGCAGGGCTCTGAGCAATCACTTACTCTTCATCTCATTAACAAACTCTTCGAATTTTCATTTCCTGAATGGTACTTACTTTATAACATATGTTTCTGCATCAAAATAAAATTTTCATACTTAATTTCTCGCAACCCACAAAAGCACGGAACGCGACCCACACTTTGAGAAACACTGGTATAGAATATCTGGGCCTGGAAAATCACGAAGAAAAGTAATTTTCTGTTAAGAAATATCCCCTTTTTACTTTTTACCCCTCTGTACCGCCTCTGTTTAAAGACAAAGATCTGAAACAAATCTGAAAAATACTAAGGGGTGCAGTGAATGAGTGTCCAAAATTTCAAACTTCTAGATGCAAAAGTAAGCCCGCGAAAAATACTATCCCCAAATACCTCAGATTCCCGTATAAAGCAGGTAACAGTTTCCTGAGACATCCCTATTTATCCTAAGATCATGGTTCTTACATCAAACTCTTCAGAATAGAACAGCCTTTCAGGTGGTACCATTCATATGTCTCCATCTTAGCCGGGAAAATCGCGAAGATAGCTATTTTTTGTTAAAAATATCATTTTTTTTAAATTTTTGCCCCTCTGGACCCCACTGTTTTTACGCAGAGATCTGAAATCATCTGAAAGATACTAAGGGTACACTGGACGATTGTGCAGAATTTCAGTCTTCTGAATGCAAAACGTAGGCCCGCCAAAAAATAATAAAAATAGGCACAACAAAAAAATATCTTTTTAAAAAAAAAATATGACGCCATCACATCCTATGTCTTGACGCAGAGAGGCGTGAAAGCATATGTAACGTGCTTTACAATGCCTTCAGTCCTGAAAAAGTGAAGTAAAAAGCTTTATTGGTACTTTTTTAATCGAATAATGAAGATTTTATTTTATCATCTAAAAATAGGTCAGTGGTGCCCACCCCCCTCATGTTCATGACGCACCACCCCTCAATTGTCTATCCGTAGGTGTTCTTCCATGAAAAAAAATCTTTTCGATTAATTTTTACACCCCCTCAAACATATTTATATAGATTTTTACCCCCCAAATATTTCAATGACGCAGTTTGCGTCATAGCCCCCCCCTTGTGGGCACCCCTGAATAGGTGATATAATTTAAAAGGTTAAGCGTTAATGAAAAAGTACAGCAGCGCTTATCAAAGTGACACTTTTTACCACAAAAGTTATTGATATTTGGCAGGGCCATATTTTCAAGGAAATTGTAACTAGTTTGCTGCACGAAATACATAAATTTTGCCTAAAGTTATACAATCTAAAAAAAATTCGGAGAGGGGATAGGACACTTCTAAATACGCCCTATTATCTGGGAACAAATATATAGACGCGCACACAAAAGAATCTTCGTCTTAAATGTCGATGGTGATTTCCCCGTTGGAATAGTTAACGATTTACAATATAAACCCTGTGTTACGAAGAGAAGAAAACAGGATTATCCTGTTACCCTTTCAAAATGGGATTTTCCCTAATCATCCTCTGCATGACACTTGTTTTCATGCTATGCTGTACATACTGTACATTTGAGTCTCATTGTATTATGATTATCTTCTATAATCGAAATAACAGAACAGAAACGGGACTTTACTTATTTTCACTTTAAATTATTTCGGAATTTGATTTAAATCAGCGATTTTTATTTAAAAAATCAAGTGATTTAAATCTTGATTTAAATCGTGATTAAATCAGACTGATTTAAAACAATCCACCCTGGTGTAAACGAAAGTGATTTATCCATGGGGAATCTCAGTTTATTTGATGAAGTTACCTTTTAAGCAACGAGACTGTATAAGACGTGGCTCTACCTTTAAGATGAAATCAAAACAACTGTGATGAGTTCAATACTTTTTTTCTTGTAATCAATCCCGGGACCCGTGCATCAAAGTCATGCGTACTATAGCCACTTGATCAGTGAGGAGGGTAGAAGACTCCGTGTTGCAATTTATCGGAAAGGGATGGATATTTTGTGAAGTAAAATTAGCTCCAAAAAGATTTACGCTTACGAACGCCTTGTCTTACATTGATTTCTATAGGCGAGTGCAGTTTATCTTCATCTTATTCACTGTGTTTTGAACACGACCCATTGGCTATCTACCAATGTCCTTGGCCTCTTGAATATTATCAAGAATATAAACACATCGTTCACTCCAGATTAAAACATGCTTCCTTCACAGATTACAAGATAAATGTACTCAGTACTCTCATTAAGAACTGAAATTACTTATTTTTTGAAGTGTGCGTGATTGAAGTACATCAATTCAATTTAAGAAAAGGCCTATTTTTATTTAATTTCTCAACTGTTTTCTTAAAGATCGCCTTATGGTATATTATGCGATTCGCATGAATGTATGTGAGCATGTGAGGTGTTTGTTTATGCGTGTAAGTATATATTCGTGATTCTATGAATGATCATCATTGAGATTGCTTACACGAAAAGATTGTGCAGATATTTTATGTTCGACGTTTTACATTCATCATAATAATCTTTCTTTCCTTAAAAAAAATATAATAATAATAAATTCAGTTTTACAGCACTAGCAAACTTGTCGGTAAGTTTGCTAGTGGAAACTGCACATCATTAGTTATAGGTTTGATTCCCGGTTAGAATCTATTATCCTTATTTCTCCATTAATACTAGAAATCCGCATTGAATATTGTAACATTAATTCTGCATGGGGTCAAATTCGACCTCACACTTATCTTAACAGCAATTACGTTTCGTTATTTATTTATTTCACTGATTTCGAGTTAATTAGAACATTTTAAATAATAGTATGGCATATATATATGCATAACCCATATAATTATCAATATTTAATACAAGTAAAAGTGTAAGAAATATCGTAAAATATATCACGTTGGAGCTAAAAAAAAAAAAAAAAGCGAACTTCTAGTGTTAATCTATGAAACGTGAGTACGAGACGTCATTGTAAAAATCAGTACAATTTGCAATTGCTGATTCTCATGAACTGATGTTTCATCAATTTCGAGGGAATGAATTCTAAATGTTAACTTCAATATTCTTAGCTCTCTTGTGGTTAGATGTTAATTGCATTGTTGCTTTTATGCAAGAGATATGAGATCATTCTCACATGGGAATAAGTGTTGCCCACGAGATGAGACAAGAAAACCTTAATTCTTGTCTCGTCTCGAAATTTTTTGTGTCGAATTCTCGTCTCGTCTCGATTCTAGGAAACCCTTTCTCATCTCGTTTCGAATGTTTTTTCTTGTCTCATTTTGTAAATTTATGTACGAAATTTATGCCCTTGACTTTTTTCTTAATTTCATCTAGAAGTTATTTGAATCCTTCAGCGTCATGATAGATTCATAAAGGATATGATCTAACAATATTTAAACCATTGAACTATATTGCGTAATGACTTTTTAAACGTTGATGAATGCTTTTAATTATGCTCGTACAATAACTTTATCAAGAATCGTGTAATACTAAAACAGTGTTTGTGATCTAAGACTTGGGGCAACTAGTGTGCTCACGAGATTTGAGAAATTTCTCGTCTCGTCTCGTCTCGAAAACGAGAAGTGCATTTTGAAACTTAAACGAGACGAGAAACATGAGAATTCTTGTCTCTTTTTGAATTCGAGAATCGAGACGAGTCGGGTCTAGACATTTATAGCCTCGTCAATGGCGGACCCAGCCCGAGTCCGGGAAGCTTAGACCGCCTCAGTTTTTTTGAGTGACAAAAATAATTTGACCTATTATTTATATATTTTTGAAAGTTTATAATAAACTAATGATATAGTTATCATAGTCTGGGGTCTGGCTGCCCCCTCCCCCGTTTTTTTACCTTCTAAATCTACCTCTGCGTCTCGTGTGCACTACTAGCGGAAACACATGAATCTATTAGCACGAGAGGAATATATATGACAAAAACATCTTTCTTTGTATCTGGGTGGCTAATGTGTGTATTTCGTATGTATGTGGTCTGCTCGTTTCAATTCTCATTAGGTATACGTGCCTCGGATATAAACCAGAGTGGTGGTGGTTCACATCCCATTTTAAATAGTAGAGACTGTTTCATATTATCCTTCGGTGCTGACAAGAGATATTAAAATTCAGTCGACCTATATTAAAAAAGAAAAAAAAAACTAGTTTTCTTCCCCGTTTTGCGTTTTTTTTATCCTCCGGATACACCAAAAGCGTGCTTTATTGCGTTATTTGGGGTTACCAGTGAGCTGTCAGTATAGCTTGTCGCTACATAAATAAACTACTGGATAGATAAATTGATATACTGGATAGCAAAATTTCAAATACAAGGTATACCAGAAGTAGTGACACCTTTTGATTGATCAGTACATTTTTATTATAAACAAGGATGGCATGAAATAAAATTGTAGGTACAAAGGAATGCTGTAAAAATCAAATGTTTTACAGTATCTAATCCATATTCTCCATTTGGAGGTCCACCTGACGGCCATTAATATCGATGCATTCCTGCATCCGGAGACGCACATTTCTGCTCGCATCTCAGCACATCTGAACGGGAATGTTGTTGGATGATTCGCGCCACCAATTCCGCAACACTGTTTATAGGTTTTGCATATACCTTGTCCTTCAAACGTCCCCATACGAAGAAGTCGGGAGGGTTCAGGTTTAGTGACCGTGGTTGCGACTTCACTGTTCCCTCGACGATCAATTCATCGCCCGGGGAAGGTGTTGCTCAAAAATTCACTGACAATCTCGGCAAAGTGTGGTTAAGCACCGTCTTGCTGCCACCACAATGTGCCAGAATCATCCCTCTCCTGAAACAGAGGTATCACAAACCGCAACATCAATCATACAGCCTAACCTACTGCACCTAACAACAAGTCAGTCACTACTTCTGAGACACTCGATATACTGGATAAATAGCAATACTTCCATCCTGTCATTTTACGCATTTCATTATGTTTTTCATTCATTACTCTTTAAGTAAAAGAGTAAGTGTGTCACCGTCAGGAAAAAAAGTCTGCTAGTTATTTGCTATGGTATATATATATCTAGGTATAATATATAAGTAAATAACAATATCTTTCAGGAAAATAAAAACTATCAGTTACTATTGGCAACCCACGACAAACATTTAACACCACAAAAGATTTTTTTTTTAATTTTCTCGATAAGTATAGGCTACATGAGTCTACCTTCAAGTAGGTTATTTTATTCATCTCGACATGATCTATCGAATATATGTCATTTTTCTTTTTTAAAAAAGTAGTTAAATAGTAATTAAAATTTAAGAATAATGATAATTATAGGTTCATTAACGACTGTCGACTGGAAGCAGGGAATTCGTGTTATTTACTGTAATTCAGTCCAAACTTTTTTTTTTCATCACGAATTCTGTCGAAAAATATTGAAGCTTCAATACATAAGACGATAATTATATGACTGTTCTGATTGTACAGTTGCAAAGCATGGTCGCTTGTTTTGAAGGAACGACAGGCTGTGAAAGTATTTGAATATTCGAACTCAAGAGGGTCGAGAATGGCTCAAGCTTGATAATGAGGAGAGGCGTAATTTATATAGTTTTATTTTCGGTCAAATTATGCTTTCTTAAAGGCTCATTCTCTATACTTGTAAATAAGTTTTACTAGTTGTTATCGGCAGGGGCGGATCCAAGGGGGGGGCGATAGGGGCGATTTCCCCCCAGAAGAGGAAACTTATTTTATATATAAATAAAACCCATCCCAGAGTTTAGTAGTAGTCCGTCCCCCCAATAGTCCGTCCTGGATCCGCCCCTGATTTGGTTATCGAGACATCTTTACTAGGTTCTGCCCTATTTATCTTGAAGTTTATGATAAAATTATAAAGCAAGAAGCACGGAATTTTCTTGTCACCTCTGTTGTATGTACTCCCATGCGCAAAAAATATTGCGCGTATACTGTAACTCACAATTTTTCGCAATTATTCCATTTTCCATATGTTTATTGGTAAAATTCAGTTATTAGTACGTGGAGATAATAGAAAGCAATCCATCTAAGGAGATATTTCCAAAAAATATAATAAAATAATAAAAATGTAAGCAAAAAACAAAATTATGTTCGGTTTTGTGTATACTGGCAATAATGTTTTCGAGGGAATTTTTGGAGTAGCACAGCACGATTGCAGAGGGAATAACAAGATTAGTAGGAGAACAGCTGAATCAAGGAACTGGAAGTTGGAGCAACATATTGCATTTATTGGCTTAAATCTAGGGTGTAAATTGTCTGCCAAATATAAATTAGTTTCTGTAAGCAAGATGTTATACGGAAAATATAAACAAAGAGAAAAACTGTTGTCTTAAGTTTGGAAGTGACTTGCTCTATAGCCATGAGCATTTATTTCTTAAGAAAAAGATAGGCAACAAAAGAAAATTTGTGTGGTCAAGTGGGTAGAGTGACGGACTAGTAATTTTTATACTGTTTTGACACCAGATCGAATCCCATCCGGTCCTGTTCAATTTGTTTTTCTTTACAAAACATTGTAGAAAGTGTATAATTTTTAAGTTAATAAGAAACGAAATAATATAATAATGAAATAACTTTTTGTTTTCCTGATGACGTATTTATTCAGAATTAGCTTACTATTTATTACTAATAGCGATTGTTTTTAGTTTATGGTATGGTATGGTATGCTTAACCGTTCCCTCTCCGTTTTTACACAGCTTCAACTCACTGCGAGTGTCTGTGAGTCAGGAACAGGAAAAAAAAAAAACAAGAGCAACTTGCAGCTTTACACACAGCGTGAGGAACACAGTCACAGCGATAGCTCGTTGTCATGAAGAAAAAAACTGTTCTAGTGTTTCTGTGTGTGTGTTTCTTTTTAAAGTATTGACTCTCTCTCTCTCTCCTTTTGTTTCATATCCACAAGTGCAAGAAATGCAAGTCTGAGTGAAAAAAAAAAAAAATCAAGAGTGCTTTCTTTAAACAAAACTAAATTTTACAGCTCTCTTTGTGAGGAACGCGAATGCTTCCAAAAGATGCCATGAATATTACCTATAATCGTACCGAATTATACAGTAGCGTGAAAAACTGATAATAAAATTATGTAACATGCATAAGCTTTTTTTTTTTTTTTTTTTTTAAGAGTAACCACACATTAAACATAACAAATTAAATTTTTGGGATTACGAATTATCACATTACGTGTCGGTGTAGGCCTATTCGTTTTCACATTCGAGCGACGAAAAAAAGAAAGTGTGGTGATAGTTATAAAAACCGAATACCAGATTTCAATAAATTCAAGTTACATGGCTCCTACATAGCGAAAAAAATGATTTTTCGATGTCTGTCCATCTATTTGTCTCTCGGTTCGTCACGCTTTTACACGCACTCAAATAGAGGCCATACTGTTCAACGTATCTGCACCGAATTCTAGACATAACGTTTTAGTAACATAATATCTTTCGAATTTTATGTCCTTCGACACTTAAAAGCAAGGGTAATTTACTGAAGGATTAAAATTTAAAATAATTCTATTTTCTGAAATAAAAAAAAGCTGTGACGATTTTATTTACTTTTGATAAATATATATTTTATTAACAAATCTCCACCACATATGAATAATTTTTCTGAAAAAATATATATGGTGTAATTTACTGTATGGTATGCGTTCTTTTTGCACAATTTTCTCAACCACATTTCATAAATAAACGTATCATTAATTACCTAACAATATGTCAACTCGTTGGAAGGAGTAGCTTAATCTTAGGGTGAGCTTTCCCCCGATGGTTTTCCCATTAACGCCTCAGGCAATTTTGTTCATATTTCGTAAAAAAATATTTCATTAATAAACTAACATAGAGCATAAATAGTTTATTCCGATAACATACAGAAGAAGTGGTTTTCTCAAGGGTTGATTTTTTTTGGACAATTGTCTCAGTTATTACTGAAATTTGTATTTTTACTGAAATTTGTTCTAATTTCAGTAAAAATATTTTCTGTAATAATCTTACAATATGGTATAACTCGCTTGTTCCGAAAAGAAAAATCCAAAAGAGATAGTTTACTTTGATAGTGAAATTTTTCCCGACGATTTGCTTAAAAATTACTTGATATACTGTCAAAATTACAGATAGAAGAGTTTACCTTTGGGGGTAAGCTTTTCCCGATGACCTTCCTAAAAACAACTCAGGAGATGTTTGTTGTTCATATTTTATAAATACGTATTACATAAATAACCTAGCTATATGGTATAATTCCCTCATCCGGAAAATCTAGAAATGGTATATTACTTTTGACAGTAAGTTTTACCCTGCGATTTTCTCAAGAACGACTCAGGTGATTGTGTTCGTATTTCATAAATAAATGTTTTATGAAAACACTAACAATATAGCATAGCTCGTTTATACTGAAAAGATCCACAAGGGATAATTTATTCTTGGGGGTGACTTTTTGCATAATTTTCTCAGAAATTACTCAGACGCTTTTGCTTATAGTTCACATACAATTATATCCTTTATAATTCTAATATATGGATCAAGTTATTTCTAACGGAAATATGACCAATGGGTACTTTACTTTTGGGCCTGAAGTTTCTTCTAGCAAAGTTTTCCAAAACATTATTGTATTCGCAATTTCCCAAATAAATGTATCAATAACAGTTGCAGCCTAACATAAGTCAGTGTAAAATATTCGAGCGAGAAAGTACAGTGCGTTTACTCCGTACCCTTTCTTAAATATATTTTTAAATGTTACACCTAATCACAATTTTCCGAACAAAATCGAAACTTTTTTTTAAATGTGCCTTGTTGTGGTCAAATGGTTCAAGTGCATTGGTTCTGGATTAGATTTCCAGTGAGAGCTAGTGTATCTTCATCCAAGAGATGTGACACGTCGGTGCAAAGAAGAAAGTGTTTAAATAAGCCTAACCAAGCTAATCAACAAAAGAAATAATACAATGTTACGAAATTATCGTAGAAACGTTGTTAATATTAGGTAGGTTCGACTGGAATGCCCAAACAATTGTCAATTCCAAAGGTCTTTGTTTTCGTCCGGCGGGAGCTCATGTGGTTCGGATTTCACGTTAATCAGTAGGTCCACGTCTCATATAGCCTTGCTGCTGAAAGGGACGATAAACTCAAAATCACATCACACATCTTTGTTTTCGCCTTTGTTTTAGCTCATAAATGTCTCTGTTCATAAGCTCCTTAGTGGTTAGCGTACACGCATTTGGTGTGGAAGACCCGGCTTCGATTCCCGGCGAGAGCTCACGTGGTTCGGAGTCCACGTTAATCAGTAGGCCGACGTCTCATATAGCTTCGTTGCTGAACGAGACGTTAAACTCAAACTCAATGTCTTTATTCATAAATGTCTTTGTGTATGGTTTTTCATATACGTGGCATGGACATTAAATTTTGATTTCTACGCCATATGTATCTAATTACATACACACCTATAGAACGAACACAACAAACTTGGAATATCTACATTGTTTGCGTATGGAAAATAATCACGCTCTACTGTACAGGACAGCCGTGTGTATGGAATTCCATACACATGGCAATCAACGTATTAAGAAATGTATAATAATAAGAATTAATAATAATAATAATAATAATAATAATAATAATAATAAACAGAAAACGATACGATCACTTACATAATTTATAAATAAAAGTTGGGGGGCGCGGTGGCTCAGTGGTAGAGCGTTCACCTCTGGTGCTTGGGGTTCCGGGTTCGATCCCAGCCCCTGCCAAGTGAACTTTGTGGTGGACAAACACCGTGCTCGTGGGTTTTCTCGGGGTTCTCCCGTTTCCTCCCACTTTCTTCATTCCACCATTTCACTCATCTCTCATCATCACCGTCTCCTTTAGCCTCACCGGCATAACCGTGGGACGTAAAACTCAAAGATTTCATTTCATTTCATAAATATAAGTTAACATTTAATAAGCATATAACTGCAATGGAATTAAGTTGTTTTCCTCTCTCCCTGAACGCTACAGCCCTTCTTGTTCTAAGGCGTAGAAGAGAACTTGTGGCACCCACGATTTGGGGCGGTGTGTGGTCACAACTTGGTATCCCTTTGTTGTTAGTCCTAGCTTTCTAGACGGATGCAGTTATTACCGGTAGAATATACAAGCAAATAGACTTTTGTATTACTATTAAAGTAAATAATTACACTCATTCCTTCAATGTGATACTTGTGGTTGCTTAACCGTATACAGACAGCTGATCCATTGAAAAATCGTTAATAATAATAATAATAATAATAATAATAATAATAATAATAATAAATAACAGGAACTCGACAAATATTCTTGCAAATAATAGGAAAAAGTTTGCGTCACACTGTTCACTTTGCTGGACACACCAGTGTGGCGCGTTATACCGATTGTGGCACACTGGAATATAGGGTATGTTTTTTTTTTTTTTTTCAACTATTCCAACTGCTTCAATTGAAATGGGTCTATAATAATAAGAGAATGCATTTAGTCTTCTTACCCTTCAATTTAGAAATAAGGTTCGCGAGAATTTCATAAAAGAATAATATACTCAGAATTGTATATAGTAGTTTGTTTTATTCGAAATTACATACTTCCTGCAACTGTTTTTTGATTGAAATGATTTGAAATGAAATTTTTAAGTTTTACGTCCCACGATTATGCCGGATAGGCTAAAGGAGACAGTGGTGATAAGAAATGAATGAAATGGTGGAATGAAAAAGTGGGATAAAACGGGAGAACCTCGAGAAAACCCACACACACAGTGTTTGTCCAGCACAAGGTTCACTTGGCGCGAGCATAGATCGAACCAAAGACTCCATGCACCAAAGGTGAACGCTCTACCACTGAAACACCGTGGTCTCTGAAATTACTTATGGAACTACCGAGAACTATGCTGTAATATTTGAATGTGCTTCAAGTTTACAATAATTAGTTTAGTTAAATTCATTATTAACAATTAAATAATTTCATTCATTATTAACAGGTAAATGCTGCTGATGCAAAGACTTAAATCTAGCGATACCGCGAGCGTAAGTATTAAACAGAGGGATTTTAAAGGGCCCCCTGAGCTGGGGGCCCTGGGCTCCATTGGCTCCGCCCTTAATCCGCTAATGCCTATAGATTATAAATTAAAGGGGACGGGCCGGGTCCGTTCTAAAAATTCCGGCCCGTGCAGACCTCTAGCTCCTGTGTATATGCTATCTGAAAATACAGTAGAGTTTCGCTTATCCGACATAAAACAGGCAGGCAGAACGCCGGATAATATGGATGTGTTAAGGAAAGACCTATAAAAAGTCAAACTATGATATAATTTTACACATTACGCATCTAATTATCATCTTTGCAAGAAACAAATATAATGCATTGACTCAGTGACGTATCCAGCGTGAGGTCCTGGAAGCTGTCCCTTACCAAACCTCAAGCACTTTTTAATAAACCTACTTTTTCCCTTTTGAGTTTTTTTTATTTATGTCAGATTACTTTGAGTCAGTGTCCAAACTGTGGACAATGCGTTGTTGTTATAATTCTAACAAGTAACACTTCCCAAGTGTAACACTCCGATTTTGATAAAATTTGGCAGGTAGATACTATACATAAAATAAACAAATAAGTGCTTTTTTATTTTTTTTTTGCTGAAAAAAGGGTTTTAGGGGGCAAAAGCCCTCACCCAAAATTTGAAAGTTGACGCTCGAAAGGCAAAAACAAGTGGACCAAAGTGAACGAAATCGTGAACAGATATTGCGGACATAAAATTAGAGAATACGTGTTTTGTATTTTCCTGGAAAAAATGGTTAGGTGGGGCACAGATCTCTCCAAACCTTTGATCATGAAATATCAAAAGTGCTAATAACAGTATGTCAGAAGTGCCTAAATTTACATGAAGAATTGGAACAAAACTTTGTGTTAGGACAATATGCAAAAAATAAACAAATTCGGCTTTTTTATTTCCTGCGAAAAACGGTTTTAGAGGACAAAAGGTCCCCCGCATGAATTTTGAAATTTGACGCAAGAAAGGGAAGAAAAAATGTACCGAACTGAATGAAATTGTTCACAAATGTTGTAGAGGTAAGATGAGGAAATACGTGCTTCGTATTTTCCTGAAAAGAGAAAAAAACCTTTTGAGTGGACCGAGGCTTTGAGTGTCGGAAGGATTGGACCGAAGCGAATGAAATTGTCTGTAGATATTGGATATGAAAAATAAAGCCTCTCGTGTTTCACAAGTGTCTCCATCAGATTTCTTCAAATTTGGCAGATCAACAACAAGCACAAACAGTATAGCGTATTTTGTAGTATTTTACGAGGCAACTTTAACCCTTACAATGTTTTTCCGCATAAACAAAAACATGTGCCGATTAATTTCCTGTTTGCTGTTGATGTGCCAAAATTGATAGGGACATCTTTAAAACACGAAAGTCCTTATTTTACATACAGTCTATACAATATCTACACACAATTTCATTTGCTTCGGTCCACTCCTTCCTGCACTTTTACGGTAATATTAACTTTTTTTGGAGGGGCTCTAGGCCCCAACACTGTTTTTTCATACAAATTAAAATGCATTCCATTTATTGTTTTGCAAATTGTCCCTATACGAAGTTTCGTTGCAATTCTCCATACTCTTTAGGAACTTCTGACGTATACATACTTATTTGCACTTTTGATATTTCCTAATCAACAGCTTAGAAGGTCCGTGCCCCACTCAATCGCTTTTTTTCAGGAAAATACGAAACACAATTACCTCAATTTACGTCTAGAATATCTGTGCACGATTTCAAAATTTTGGGTGGGGAATTCTGCCCCCTAAAACCAATTTTTCGCAGAAAATAAACCCGTATTCTTTTCTTTTCTTTTTTTCTTTTCTTTTTTTTTTCGTATTGTCCCTACACAATTTGTCGTTCCAATTCTTCATGTCCTTTAAGCACTTCTTACATACTGTTATTAGCACTTTTGATATTTCACGATCAAAGTTTTGGAGGGGTCTGTGTCCCACCGAAACTTTTTTTTTTTCCAGGAAAATACGGAACCCATATTCCCTCATTTTTCGTCAACAATATCTGTGCACAATTTCATTCATTTCGGTTCACTTCTTCTTGCCTTTCGGGCGTCAACTTTCATCATTTTGGATGGGGGATTTTGACCCTTAAAACAGGCATTCGTTTAGTTTTTGCGTATTGTCCATATACAATGTGTTATCGGAATTCTTCGTCCTTTACACACATCAGACATATTGTTACTAGCACTTTTGATATTTCATGATCAAAGGTTTGGAGGGGTCTGCGTCCCACCTAACCGTTTTTTCCAGGAAAATACAAAACACGTATTCCTTCATTTTACGTCTGCCATATCTGTGCACAATTTCGTACACTTTGGTCCACTTGTTTTTGTCTTTCGGGCGTCAACTTTCAAAATTTTGGATGAGTGCTTTTGCCCCCGTAAAACAGTTTTTCCGCAGAAAATAAAAAAAAAACATGTATTCGTTTATTTTATGTGTAGTATCTGCCTGTCAAATTTTATC
Source organism: Thermobia domestica (assembly GCF_964235325.1). Classification (NCBI taxonomy): domain Eukaryota; kingdom Metazoa; phylum Arthropoda; class Insecta; order Zygentoma; family Lepismatidae; genus Thermobia; species Thermobia domestica. The sequence goes on along the minus strand of NC_137463.1, from coordinate 99,869,644 downwards.
AAAATCGGAGTGTTACACTTGGGAAGTGTTACTTGTAAGAATATACCGTAATGCCATTGATACCAGGTGGAATTAAAGAACACTTTTAAATGGGATTACAATTTCGTTTCCGGTCTGTTTATAACATTACTGTATTAGAACGATACACTCATTGCCATTTGCTATTTTTTTATGTGATATACGTAGCAAACAGTTTTCCTTACATGTCTCTAGAAAATATTTTTTGATTTCGTGTGAGTTAGAATTAAGTTTGACCGGTTCATAAATGACAAGTAAGAAACGTTTAAGAGAAATACAGAACTGTTGCATTATTATTATTATTATTATTATTATTATTATTATTATTATTATTATTATTATTATTATTGATATTTTGGAAACATTAGAATTACGTGCTTACGAGGATTCGTGTCGGGTCCCCTCCGAAAAGAAAAGCTGGATATGTGCCTGCACTGAATGATAGACGTATGAGTCAAGGTATAGATGAGCGTGCTAGGCGATCGAGTCCGGAGCATCAGAAACAGACTAAGACCACAACTTGCAGTTCTTCTTGCCGATTGATGCTGCTTTTTACCTGCTATGATATGTCGGATAATAATGTGAAATAAACGAAGGTCAAGACCATGGCGTATTGGTGTTTCATGCACCTAAACCTGTAAAATATTTGTGCCGAAAACATCTTTCACTCACTAGCTAAATTTGAGGGTATGATCGCTCATCTTGCCTTATAAAGTATAGTCTTATAAAGAATATATATAGCATAATAAAAACCTAAAGACCAAATTCAATGATTATCTATAGTTTTATTTTTTAATAACGGGAAACTTGTTTATTTCATCACGATAAATCATGTTTGATACTAAGATATATATTTTTCATACTTTATTGGAGAAATTTTTTTTTTTTCAAGAAAAGGGGATGATAAAGGAAGCTATACAACACCATAAACTGAAAGCAATCGGTATTACTAATAGTACACTAATTCTAAATAAATACGTCATCAGAGGAAACAAAAAGTTATTTCCTAATTGTATTGTTTCAGTTTTATTAACATAAAAATTATACACTTTCTACAATGTTTTGTAAAGAAAAAAAAATTGAACAGGACCGGATGGGATTCGATCTGGTGTCAAAACAGTATAAGAATTACTAGTGCGTTACTCTACCCACTTGACCACACAAATTTTCTTTTGTTGCCTATCTTTTTCTTAAGAAATAAATGCTCATGGCTATAGAGCAAGTCACTTCCAAACTTAAGACAACAGTTTTTCTCTTTGTTTATATTTTCCGTATAACATCTTACTTACAGAAGCTAATTTATATTTGGCAGACAATTTACACCCTAGATTTAAGCCAATAAATGCAATATGTTGCTCCAATTTCCAGTTCCTTGATTCAGCTGTTCTCCTACTAATCTTGTTATTCCCTCTGCAATCGTGCTGTGCTACTCCAAAAATTCCCTCGAAAACATTATTGCCAGTATACACAAAACCGAACATAATTTTGTTTTTTGCTTATATTTTTATTATTTTATTATATTTTTTGGAAATATCTCCTTAGATGGATTGCTTTCTATTATCTCCACGTACTAATAACTGAATTTTACCAATAAACATATGGAAAATGGAATAATTGCGAAAAATTGTGAGTTACAGTATACGCGCAATATTTTTTGCGCATGGGAGTACATCGTAACAATACACTTAATTACACTTTCTTCTTTCTCTCTTTTCAGGTAAGTGTTTCAGACATTTTTCTACTACTGCAGTGACTAGCGAAACACAATCGTACGTAAGTATGGATAATATAAACTGTTTGCTCATATCTCATATGTATGAACGGAATTGTATACATTATTTTCAGCATTAATATATTAATTTATTTTATGTTCATCACACAGGCATGTTTCTTGTCATTTGGTTCGTGAGTTGTCTCGTTTGTCAATCAACGATGTATCACTGTTCCAAAGAGTTTGAGACTAGAAACAAATATTTTTGGAAGCCCCATTCCAGCCAACTTACCATTTCCCACAAAACGACAAAATATGTGTTTCTTCAAAGGTATGTTGTAAAAAATTAACATTTTATAGAGTTAGTTCGAAAGATGATTTAAAATAAGCATCAATAACAAGAAGAAGGTAACGGTGCTTTTGACACTTACAAATCTACTTTTAAAATAGACTTGCTACCCTATAATAGAGAGAATGTCGAATTCAAGAATTCTCCACGGCGAGTGCTTGGCTTTACATTTCGCGCGCTGCTGGTACTGCAATACTTCTATAGGTCAGCAAGAAATATGGATCCAACACAGGGTAATGTTCATAATTCCGCTAGATGCTGGGCGATCTGTCTACATACATGGAAGCAGGTTCTAGAAAAGAATATAGTTTCAACGTGGAAAAAGGAAATGAAATTATAGGAGATTTTAAGTTAGGAAAAGGTTTAAACTTAATGTATATGAAATCCTAAAGGGTAGATGCTGTCTACCTTGTCTCTTTTCTAATCTGTTACTCCGTGAAAATTATGTTTTGTTTAAACACAACTTTAATAATAAAATTTAATGTAAGGGTTCATTTTAGAAAACGAAGGTACACTTAACGAGACATGAAGAGGAAGTCTGTAAAAATCTCGTCACTAAACTTCCATTTTATTTAAAAGAACACAGAAAAATAATTCCTCATATACACCATTGGGCTAAGGAAAAAGACGGAGTAGACACTCAACACGTAAAGAGAAAAATAATTCCTCATATACACTATTGGCCTAAGGACAAAGACTAATGAGGAAACCGATTCAAGTGTGACACGAAATTGTAGACGAGTTTATGCGCAAACGAAGTGTTTTTGTGTACAATTAAACCCATTAGAAGGAAAAATCCTCGATCTCAGCCGTTCCGGAGATATAGAGGAATAAGTGGAAGGTTGGTGCTCCGATATTTTGCGAATTTTCTTCTGTGTTTCGAGTGAATATGTTTGGCAATTGCATTGAAACGTTAAGAAAGATGCACCAGGGTGGAATAAAAGTGGTGTTGAATGTTTAGCGTAAGTGACATAGCTTTTACCCGGGGCCGGAAAAAGAAGGAGCTTAAAGAATAACAAACGCCATTGAAACGAAGAACAAAATTGTATGACATTATATGCTAACATATCATTTCGTTAGTTCATAGAAAATGAGAGAAGGTGATATAAAAATATATTAATTACATTGCCACAGGAACAGAGACGTTATTATGTAAACAAAAATACAATGTTATATTTTGTGCAAAAGTGCTATAGAAAAACAAATTAAATAAGATGTATCATAAACACATATTGTTGCAAACGTAAATACGACAGTGTGTAGTTGTGTGGCATATATTTAAAAACGCAATATATAGATCAATAAGCAAAAATAGTATCATCAACTTTTAAAAAAACGAAAACAGGTACGCCTTTTATACTGTATATCACATACAGTTCCGATCGGTTAGTAATTGTAGAAATTGATAATGTTTGGAAAATTCGGATGGCATTCATTTTTTTACATTTTTCATCCTATTTGACTGATGATACTTTTATTCGATTGAGCGTACCAATAAACATGAACATAGATACCTGACACACCTATTTCAGCCAACAATGGAACTCCGGTATTTTCGCCTTCCCAGTCCAAAACATTCTTCCCCTAGATTTTTTTATGGACTCTTTGGTTTTGTAACCCTCATGTCTGAGGCGACATATTACTACAGTTTCCTGGATGAAGGAATTATTCATTTTTAAAAGACTCGTTTGCTTATATTAACGCTACATATTAAAAAATTCGCAAAATATCGGAGCACCAGGCTTCCCCTTATTCCTCTATATCTCCGGAACGGTTGAGATCGAGCGTTTTTCTCTCTAATTGGTTTAATTGTACACAAAAGCACTTCGTTTGCGTATGAACTCGTCCATAATTTTGTGTCACACTTGAATCGGTTTCCTCGTAAGTAGGCACTCAACACAGTTAAATTTCATTGCAATATCCACATGAGTTTCCAAGTCTTTCCACCCACCCTGCACGTGTTTCCGAGCGACAAAAATTTACGAGATTTTCCCATATAATGTGATTTTCCAATGATCACGTGTGATATTTTATAGATTTTGTGTAATCGGAATTTGTGTAAAATGTAAGAAATAAAAGTTATGGTAGGAAAGGTTTGATACTCCATTTTACATGACATGAGTTAGTATGAATAACGCTTTATTTAGAACAAAACATAGAGTAGTGAACACACACTCACTCACTACATTATACCATTATATATATATAATATGAAGCAGGAACTCTTGAGGACAGAAACCAATACAGAACGTAACAGTCGATTCGCATTACTCGCGGTTGAGTTGACTGAACGTCTCCACTCCCCGAGTCCATGCAGTTGAAAACCCTCAAACCAGTGTATGTTGTACGAGTGTATGTTGTACGTTGCTGATAATGGAAGTGGTAGATCGGGGTAGAGTGGGAACAAATGTTTTCGTGGCAGAAATTGAATTGAACAAGATAGAAGTATAGCACGAGTTGTAGCTGTGTAAGGTCACGAGGAAAATAGCGAAATTTGTGCAGACTTCAGTTGCATTCTTTTTCTGAGAAAAGAAAAGAAAAAAAGTGGGGATGATTTATAGATGGCGCAAATTACAAAGTCGATCAAGTCAACGTAGTTCCTGACATCTGGTGGGAAGAATGAAAAAAGATGCAGTTACCTTTTGCGATTGTTGTAGGCTTCTTTTCTTCCTCCCAGACTCTTCCACTTCACTACACAAAAAGAAACTTCACGAGGATTTTTTTTTTAAATATAAATGGAAAATCGAAACAGTGTTCAGCAGTAAATTAAGATGATTTGAATTCCGTAAATGGATCTGTTTGCGTGAAGAAAAAAGGAAACTCGAAACCATCTGAAAGAGCAATGTCACTACATATTTTGTTGTAATAAGCTGTGATAAACAATTGAGTTCTCTAATGACCACTAGTTAGTGTTTTAGTCTTTGACACGTAAGGCTTGAATTTAATTCTCAATCTACGTCTTACATATGAGCGGCAAGTGCGAACATAATGGCTTGTCACATTTTCTATTTCTAACTTTCGAGTAAATCGCGCAAAAAAAAAAAAAAAATAAAAAAATAAAAAAAATAAAAAAATAACCATTCCCATATAATTCAGTGCAATGACACATACTAAACAAGCTTCCTATTGCCATCTGTAGGTACATTTCCGGAATTAAACTACCTATATACTCTTCTGTGGTTCGATCATAACCCATTTCAACGAATTTCACCTTACCATTATGTTATCCTAAGCCGCTCATACATATACTAGGGTTAATCAAAAAAGTATTACAGATTGCTGTCATGGTCGAGCAATTTAAAACATTTGGCTGGCTGGCGATCACAAGACTTGTTTGTCGCGAGTTCGAATCTGTTTTCAAAGGAGGATGTTATGTGTTGCTCTCTTGCTACTACTATTAGTTTCATCATCCTAATTTATTTCCCATCGTTCCTTTAGCGTACAAACGAAAACCATGGGGCAAATAAATAAATAAATAAATAAATAAATAAAATTAAAAGTATCACATAATTGCTTATGACTTTTGACGTTATACTTTATAAACATCAAATTTTCTGTTACGAGCTTCAGTGGTATGACCTCATCATCCTATATATTCAACGTTTGCTGTGCTATGCTTCTGCGAATGAGCTTTCAGTAATGGGGAAAACGTGAAATGCAAAAGATTGGTCTGAATATCACTTTTCCAAACTACCAATGTGTTTTTCATTTTTATCGCGTGCCAAGTGTCATTAAATATCCGAAATAGAAAGCTGCAGCGAGTTTGTAGCACCTAATAATGTTCCTGATTGATTTTCTACACTATCGTGCGGATTGTATAAGGTCTCGCATTATCATAGCGCAATTTGATGTACTTCCAGCTTCAGGTTTTCGATCTTCAGATACACAGTTTATCCAATAACAAAAGTTCCTTCTGTATTGTTGTCCTATGGTTCGGAATGCGAATTGGGATGACACATTTTCAATCCTGGAAGGTTATTCCATCATATTTTGAGTGACTTCGAGATTTTAGGCTATTCCGAGCACACCTATCCATGATCCTGACATTCATAAACTAATGTTTGCTCTCCGATATTCTACAAAACAGATTACATTTAATCTGTAGTAAGCCTGTAAACATATGATCTGAGATATCGTCAGGGTTTTATAATTTTGCCATCCATTGTGGCTAACTTGTAAGAAGAAAACAAAATTATTTTAACCTCTTGCAAGCTAAAATATTCACAGGAGAAAGCATTCATTGAAAAAAAGTTCATGGGCAACATACACACAAGAAGTTATAAATGATGCGCCAGTATATTTAATGATCAGCTTTTGGAAAATAAACGACAATGTGACACTAAACAAACTTTAGTATACAAATAATGTAAATGAAACTGAACATAAAGGACACAAAGTGTATCTTGAAAAACAATGAGCCAAACTATAGATGATACAGTTAGGCTATTCTCTTGTGTCCTTTTAGTGTTTTGTAAATTATTCAAATATCGCTGTACCTAAGCACAAGTTAACCATTTTCCAATTGAAACTCATGATTTGATTTATTAATAGTTAAATGTCAATATATTATAAAATATTAAAATATATAAAACTATAATCATGCCTGTTGTGATATATGGTTGCGAAATATGGTTGCTTTCTTTAAGTGAAGAACGCAAACTGAAAGTATTTGAGAATAAAATTCTGAGATGAATATTCAGACCCAAGAGGAACAGGAATGGGGAATGCCGGAAACTTCATAACAACGAACTGCATATTTTATACCGTTTAGCAAACATTGCTAGGATCATCAAATATAGGAGACTCCAAATGGCAGGTCATGTAACCAGAAACATTGGGGAAAGACTATTAGTAAGGCCAAGCCGCAGATGGGAGGATAATATCAAGATGGATCTCGCATAAATAGGAATACAAAGTAGAAACTGGATCCAGTTGGCTAAGAACAGGAGCCAATGGAGAACTTTTATGAACGCGGCATTGAACTCTGGGTTCATAAGCTGTAGAGTTAGTTACTGGTAGTTAGTTAAATGTTACGAAAGAGCATGTTGCAAAACAGGTGAGAGAAACTAATAGTTAATGTGCAAGTTTCAGGAAAGGTACGCATAACTTAACCAAAACTACGTAATTACTTAACTTGATAAGCAATTGGTAATTAATAAAAATAAAATTATACTATAAGGATATAAAGAAGCTTTCATTAATAAGTTGTTAATTAGTAGAAATATACTTTGTCACATTTGTCTTCATTGACAGAGATTTGTTGCTATGAATGAATCATAAATCTCAGTACTAGAAGTACAGAAAGTTAAGCTATAAGGTTTAGATTAAAAAAGAGTAGAGTTGGTCTGTTAGTAAGGATCTATTTATGATCCAATATGACAAAACCTGAAATGCATAACATAGTAAAGTAAAAGGGCTAAAATGTTTCTAATGTCGGATTCACATTTGGATTAATCCCTTCTTCTTTCTTGTCTATCACCGTTCAAACTACGAAGCCTTTTCTTCCAAAGTCGAGCGCCAGAGTGTTTTGAGACAAATAAAAAAATGTTTAAAGGCGAATGATGGCTGGACTGATTTCTCTCTTCTCTTTTGTATTCAAAATTATCTTGTTAATTGGAGCGTTATTTATTTTTTTTTATTCACGACTTTAATGGACTCTGCTTCGAGGAATTTTACTCTTTAATTTTCATCTCTGTTGATCGTTAATTATCTTTATAATTGTGATTTTTTTTCTTAAGTACTTCTCTACGTAGATACCTCACTTTATCATCAAAATTGTGTCAATATTGTTTTGGCCTACAGTGTTCATCAGATAACCTTGCGACAAACTGGGATCAATTTGAATTCATAAAACCTTTTTTTTTATTCTTTCTTTTAATTCTTAGTTCCAATAAGACGTAAAACACCGTTTTTGGGTTAGATATAATCACACTATATGAAAATATATGTATGCTAAGATTTTAGCTGTTAAACGTTAGCATTGTGGAATCAATCGTTTGAAGAGTAACTAAAATTGTGATTTACAGTAAGACAACTACATATTATTTACTAGTTTCAATAGCTTAAAATAAGAAAAAATATGTAATATGTTCCGTTGGTCAGTCACTTTCTACTATCACTGAAGCGCCCTGATATCGATAGAAACAAAGAAAATATGACAAATTAGAAAATAATAAGTAATGTGTATAAATAAAATATAAATATTACTATTGTGGACTGAATTTGGAATTAAACAGCATCGGAAGTGTCACTGTTAATCTCAGTGACTCCGAAACTGGATTCGACACTAATATCGGTCATCTTCGATCATTTATATATATATCCCCCTTCCCCTAGGTTGCACCGTCAAAGTGAAATAATAAAAACCATCCCAGGTCTGAACCTCAGCTATGTTGAAAATTTGATCGAGATCGGTCGGGTGGTTCAAGAGGTAAGAAGTCACAAAATAGTCACTTTGATTTTTACGTTTATATATATTTAATGGAGCTTATCAAACAACTTAATGTGAAGACAATTATTACCAGTTACCATTATTGGAATTATCGGAGTTACCAAACTACCAGACAAGCATTTTTATGCTCTTTCATGTTTATATATTTTTAACCATTTTTTTTTAAAAATATATTACATTTTAGAACAGTCTAAAGATTCGACTGTCATCAACAGATGGCGACACATTTTCGTTATTTTTCCAATGTATTTTGTAAGCATCGGCAATGTTCAAAATAATTTAATCTAATTCAAGAGGTGAATGTTCAGAAATTCGTGCATTTTAAAATAATTTTGTTTTGTACATTGTTGGGAGCACTTAAGTGTACTTTTCACAAACATGCTTCCAATAATGGAACTCTCTCTCTCTCTCAACAGTAATAATTAGTAAAGATATGAGAAAGGTGCACGGATTATTCTCAGATTAATGATTCAATTTGTTTGGGGGAGAAGATTGAATATTGATCTGCTGAATTTGATTGAACTAATTTGTATATTGCCGTTCCATACAAAATGGATTGGAAACATAGAGGAAACGTAATGGTTATTATTTATTGGTTATTAGTACATTCGATTTGAGTTCCAACCTCTTGTGAAATGCTTAATGCCTTTCGTTCAATAATAAGAGAAAAGGTCCAATAGGTGATGAGATCTCAAATGCCTCATAAATAGTCTATCGAATTCCGCCTGTTTATTCCAGCATCCTCATCGGAAACGAGAACGCCCACGTTGCGAACAACTCGTGTATTATCTCATATTATTTAGAAATACACATTTTTTTTTTGTCATACTTTCTCTTAATGTTAGAGAATTACCCATGACTAAAGGACTCCATCAGATCTTATGGAAATCCGGTTTCCGTTAAATTTGCTGGTATTGCAGTATATTGTGTATTTTGGTTCCCTGATCAAAATTCTCAATGGGCACGAAACCCGAAAACCACATGTTTTTGAGATGTCTGATGATTATTATCGTCACTTAAAGGCATATGCTCCTTCGTAAGCTGCAAATAATGATTAGAACGACATTTTATCTATGATGTATGAACGAGTCTCACTAGGGTATACTAGGGTTTTTGGGGTCGCTGATTCCGAATCCGAGGTCGGTTAACCTCCATCATGTTAGATTTAAGATTATTAAAAGGTCAACTCGAGAGTGAACGTTGCAGAAAACTGAATAAAAGCTACGTAAATGTTTTTTGAGCTGCTGGATACGATTATGTCATTTTCTTGACCTGACAACGTCATGTCAAGGTCATTGCAGAATCATTTCAAGGTTGAACTTGAGAAAACGTCGAAAATATCAGAAAGTCTGAATCTGAAAATCGTTTATTGATATTGGATAAAACTGTACAATTGGCACAACACCAAAGTCGAGATCGTATCAATGATGTTAGTGCCATGCAGGTTAGAGTAGAAGCAGAGAATTTGGCGTGGCAAAATGCAATTCCCTCAATTTGATTTTGCGTTTCTTAATCGAATTACGTTGGGTGTTTATCAGATTGAACTAGTACCTTCGTGTATACAAGATTATGAAAGTACCGATTACTTTTCAATTCGATAGAAACAGTTTTGAGCCATGATTGTTACGTTTCAGAATCTTTTGAAGATTTATAAACGCTACTCGATATCAGCTTTGGATAGGCTTTGCAGTGAATGATGATAAATTGCCGTCCATGGAAGTAGAAGATGGTTCGATATTAGGGTATTATTGCACTTGTAAGTCCGGTGCTAGGACATTAGGTTGTTGGTTTTTAGGTTTTTGGGTTGGTAGGTGTCCTATGGCTTTTAGGATGAGCTCGACATCAACAACAAATCAAATACCCTAGTCGAGCTCTACTGGAATACATATAAGATGCTGGTAATCGTAATGTGAACAATGATGGAAATGAAGGTGAAATGCTGGAGGTTAAAGTTCAAGAATGATGAGATGTGTGAAGTGCAGAACAAATCTTTATTGAAGAAGAAGACACTACAAATGACTGACTGGAAAACTAAATGGACAATATTAACACCGGTCTTGGATTCGGAATTAGATACACCAAAATCCTATCTATGATTTTTTCAGATTTTTCTGACAGTTTTTCAAGTTTGACCATGAAATGCCCTGCAACGACCTTGAAATGACCTTGTCGGGTCAAGAAAATGACATAATCGGGTTCGGCGATTCAAAAAACATTAGTGTACTTTTTGTTCAGATTTTTGCAACGTTCCTTCTCGAGTTGACCTTCAAATAACGTTAAAGCTGATGTGATGGAGGTTAACTGACCTCGGATTCGGAATCAGCGACCCCCAAAACCCTAGTATACCCTAGTGAGACTCGTTCATACATTATAGTTAAAATGTCGTCCTAATTATTATTTTCAACTTACGAGAGAGCGTATGCCAGCGTTTCCCAACCGGTGTGCCGCGGCACACTGGTGTGCCGTGAATGGGCCGCTGGTGTGCCGCGAGGAAATCGTTACAAGTTATTAATTCTATAGGAATCAAATTGCAAGACATAGAAAAAATGTATATTTGTATTTCACATTTACTATGAACCTCTACTATGAATCTACAACTTTAAGTTTCGTACCATATTACTTTTCTGTATATTTTTAATGTTGAAAAAAAGTATTTATCATTGTTATGACTATTATTGCTTCTTTATTGTTGCAGACTATTTCGTAACTTGAAATTTTAAAATATCATTCAATTATTTCGACAAAGCAAACATGCATACAAATTATCTACATTTGTGTTTTAAAACTAAAAGAGATTTGTTAGTTAGTTCATTATTTAATGATCTTTCTTGTTAGTGAAGGTTGGATACAGTTTTCGAAAAAGAAAACATAGTTTTAAAAACCTGAGTCCAATATTTCATTGCAATTGTTTTCTATTTTTAAATTAGAATGAAAAATAAGCATAATGATTTACCACGGGGAAAAAACAGTGATCGAGCTTTCTTCTCTGTGAGAAGGAGATCAATAATCACAGAAAAAATACCACGGTATTTTATATTTACAAATAATATCTATGAGTGTGCCGCGAGAATTCAAGTTATACTCGTAGTGTGCCGCAAGTTGAAAAAGGTTGGGAAACGCTGGCGTATGCCATTAAGTGGCGACAATAATTAGCGAATATATCAAAAACATGTGGTTTTCGGGCTTCGTGCCCATTGAGACTTTTGATCAGGACCAAAATACACAACATACTGCAATACGAGCAAACACTGATTATTTATACAGGCAGTTTGGTTACGGGCATATAATTTGAAGTACTCACCAACTACCTCTATGAAATTGTTACGGAAATACTGCAGGATTTCGAAGAACGTATTTTTGGATAGAGCACATATTAGTTCCTAAGTAAAATCTTGACCTGACCACAGTAGGTCCCATAGTTTTTGAGCTATGGACCTTTAAAGTTTATTTTTTGATGTTTTCAGCAGCTCATAACTCTGAAAGGAAGCAAACACTGATGCACCCAGGTTGGTCTATGCTTTTTATCTTATCCTAATGTCAGGAATTACCTCTTAAACGTTGTCGGTGTTGTTTTGAAACACCCTGTATATATTTGCTGTGCTGTATTAGCGCTCCTGTAATCTAACCTTAAACCATGTGGATAAATGCGGAAAGTTCTTTCCAGTGAAGTATAATGGGAGATTGAAACAGAGTCCTTATGCAGTATTTTTTCTACCAGTACTTAAACTCTGTGTAGAGCAGTTGGCAGAACAAAAAGTGGAAAAGGGCAATATTTATTTCCTTTATGTAGCGTGTTGGGCCCAATAATCCCGATCCAGTGAACGACTGACAGAAAATAATGTCTTCTTGTTTGTTAAATTCATTTCGAGTGGACGGGACGGAACGGAACTAAAGGCTATTCTTTTTCTACGACCCGTCATGACTAGTGATGGCCGAATCTGTCTCCCTTTATATATACATGCAGTATATATATACATATGAAGTCGCGCTTAGCTTCAAACAGTCAATACTCCTCCTATCCTTTATTTCTCTTTCTCTCTCTTTCCCGATCTCCCCGGACATATTACAAACGTGAAATTCATGGCAACATTGCACAGAGATCTCCGAGGTCATATGTTCGAATGCGGACGAACACGAGAGAAGTGCCACAGACAGGGACCACCGGCTGACAAATGATTACTTTCTCCAACGCCGCGATCGATCGCCTGGCATCGGTCAAAGTTCGACTCCGCAGTCACATTCATAATGGAATAAAAGAACTCATTTTTGCTTTTTTTTTTTTTCTTATTGACGTTTTCGTTTTAAAATAATGTGTTAGTCTGATATTCACTTTCTTTTCCTTAAAATAATGCTTTTTAAGTAAATAATGCAACACTTTTGATATGTACTTCATTTATTTTGAAGGATGTACTTTCCATGATTTTGCTCTCTAGCTTAGAGGAGGAGATGCTAAATGAGTAATGATTATGAGATGCAATGGCGAAAGAACAATACGTATCACTTACACCCTGGGCGAGATTCGAATCGGCGATAAATAAGTCTTGTACTGAACGATAATTAAATTAAATCAATTTTTCCAGTTTAACATTTCGCAGTTACGCCTGTAGACTGACTGAAGGACACGGGTGATAAATGGACGTGAATTAATACAAAATAATAGGTGGACTGATAATGCGGAAGGAAACGGGGGAATCTAGTTAACCCATGGACATGATTGTGTCTATCACAAACTCGCGTTGGCAAGGACCGCCCCCACCAAAGGTGAATGCTTTACCACTGAACCTCCGTACTTCCCTTTGTATTGATCAAGTTTCGTGTCAGTAGGAAAAAAAGAGACAACCAGTTTTTTCTAGAAATAATGACGTTATAAGTGGCAGACGGGCAGGGGGGCCTAGGCCCCTCCAGTTTTTTGAGTGACAAAAATAATTTAAACTATTATTTACATATTTTTAAAAGTTTAGAGTTTACTTTTGATATACCTATTGTAGTGTGGATTCTGGCTGTCCCCCCAGTTTTTACCTTTTAGATCTGTCATTGACGTTATATGTGTATAATGAAACAAACTAATGCATATAAAGTAACAGATAAATTTAATAAAATTGATCTGACATGCATAGATTTAGATGAATTGCAGTTTAATTCTGATCAGTTTTTCTAAAGATCTGAATTGATTATTAAAATTAATCCTTATTATGAAACCAAGACACGCCAGTCTGTAAGTCGCGCTCCTAATAAATTACAATGAGGCTAATAGTAGTCGCAGTTGTGCTCTCTCCTATCTGATGCCAAAATATATCGCTAGCATGCAGACGAACTGAAGACTTGGAGGGAAACAATTGGTTTATTTATTTAAATTACCGTCAAAGTAAGAGGAAGTATTTTTAGGCATTGTTTGAAACGATTGGTGTACAAACTCAAAAGTAACCTCTTAGGATAGAACCAGACAAACTAGCTTACACCAAAGTCGGCCAGGAGATCTCATCACTTGTCCTTTACAAAAGAGCATCACATACGCCAGTTTCAAGCGACTGCGCGCTTATCACTTTATATTCGACTAGACGCATAGCTTCCTTGTTTAATATAGTGTTGCCAATTTAGGGATTTTGTCGCTAAATCTAGCGATTTAATAATATACTTTAGAGACAAGAGAAAAGAACTCCGAGTACACTCGTGATAGCCTTCTTCAGATGTCGGGCTCCGAAACTCTTCAGGACATGTCCACTGAATACGTTTTACAATTGCATACAGGGGAACATCAGAAGTAATACCGGGTGTTTGTCCTACATTGCGATAATTTACAGCATCTGCTACTACTGACATTGAATGTCTTATCATAGCAGGTAGATGCGCAACGTCTGGAAACATAGGAATCCCCAATGAGTTAAGTATTTTTCTCTATTTAACGTCAGAATTAACACCTATGAAATACTGCTAAAAAGTGATATTTTGTTCTAGCAAACAAGATTAAAAAATTATTTTCACAACGTTACTATGTATGATATCGGTATAGCAATTGGCAGAAACATTACTAATACTCCAATATATTTTTCAGGGTACATTAAGGAAATGTGCTTTCACCCGAGATCATTCTAGGAGCAAGAAACGTTAAAAAGAGTTTTCTTATATATTTCCCGATTTCCCCCAAATTTCCCTTTTCTCATACCTCACAGGAGCATTTACAGTATTGCAATTGATAAATTGTATCATTTTAAAGAACATTAAGTATTAGCCATTAAATTCGTTGGAATATTAATTTATCCAGAAATTTTAGATCGCAATTTTCCCTCGGTGTAAATTTCCTACTTTTAAACAGGATTACGAAATAATTTTTTCTCAGGTTATTATGCACGACGTTCCAATATTATTTGACAAAGAGATACCATAACCCCTTTGTATTATTTCAGGGTACTTTAGGGTCGCGTACTCTTACCTGGGGCGGCTGTAGAAGGGCTCAAAATTTCAAAAACGATATTTTTTACAGAAAAGTTCCCGATTTACTCCAAATTTCCCTTTCCTTGTATGTCATATGGACATGTGCCATGTTGTATTTAAAAGCCTGTTTTATTCTAAAGAGAATGACGTATCAACCATGAAATTCGGATGACTAGTGTTGAAGCCGTAGCTACTTAAAATTTATATTCTGAAATATAGCCCTAATTTCAAGATGGCGGTCATTTTCCAATATGGCGGCCAAAAACTTTGGATACTACCTCTAGATTTCTTCTGAGGTGAATAAGTATCCAGCAATCTTTCTGAATTTTGAAGACTTGGCATGTAATTATTTATTTCCTATACCTGCCCTTCAAAAACTCGTTTACTGACATGAATCGTCGCACAACGAAACAACTCCAACTTTGCATTCAGGTAATACCGAAGACGTAGCTTGTGTAGTAGATTAGACGAAAAATCAAATGAAAATTCACTTCAAAAAGGAAAACGAAATATGATTGTTGTGTAAATCAAAGGTCTTTTGTTTTGTTTTATATTTATTTCTTTATTGTATATTTATTTATTTATTTACTTATTTATTTTCTATGGCATTTTTTTTAGCTAGTCGGACAAAAAAAGTCATTCGTTTTCTAGCGATTGTTGTCGACGATTCATGATTGTAAAATTTATAATCAGTATTGATCGAGCACTCAATTAACTTATTGTGATGATAAGCAATGAATGAAATGGTGGAATGAAGAAAGTGGGAGGAAACGGGAGAACCCCGAGGAAACTCACGCACACGGTGTTTGTCTACCACAAAGTTCATTTGGCGGGGGCTGGGACCCCAAGCACCAGAGGTGAACGCTCTACCACTGAGCCACCGCGGTCCCTCTTTATAAACAAGTTACCTGTTTCCAAATTATGTTCATGGTACAAACAATGTTGTGGGAACAGTCATATAATGCCTCTTTGATATTTTCTAGCATTGTTGCTGTTTATTAAATGTTCTATTTATTAAAAATATTTTATTGTTTGCCGTTTGTGGAACATGTAGGCTACATATCCTGATAATTTTGTGTTCGTATAACACCAATTTGTTATAATTTCATTTGTATTTCTTTACGTCGCGTAAGTCCATAGGTACTTCATGTATTGTCCTTAAAAATAAATAATTACATTGCAAGTCTCAAAATTCAGAAAGATTGCTGCATGCTTATTCACGAACTGACAAATCGCAACTCTTAAAAAATGTAATAAATTTAGAAAACATAACCATGGCAACAATTTCAGAGTGCCTGTTGGAATCTTAAAACTTGCGGTGAAAATTAGAAGTGTTGCCAATTTGAAAGATCGAATAATGGACGTTTGGTGCACATTAGAAACAGTCCTAAATTCACACTGGTTAATTATAGAACAAAAATAAGCATACCATTGGCTTTTTGGGAAAATTTGCTATTAAAATGAGGTGTCACTTCTATGGTTTTCATTTTTCAAACTTCACTTTAATTCAAAATGGCGGATTTCAAGATGGCTGCCGTCAAGGATTCTCTTACCGTATCACTTCCCTCTAGGCGTAATATGTATTACCGAAGCTTTTATCCACTTATTATCATTAATACGCGGGTTAGAAGCGGAGGTAAGGGACTTTTGCACGTAGTAAGTGAACAATTAAATGCCTCTAACTTTTTCCCAAATAGGTGTATCTCAAAACTAGCTTCACCATTGTCTTCCTGATTAAATTCTAGCCCGAAATTATGTCTCATATTGCCCTATTCCTATTTTAAAAACTTGACCGTAATTCAACATGGCAGATTTCAAGATGGCTGCCGTCAAGGTCATACCTACCATACAACTTCCCCTTAGACCTTATAAGTATCTACATCAGCGTTTCCCAACCTTTTCCAACTTGCGGCACACTTCAGGGCAACTTGAATTCTCTCGGCACACATTATTATTATTATTATTATTATTATTATTATTATTATTATTATTATTATTTGAAAATATAAAATACTGTAGTAATTTTTTCTCATTACTGACATTTTTCTCGCAAAGAAGAATGCTCGATCACTGGTTTTTCTTCGTGGTAAATCATTATGTTTATTTTTCATTTTAATTTAAAAATAGAAAACAATTGCAATCAGATTTAGGGCTCAAGTTGTTAAAAATACACTTTCTTTTTCGAAAACTGTATCCAACCTTTCATTAAAAAGGAGGATCACTAAATAACGAGCGAACAAACAAATCTCTTTTACTTTTAAAACACAAATATAGGTAATTCGTATGCATGTTTACTTTGCCGGAAGGATTGAATAATATTTTAAAATTTCAAGTTACGAAATACTCTGCAATAATAAAGAAGCAGTAATGGCCATAACAATGATAAATACTTTTTTCAAAATTAGAAATGTACAGAAAAATATTCTACAGAAAATTAAATATGTTCTACAGAAAAGTAACACAGTATGAAACTTTAAATTTTAGATTCATAGTAGTAATCTGAAATACAAATATACCTTTTTCTCTATGTCTTGCAATTTGATTGCTATAGAATTAATAATTTTGTTTCAATTTCCTCGCGGCACACCAGCGACCCATTCGCGGCACAGCACTGTGCCGCGGCACACCGGTTGGGAAACGCTGATCTACATGGTTGTTCTTTCATTAACGCTACGTTTACAAAGGTTAGTAAGGGACCCCTACAGTAATCTCTAATAACCACATCACAACTCCTAAAAATTATAAAAAATAGAAAACATGCACCTCACCACGTTTTTGCCTCACCATGGCAAAAATTTCTATCATCACAAATAATACATATATGTCCTCTATCAGCTAGAAAAAATTCATTGAAATCGGAGCCGGACAATTGGGTGATGTCCCTTGTTAGAAAGAAAGAGTCCTGAAATGAATGTTTACTATGGTGCATGCATAGCCGAGTCTTTGGATTAGTTCTTTTCAATGAAAATGCAGTGATGTCAGAGATTTACCTGAATGTTGTGCCGCAGTTGGTGGAATTTACATCCAACCGTAGTATTTCAATAGGATGATTCACCAACTGTAGGATTTTGTCTTGTATTTTGGTACTGAAAAGAGATTATAAATTCCTAATAAATAAATCTTATATATAAAAGAGAACGCACAAATCCTTTGTTCCCTCATCACGCTAATACGGCTGAACCAATTTCTTTCATTTTTGGGGGGTTATTAGGATTTGGACCCTAGATGGTTTTTATCATATCACTTTAATTTTTAATTACCAGTGTCTTGAGATAATTGACCATTCAAGTGTCCATAACGTACAAATCCTTTGTTAGTTCATCATAGGTAAAAATAAACGTATTTATATGCAACCCGCATGACCGTGTCACTCGGCGGGTTAACATAAATGACAGGCGATATAATGTTAACATTTACTGCAATCTTCTATGGTTTTTATCATATCACTTGAAAGCGAAAAAGTAAAAATTATCTAAGTAACAAATTTTATTGCGTTCCGGGGTGACCGCAGCGAAGCGGGGTGAACGCTGCTAGTAAATAAATCTTATATATAAAAGAGAACGCACAAATCCTTTGTTCCCTCATCACGCTAATACGGCTGAACCAATTTCTTTCATTTTTGGGGGGTTATTAGGATTTGGACCCTAGATGGTTTTTATCATATCACTTTAATTTTTAATTACCAGTGTCTTGAGATAATTGACCATTCAAGTGTCCATAACGTACAAATCCTTTGTTAGTTCATCATAGGTAAAAATAAACGTATTTATATGCAATCCGCATGACCGTGTCACTCGGCGGGTTAACATAAATGACAGGCGATATAATGTTAACATTTACTGCAATCTTCTATGGTTTTTATCATATCACTTGAAAGCGAAAAAGTAAAAATTATCTAAGTAACAAATTTTATTGCGTTCCGGGGTGACCGCAGCGAAGCGGGGTGAACGCTGCTAGTAAATAAATAAATAAATAAAAATAGATAAGGAAAATCTAACTTTTCAGACAGAATTCATAGACCAAGAATTAATTAAATAAATAAATAAATAAAATAGAAGGCTTATGTTCATATACATAAGAAACTTAAAATAAAATGTAACTTAAGAATGCACAGTACAAAATTGTACGCATTGTAGTTGTAATTTTGATAAGAGATAATCTATTTGTTTAACAATGTTAGGCTTGGTCATTATATGCCAGTAGAGCAAGGATAGAATGACATGGTTTTGTTCCTGTAGCTAAGAGTATGTGAGAGTCTGGAAATTAAAGAGACGAAGTGAATAATGGAAATTAACACTGGAATATCAATGTACTGTATACGTAAACAATAATAATATCAAAACTATGCAAGTATTCACTTACACACACACACATCATTTTATATTACAAGGGTATAACATCACTTTAATTTTCTGTATTTATATATATATATATATATATATATATATATATATATATATATATATATATATATATATATATATATATTCTAAATTGTAAAGTTCAATATTCAAATATCAATTAAAAATGTCAGTTCAAGTATCAATGCGCCAGGGATCAGGGCCGGATTCAGGACGGACTTCTGGGGGTGTTGTAATACTGCTATTTAGAGCTATTTTTAAGAGCTCCAAACTCTGGGATGGATTTTACTTATATATAAAATAAGAAAGTTTTCTCTTCTCGGGGCGGCTATCGCCCCCCCCCCCCCTGGATCCGCTCCTGCCAGGGACAAGGAAAAAATAAGAAATAAAACAATACGAAAGCATTATACTCTTTAAAAAAATATAAATGCTAATGCGTAAACAAGTTGTAACTCGAAACCGCTAGAAAACACTAACACTGTAATTTCCTTGTTTTTTCAAGGAATGCTTGGTAAAATCACAAGTTGTTATAATTTTATCTTACGTACACAATTGAACAAGCCATGAAGTAACAAACCATTTAATGTCAAAATAATAATAATAATAATAAATCAAAAATAAAATAAACAATGAAAAAAAAACAGTGTAAATTCATAAAGAATTCATGGTCTTTGCCAATAATTTATCACAAGATCTTCGCTCATGGTTTTTCCTTGTGATCATTCTAATTATTAGTTTTCGGGCTGTTGATAATCAGTCATAGGGTTGCCATATGTCCGTATTTTGTACGGACTTTTCGTATTTTTGGGTCCGTGTCCATGTCCGTATCGAACAAAGCATGAAATTGGAAAATGTCCTTATTTGACAGCTTTTGGAGTTCCATTAAAATTTGCGAGTGGGGAATCGCTAAAATTTGGGGCGAAAAGAATTGTGTCTTCTTCATATAACACGTTTTAGTTACTATTAATAAAGTAGGTTATCTTTTTAAAGAAGTTTAAGTTTCTTATTTTTCCATTCCAGGGTTCATTTGGTTAGATTTAATATACGTTTTATGGCATGATTTATTATATTTGTGTAATCAATAATAATAATAATAATAATAATAATAATAATAATAATAATAATAATAATAATAATAATAGTAATAATAGTAATAATAATAATAATAGTAATAATAATAATAATAATAGTAATAAAACAAGATAGTTTCCAATAGTGTTTTAAGTATAACAGTAAACAATTAGGTGATAACTTAAAAATGTTGATTTTTAGGTAAAAAAAATTCAAAATATTTGTTCTGAGTTTGGTTACTGTATCTTTGATGAGTCGTCATTGTAAGGCTTGTCCGTATTTTGGATCAAAAAATTATGGTAACTAACCAGTCAGTGAGTACAAAACTTACTCTTTATAGTCTTAAAAGTTGAGTCAAAAACAAAATGTTAGTTTAATCAACATCATTCACAATCATAATCAAAAACCAACAGACAGCTCTCAATTAAATTAAAACGCTATCCAAGGACATCATCCAAAGAAGAAAACAACCTAAACCGCTATAACCAGTCACGTAGGAACCCATCAAATTCATCGCCAAAAACTAACAAAAGGCACCAGGTCCATTACTCCAAAAAAACAAACAATAAAAAAACGTGAGAAGTGTTCCAGTACCAATAGTGTTCCAGTATTCCAGTTCCAGTACAGGTTAATCTTACTCATATGTAATATTACGGTTCCATAGCAAATCGTATATTCTGTTAAAACACTGAAAAGCACACACACACACACACTCAAACGCCCCCACCCAAAAGAAAATTAAAATCACATTAAATTCACTCAAACACTTGCATTCATATTTTTCACTTATACACTACACAGCAAACCAAAACGGGATTAAGCTAATTAAAATTACTACTCACAATAAAGAGTGAGTAAAAATAGCTCACTCTCATTAGCATTAAAAATGACTAGTGCTTTCGCCCCTAAATAATACCAACAAGAGAAACGAAATGGTGGAGGCGCCGACGATACAAGATACAAAGATACAAGACTGAATCATCGTATAAAGGTAACGAAGAAAGTTCTGTCACTTTTTGTCGAGGTCTGTGTCCAATTGGCCCTCACACCGTGAGTTGAATGCGAATGGAGATAAGGCGAAGGTCAGTTGTTGGTGTGAATATATCCAACATACTACCTGGTTGTGGCAGTTCAGTCACACTATAAACTTGCGTAAGGACACAGTGAACATGGGACCTCCACAAAGCGTCATAAGGGCATGTATGCTGTACGAGTTCGAGGTCAAACGCCGATGCTGCGGGGCGGAAGATATGTCATGCCTTTCGTGAGGGTGTCTACGCGGACAGTGCAGCGGTGGTTTAACAAGTTTAAGGACGGTGACGAAACACTCGAAGACGCACCACGTGCTGGAAGACAATCACATGTATGAAATGAAGATTTTCAGACAGCAGTTGAGGCGAACAGTGACCAGACATGTGAGGAACTGGGACTACAATTCAGTGTGAATGGAGAAACTATTTGCAGCACCTCCATTAACTTGGGAAGCACTACAAGTTGGGTCGATGGTCCACATGATTTGACTCTGGGTTAGAAGGCAACGCGAGCAGACACCTATGTTTCTTTGCTGTCTTGTCTGAGAAAGGAACAATTTCTGGACAGGGTATTGACATGTGATGACAAGTGGGTTCTGTACGAAGCTCCAGGGTGCCGCCGTCATTGGTTAGCATCCCATGATCCGGTTCCACAACAACCGAAACCAGCACTGCTCCAGAAGAAGGTCCTCCTCTATGTTTGGTAGACTGCTCGCGGCGTCATGCATTGGGAACAGCTACCAGCTGGTCAGAGCATCAATGCAACTGTGAACTCTCAGCAATTCAGCCGCGTTCAAGAAAAACTCAAAACTCTGGAGCCAGTACACCTGAATCACAAAGGGGTCCTCCTGTTACAGCACAACGTTACGCCCCATGTAGCTAGGATGACTCAGGACACCATTCTCCGCCTTGGATGGGAAAGACTATTGCATCCGCCATACTTTCCGAACATTACACCGTGCGATTATCACCTGTTCCATTCCTTGGACAATCACCTTAGAGGACACCAGTTCAAATCCCTAGTAGAAGTGCAAAATGTACTTGATACCTTCTTCACTTCGTGGCTCACCAAGTTCTACGGCGATGGAATGCATGGCCTTCCAGAGCGTTGGCAGAAGTTGGTAGATGCTGATGGGGACTACTTTTGATCTTCCAGGTACGTCTTAGGTGACATATCGATGTTTGAAGGTGGTGGGTGAAAAAGCGACAGAACTTTCTTGGTTACCTTTATATATTCAGAAAGTGTAATATAAGAAAGAATTCTCAAAAATAGTTGTATATCTAAGATATAATATAACTATTAAGAAAAATCTTCAAGACAAGAAATTTCGCAACATGTTGCAGTGTATTTTGATATTCATGCTTCTCCTAGAAGAATTTACCAGGTAAAATATTTTATGAATTTCGTGGCAAAACCGATCCAGATTATAACCTGCTGTGGTCCTGTAAAAACCAAATACACATCTAGCGTCATATTGTGATCATAGTTTTAGCAATTAATGACTGGTTGTGGTTGTAAATGCCATGGTTTATAACCGTATACTCTGCATTGGCCAATCTATTGGCATGGTTGCGTACTTGTAGGTTAACCGCACGTACAACATATATGTGATGAGAAAGGAGTTCTCAGCGTAACATTTCTTTCTTATTCTGAAAGTATATCCTGACATCAATTACACCTTTACTAAAAGCAGTGGCAGCAAACAGATACGCTAGTGATTCCCAGCAAAAAAAAAAAAAAAAAGCGAAATGTTTTCAAATTGCGGAATCATTTTCCTCCTCATATTTTTTTTCAAGCCGGACAAAATACATACAAAAAAAAGGACATGTTTCTTGAAAATCGAGAACTTTATCTCAAATAATCGTCTTTTAACTAAAATTACATTAGAATTAAAAGATAGGGAGGAATTTTTACAATTTATCTTTGTCCTAGTTAAACCACAAACTATAAGCTCCATTGAGAAGTCCGAAAGAAAGCAGGATGGTTAAAATCAGGTCATTTTTCTTTTTTTTAACCATTCAATATTTTACTTTTTCATGTGGGGTAACCTATCTGTGACCGATTTTAACCATAAACAATGGGAGACGACCCGCTCGGGAGAGTAATACTCCCGGAAGTACGTTTTTTCGCGCGCTACTCTAGCCAGCTGTTTTACGCGCTATTCTAGTCAGTTGTTTTAAGTTGGTCACAAAATCTATATCATTTAGTACAAGGGGAACAAAACGAGCCTTATATCATGGAGTACAAGGGCAACAAAACGAGCCCTGCGGGGCTTCTAACCCGTTCCTACTACTACTACTACTTATCTGCACAAAAGTAAGTAAATCACATTTTTGAGTATTATTTTCGTATTATTTTAATTTAATAAGTGTTATAAAAATGTTAAAAAAAACTTTCCTCGGGCCGGATTTGAACTCACGCCAAAAACAGATTTTCGTTACTAGCATATAGCACTAGCCCACCCGGCCACGAGGACCGACAGCAACAATCGTCTGAATTCTGCTATTTGAATGCAACGTGGCAAGACAGATAACGCCAACCAATCAGAACTGTGTTTTCCGTTCCTACTTCCGGGAGCATTACTCTCCTGAGCTAGTCCTAATGGGAGTAACTCAAGTCTCAAAGGAAATGCACATTACATTTAATGAAAATCAGAAGAATTTTATACGTTTTTTATATAAGTTAATATAACCTTTATTTTTATATAAAAAAGGTAGGTGCATTCCTTTTTCCATGAACCATTTCACTTGGGATTGCCTACAACAGTAATGGAATGGAACACGAACTTTGTGACCAGGAAGACCCAGAGGTAATCAGACCTGTGATCCGGAGCAACCCTATAATCCGGGCAGATCCATGAGCCGGAGTGATCTGGTGACTCGGACAGACTCATGACCCGGAGTGATCCGACCACCTGCATAGACCCATGATAGACTGACCTAGACATGGCCCGAAGACCGGTATGTCCTGGAGTCGAAACGTCGTCATACAATTGGGGAATATGTGTGAAGCTGCTAATGCAAATCTAGCTCAAACAGTATTTTGTTAATTTAATTACTTTAGTTTAATTTAATAGTTGAGTAACTGCTCTTTTATTTCTCCATTACATTTTAACAACTGCAGTGAAATCCTTAATTCATTCCTTCCTTTCTTCTTTATTACATTTGCAGCAATAGCAGTGAAATCTTGAATCATCTTCCTTTTTCTTCATTATATTTTAACTTCGAATCTTCTGCTTTGTGCTTTCTTTTTTACGATTCTAACAACAACAGAGAAATCTTAAGAGGGCTAATCACTGCGAAATTAAAATACCTCTAATTTTACAGAAATTATGTGATATCTTCAAATTGATAAAAATAAGCGAAATGTGGAACAAGAGCGCACTAGACAGTATTATTTTGCATGAGGAACAGTTATCACGAATCATGTAGTTGCTTTCCGTTTGCAGCCATTTAGAAACGCGAAAATAAATGTTGATTTTCTAACTGGCTGGAAATCGGAAGCAAATAAGTAAGTCGTGATAGCGGTATCTCATGTAAAATAATATTGTCTAGTGCGCTCTTGTTCCACATTTCGCTTATTTTTATCCATTTGAAGATATCACATAATTACTGTAAAATTAGCGGTATTTTAATTTCACGGTGATGGGACCTCTTAAATTATCTGCTTTCTTTTTTTAATTATTCTTTTAACAACAACAATAGAACCTTAGATATACTGTCATTTTTTTGTATTATTACATTTTCACCAACAACAGTGAAACATTGAATTCTCTGCTTCGTTTTTTCCCTTTATTACAGT
The DNA here is from genome assembly GCF_964235325.1 of Thermobia domestica. NCBI lineage: Eukaryota > Metazoa > Arthropoda > Insecta > Zygentoma > Lepismatidae > Thermobia > Thermobia domestica. The sequence goes on along the minus strand of NC_137463.1, from coordinate 99,844,418 downwards.
TTTAACAACAACAATAGTAAAATCTTGAATTCATTGGTTCCTTTTTTAACTGAATGGATGCAATAAAATTAAAATATAATATTTAATACGCTACGGTTATTCCCTATAATATAAAAAAAAAAATACAGATACTAAATTATAGGGGAATAGTGGAACGACTTGGAATAGAGAGGAGTAGAGGGAAGATCGTGGAAAGAAAAACAGAACAGGAGTTCAGACATCTTAGGATCGAACTATGTAATTTCCATAGAGTAGTAATCTCTTACTATAGGGCAATCGCTTTTCTTCAGGAATTAATTCATATTCTCATTCTCATCGCAAATAAAGGATGATGAAAAAGACTAAAGAAAAATAAAATGCTATGATGATAGCCCGTTTCGGTTAAAGTATTCAGATGCCGAAACTGAAGAGGCGGATCTGAGCATTATATATATATATATATATATATATATATATATATATATATATATATATATATATATATATATATATATATATATATATATATATATTCTCATTTGCGGGAAGATTCTAGCCTAAATCGATGTGTCAAACATACTCATTTCCATTAAAAAGAAAAAAACTATTGTATGATATCCAATATGGCAGATTCCAAAGTATCTGCCATGAGGTCCATGCCCCATTTAATGCAGTTTTCGCATCAATATCCACCTGGAAAATTCACTTTTCCTCCTCCCTTTCGTGAAAAAAAAATCACAATACCAGATATCCAAATTGTAGGCCAATTTTTAAATGACATTTTAGTCTTTGTCTTATTCCTTTTTGTACTACAATGGAGAAATTTTAATTTGTTCACAAACTCTACATTAGTTTTCGAAAAGCTAAACTATTTTTGAGCAACATAAGAATTATTGAACATGCTGAGTTTACCTACAAAGCGTTTCTTGTTCTAAAAGCTTGAAGAGAAGAAAAAGAATCCTTGAATACAATTTTAAATCTTTTTATTATTTTTATTGCAGAATACTGCAACGTCTCATACTCCTTCTATATCTTTGTGTTGCCTTGCTTGCAATGGTATGTAGAACAAACTCGATATCAAATTCAGGCCGTGAGAGAGAGAGAGACGAAAGTTATATAAGTATTTTGGGACTATTTATTGATCAGAATTCGTTGTGAAAGTCCAAGTATTTCAGGAATGTGTGCAGTTGGCCTGTATCAAAGGTGCTTTCTCTCCCCTCTCTTTCTCATTGTGCGTGCTTGTGGGAGGAGAGAAGGATGTCTTTCTTTGATGAAAAAGTGCACCGTTTTGGAAAAAACAAAATTGCAAACTGCAGTTGCTTGGTCGAAGGTCATAATTAGGTCTTCTATTTTATTTTATTTGTAGGATAGTATAGGCTAACATTTTATCAGTTGCTTTATATGACTACTTCCCATTTCCATTAAAGTTGATACGGTGTGTACAATTTCTTTAAGGCAATGTTTCTATAAATTCATAGCTTTCCCAGAATGTTGCATCTAGTAATAAAAAGGATAAAATCAATAGTTTGATCTTCATGTTGGTGTAGCGCTTATAAAGTATAATAAATTGAAGTAGAAATTGGGAATGTCGTTGAGACTTTTTCGATTGCTGTGCGATTTTACCGTTCAATTGCATAACGTTCTAACAGACGTAGTTTTACGCATTTGTAGCATGGTGTCACGTCAGAAGGGTCCGGACAAAAGGAACGTAAACGGAAAGACCCGAGACAAAAGATTCCCACATCAAAGAAGCCTGGGGTATAGCCTGAAGAGTACAAAAATGCTTACTAGATGAAAAATATTGTGGACACTACCTGATTTATTTGTGTTGAAAGGACATACATGTGGATTTGCATACAGGGTTAGTCAAAAATATTACGACAGACCAGTAATAACGGTACGCGTGGACGGGGAAAAGTAAATTTTCCAGGTGGGTATTGATGCGAAAATTGCATTCAATGGGGTATGGACCTTATGGGGGATACCTTGGATTCCGCTATATCGATATCTCACAATATAATATAATAAAAAAGGAAAGAGTATGTTTGACACATTAATTTAGGCTAGAATCTTCCCCCATATGAGAACGTGAATTTTCCTATCTTCACTTGTATCTAGTACGTAGATAGAATATCATGGACGGGTGGAAGAAGGTTACTGATGAGAAAACAGCATTGAGTCAGGGTATATATATCATGGCAGCTATCTTGGATTCCGCCATATTGGATAGAACACAATATTTTTAAATGGAAAGGAGTATGTTTGCTTATCAATTTAGGCTTTTATTTTTTTTACCTGTCACCGTTCTTTTACGAGATAGGTGTGTTATGTTTGACATTTGTATGTAGTAGACAAAAGTATCGGAACAGGCCAGTAAGAACGAGACGTCCTGGAGGAGGACAAGCAAGTGTTGCGAATAGGTATTGGAGCAAAAATTGCATTAAATTGGGATGTGGACATTGTGCCGGTAAACTTGGATTCTGCCACATGTGGTATCACACAATATTCTTTAAATGGAAAGGATAGGTGTGACACATCAATATTGGGAGGATCTTTCCCGAATCTGAACTCACTTTTCACCCATCTCTAATTCTTTACGAAATAGTATCCTACGACATTAAAAATTAATTAAAAATTGACATTAAAAATTTAGATTTATCTGAAAGCATTTTTACTATATTCCTGTGAGTAACTGCATATTACAGAGAACATGAACAAGAAAATATGACATTTAATTACATTTATTACACTTTGTCGATTGTCTAACAATAGGCCACCCGATTGTAAAAATTGGAAAGTAGATGGTAGCATATCACGAGGACGTAGTCTTGCTTCTTTCATAACGCGATATCGTAAGTCATTCAGGGTATATGGTTTGGTGTGATACACCTTGTCCTTAACGTATCCCAAGGTAATCCAGGAGTGATTGATTGGGAAATTTTATATTCCATATGAGCATTCCTCGTCTTCCAATCCATCGTTGTGGAACGGTTTTATTTTTATGTAATGTCAAAAATTCAGTCCATAATGTGCGGCGTTCCGTTCTGTTGAAGCCAAGCATGACGGAAATTATATGTGTAAACTTGATGGCAGGAAAAATCGGTTTACGAATCACTTGTCAGATTGCCATCAGTAAAAAAGGATAAATAATGATGCTTCCTATCATCCTACCGAAACATTCAGTTTCTGTGGATACTGAGTAGGATGTTCCATCATCCAATGCGGATTTTCATCGTTCCAATAGGGTAGCATGTTCCGTCATCAAATGCGGTTTGTCAGTTCACCTGACCGTTCAACGTAAATATTGTCTTATCAGAGAATACAATGTCATTTACGTTAATAATGATACCATCGATATTTTGCATAATTCGCAATGTTAATTGCAGATACGAGAATAGTCTGCCGTCAGTTTGTGTATTGATCGCTCTTTGTAAGGTTTAAAATTACAGCGCACTAGAATTCGTTGCACTGAACTCTGAGAAATCATTATCGTGTTGGAAACGCTGCTTGTCGACGTTTGCAGCGTTTGTACAAAAGACTGTAACACATCCAATGATACTGCCTCGTTGCTACAGGATTTCGGCCTTCCTAATCACACATGGTCTTTATCACTTTCACTTTCTGCAAAATGGTGAATGGTTCTTTAACGGTTGATTTCCAAACTGGGTTAGATTCGGGGAAAGTAGTTTTAAATTATTGTCGCATCTCGATATACGACCGCTTGCCATCTCCTTAGCCACATACCACTAGTAACAAAGTACTTTCTCGTTCACTTTGCTTCATTCTGACCACTGACACAGATACAATAAATTATCCTTCCTTGCACACTACACCACCAACACTAGCAGCTACATGCAGAACGTTCGCAAGTAAGATAACAGATACAACGTACATTGTATATAATTTTATATCAGCGTATGACGTTTTAGTTTATGTAATAGTACCCTATTTTGTGACGTTATAATAGTTGAAATTTGATACTTCATATGAACTATATTTATGTAATTTGTATAAAGTATATGACTTTATGGTTGAGTTAATTTGATTCCATTGTATGACGGTACAATAAATGTAATTTGACACCAGTGTATGACATTAATATTGACTGAACTTGACCCATTGTATGACGTAATAATTTATTTGACCCAATTTTGTGACATAATTACTACCTTGGTTCCACTACTACTACCTTGACTACATTGTATGACGTTACAATTGATGTAATTTGATTCATTAACGTTATGATTTATACATGGGGATACAACAATATATCCACAAACTGAAGGAAGCGATAGTAGGCATGCAATTAAGCAAGAAAAAAAGGAAAGAAATCTACTGAAATAAATAAATAATCTGTTAAAGCAGAATTGAAGTTAAGACTGTTAGGATTACAATTTTTAAACGACATACAGTTGTAACGCCATAAAAATTATTTTTCCCTTATTATCTTGTAAACTGTGCATGAGAATGTATCCTTAAGTATCTCGTTTTTGTTCTCTTCTTTGTCATGGGAGACCCGAGCTCGATTCCTGGCGGGAGCTCATGTGGTTCGGATCTAACGTTAAGCTACAGGTCTACGTCTTTTATATAAGATGCTGAAAAGGCACGGTGAGCTAAAAAAAAAAAAAAAAAAAAATCGAATCAAAATTAAAACCGATGTCTTCGATCCATTGATGTAATCTCATCTTTCTACAATGTTGTAATTAAACAAAATATTTAAAAGAAAAGAGTTAATTGTAATTTTGGGTTGTTCGACAACTGCCATTTTGCTGGTATCAGAATGAAAAAAATAATGAGAATATACTTTAGTGTCAGTTTTATCTTAATAGATGGCGTGGTTCAAGTTTAAAGTTGACAAAAACAATATTTTTTTCTCGATTTACTTCAGAAGTATGCATTAGAATTTATTCTTACTCTCATTATTTGATCCCGCTCAATGCAATCTGTTAATTGGTACCCGCATACTCTAATAATACAATAACGGTATTATTATAGATTTTTGAGTTGACCAGTATATTATTTAGGCTATTAAACTCCTTGAATTACAGTTTTAGCTGTGTGAATGTCTTGCATATCCTATAGGCACAAAACTCTAAAATAAGCAAACATTTTACTCGTAATCATAATATTGTTTTTTTAAAAAATAAAATTAAGATCTTTTAGTATTTATTTTTTCTTTGTTGATTATACAGTGGGACATCGATGACTCGAAACTGAAGCAAATACTTAAAAATTCGAGTTGTGGTGTTTTTTCGAATAATCAAGGTTCGAGTGGGTACAACAAAATTTCGAGATACCGAGGTTCCGCGTTCCTCATTAAAAGTGACTATATAACCTCTATAACTCGAAGTTTTTATTCGTTCAACCTCTATAAGTCAAAGTTGTGAAGATTAGAACGAAGAAGAGAAGTTTCTGACCTAGAAATAGGTGGAGGGGGAGCTTTTATGTCTAGACATGAGTAAAACACAATTAGAGTACATATTAGCAACAATGACCGGAGTAGCAAACATGACAATTACATAAAAGCATAGAATTATAGCTTCGAGTTATCATCAAGAGAAAGTCGATTTGTAGATACGAATGTTTGTTATCTAAGATTTTAAATATGATTATGAAACCTTAAAATTCGACTTATCGAGGTTGCAATGTTTAAACATTCAACTTATAGAGATTATTTTAACATTAAGTGTTATAGAGAGTTCAAGGAAATGTTAAAAATTCGAGTTATCGAGACTCAATTAAATTTTTTGTATCTCTCTTCGTTACACATGATGAAAAATACCAAAAGCTTTGCGTAGTATTCTAAAAATACATTATAACGAGATAACTAAATGCTTATATATTCATTGTGTTCGTCATCCATCGGTCTGTTACCTTACAGACTCAGGCTGTTGATGATATTCAACCGTAATTTTAGAATCACGTAATCGAGGTGCAGGGTGATGTAAAATATTTTTTGGTGAACTTGCATTATCTTTGAACGTAATCTCTGTGTATTTTTGTGTGTCAATTTTTGTTTATGAGAAACAACTTCACTGATTTGCACCAAAGATGGCACGAAGTTCCCTCATCGAGTATTTTGGGTCGCTTGCTGTGGAGACGAAATTTGAACAACTAAAACTGAACCAAGGGGTTATTCCTCAGAAATGGCTTTATGTATTTTAAGCCGAAATAGACCAAAGGTAGATTAGTTAAGTAGTCTCCAAAATTTTATTGACAGTCTATTGTTAAAGAAACTCCAGTTATGACTCTGAAGAAAGTCCCATCAGTAAAAATTAAAATGTTAAACTATCACTACAAGCCAAGCAAACAAAATCTAGCTCATGTGCTTATGTAAAGTTACAATAATTACTACAGTCAGCGTGTTTTCGTTCTTTAGTTTGTAGCGTTAAAATTTTATCACTGATGTAGCTTCCTCAACAGCTACGACTGCCAGACACTAAATTTAATCAAGGTCAAAGGCCTAAGCTGGACAAATGAATTTGAAATCACCTGAAAATAAAAATAATAATACGATAATCTAAGGTGCGTTTCACGTCAAAAGTAGTAGGTTATCGAATGTGAGTTATGTGCCCATGTTGTCATGTCTGGAGGAGTCTATAAAATAATGCACGCATGCAGTAGCGCTAGAGACGGGATTGACGCGAACTTTCATCCATTGACGATTTTTATAGGACCACCAGTAACGTACGCAAGAATTTATTTCGAGGGCAGCGGTCCAAAGCTTTTCGGTGAGATCAAAATTCAGTATGAGGGGAAATCATATTAAAATTTGTTAAGTTACCCAAAAATTAGACTAAATTTATAGAAAAGTCGGGATCTCTGGGAGCTGAGTTCGAGCCTCCAGGACCCCACCCTGCGTACGTCTCTGAGAACATGCTTTTTTCAACTGTTGCATTTTATTTTTTATTTTTTAAACTAAATAATAGATTAATACAGTCGGACTCTTCATTCATATAGAAAAAATACTTCGATCAGTTGAGAGCTCCTTCGTGGCTGTTAAGCGGTTAGCGTGCGTGCCTTTGGCGCGGGAGACCCGGGTTCGATTTCCGGCGGGAGCTCAGGTGGTTCGAATTCCACGTTGATCAGTAGGTCCACGTCTTCATATAGCCTCGCTACGGAAGAGGACGTAAAACTCAAAATCAGCTCAATTCATTTCGAAGTATTACCTTTTATTCGTAACTATTAAAGTATTAAGGAGCAATAATTTCTGATTTCTAAAAGTAGCAACACATAAGTTACATAAAGAAGTTGAAAGTACAAATTTTGACCCCCTCCCCTCTCTTAGTCAATTTATGACAACACCAATATTGTCGAATCGATCAATGCTTGAAATTTATTAAGATCGTTCCCGTAGCCAAATTTAGCAATACTAAGCATATCAGTTATTCATATAACTTCCGAATGATTTCCGTTAAATTAATTAGTTACTTCTATTCACTCTGCGATTTGCTTTAGATTATCTTCGTTTGTATTTCTAGATTGCAAGAATATTATAATCAATTACTGTCTAAGTATGGACTTATATTAGAAGTTTTCAGAATATTTTTTTCTCTCTCTCTGTACACTTTTAATGTGTATTTGTATATTTCAAATCAACTTATTTCTTTACTTCTGTATAATTGTAATTTATTGCCTGTTATGAGTCTATATTTATTTATTCACCTACGTCACTGGCTTTTATTACATTAGCTTGTATTGGTTGGAAGTGTGTGCCAACCAAAATGGAAAGGGCGCATCTTTATAGCAGATGTCTCAGCAGGATATACACCAAGGAGTGACAACAGATTAACGTGCATTTCTGCAAATCTCAAGTTTATTTTGATTTTCACATATACAGTAGGATTTCGGAAAATTATCGTGTAGTTCACTGTTTTTCTTTGTTTAACCACCTGGTAATAAAACCAAGTAATTCTGAATTCGACCTATTTATAAAGCTCCTTCATGGGTAAGCGGTCAGCATACGCGCCGTTGGCGTAGGAGACCCGGGTTCGATTCCCGTCAGGACCTCATATGGTTCGTATTCCACGTTAATCAGTAGGTTCACGTCTCATATAGCCTCACTGTCCAACGGGACGTTAAACTCAAAATCAACCCAACTCAATTCGACTTGTTTATATATAGACCCTATGTTCAGAATTCGTTCACGCATAATTTTGACATGGGTTCACCGATTTTAATCATTCTTTTTTGTTTCTTTGTTTGAAGCGAGTATATTTTCTGATAGTCTCACATAAATTTCATCGAGGTATGATCATAGTCTTCGTAGCTAGGCTGTGAAACATCTCAATGGGTGCAGTCAGGTCGGTTATTTTTTTCAAGTTCTTGTATACTACAGTTATTACGTTGTGTTATTTGCTTCGTACATGACTACTCTTGTCTTTAGATTTGCTAATATTTTTGTAGTGTCTAATATTCCACTTAATAAGTAAATACATTTTCAGTAGTATTATGTAATATTTTTAATGTATTCTTTGTTTGTATAATAGTAGCGAAATAGCATCGATTAGAGTTTGTATTAACATGATGTTTGCTTTGCGTTGTATAGGCCCGTGGCTTGCCGTAAAGGACATCAACTTTATCATTATTTAAATGCATTTAAATTGCTAGTTTAATGTCCCATGAAAGAGTTGGTGGAATGGGAAAGTGAAGAAAGCGGGAGAATCCATGGATACGATGTAATTAATCACAGACTCACAAGGCCTGGACGTGAACCTGGGATCCCTCTTACCAAAGGTGAGAGCGTTATCACTGAGCATCAATTTTTATGTACAGAGAGAGAGAGAGAGAGAGAGTTTCTTTCTTTCTTTCTTTCTTTCTTTTTTTCTGTCTTTTTCTTCTTTTACAGAAAGAAAACGATAAAAAGGAAAGAAAGAAAGAAAAACTCTTATCTTTCTTTTTATGGAGTTTTTCTTTCTTTTTCTTTAAAAAAGAAAGAAAGAGAAGAGAAAGAAAGAGTTTTAAAAAGAAAATGAAAGATAAAAGAAAAGTTATCTTTCTTTCTCTCTCTCTCTCTCTAGAAAAAGAAAAGAAGGTGGACTTTTCTTTATTATTATTACGAAATGTCTTTGAATTTATAATAGTTTGGACTAATGTGAACAAATTGAATGCGGCAATGAGTTGCATTGGATTTTGCTGATATACGGTATATATGGAAGGGTGGAAACCAGCGTCAAATCAATGGAGAGATTGCTTCCTGAGATGAGGTATACTCGTTTATTTAAAGTTATAATCTGACCTACAGAGCTAGCCTAATTAGTTATACTATTACATTATATGAAAATTGCAGAAAGTAGTGATATGAAGTGCCCTCTAACGTGACCTGTAGTCGTCTGCATTGTTTGATATTAACAGGGGACCAGATAGTCTATGATTTGTTGTTCTGCAGACATGATTATTTCGTTTTGTTCACACGCAACTAGTAACAACATGCTTGTGTTACTGTATTTTCTTTTTTTGTTTAATTTTTATAATACATATTGTGGTACTGTACTGACATAAGTGAAAGATAATAAATCTCTAGGGAAATTAAGAAGTTCGAAAACATGAGAGTGGAGAAACATGTATGCTAAATCTTAGATTAATAAAGGGCAGAAATAATAATAATAATAATAATAATAATAATAATAATAATAATAATAATAATAATAATAATAATAATAATAATAATAATAATAATAATAATAATAATAATACGAGGAATGATCACAAAGCAAGATAAAAAAAAACCTTCACTGAAACATGTATATATGATTTCATACAACCAATACAAACAAGATACCTTAGGTTATTTTTCGACATATTGGTTGAGGCACTTATCGTATCGTGGGATGAGTTTGAAAATTCCCTCCTAGTAAAAATCCTGTCCTTGCGTGTTCAGTCACGTTGCCAGAGCTCGCCCCCTCATCTGAAGCGAAAAGAGGCCTTCTAGGTACTCCTTCAAGTGCAAGAACAGGTGAGAGTCGTTGTCCTGTTCAAGAATGTTATAAAATAGAGGATCTGCCCATACATATCTTCATCATATGAACTCAATGAAGCCAAAAAAAAAAAAAAAACAGCCGATCATCGTCTGAGCCGGCACGTTTGATTGGCTACTCTCGTTTCCGCCATGATTGTTCGCTCGAAACATCGCGATCTTAGTGGCGCGGAGTGGGCAGAGTAGGTGTGGCAAAGCTGTGACGTATGGCTTCACGATTTTGTTGTATGGGCAGATCCTCTAAACATCCTTGGTCCTGTTGTCCTAAATCATCTCTCCACGTGCGCTCTGTTCAAATCTGTTGATGCATTGCTGAGTCGGCCACTGCGTTTCTCGTCGGTGACGTCTTCTCTATTAGCCGCAAACTTCCGACACCATTCTGCGACATACTGACGAGACATTACGAACTTTCCGTAAACCTCTACCAGCTGTCGGTGAATTTCAGCTGCCGGTTGCATGTTTCGCCCACAGAAATCGAATAACTGAGCTGATTTTTTCGCGAAACTAAAGATATGCCACATTGACTTGATCCCTAGTCTTTTGTTACAAGTCCTGCTATCGGCTGAAGGAATTCCACTCGCTTTCTCTCGCTTAGCAACAGCTGAACCCTTGTTGGATCAACGCGTGGGTGTGTGAGGGTGTAAGCTTTAGTTTACATTTTTGCCACAGCTCAAGACATTTTGGCAGCACCATAGTTTTCTAAACAAGTCACCATTTTTGTGTTTACCTACAACTAACGCCGTAGGTGGCGGGTGGCTGCAACTCTGCATAGTTGCCAACTCCATGAATTAAAATTACCGCACACTCTTCACTTTTTTATAACAGACGAAAATCCAGAAATATCAGCCTTGTAACCTTAGTTTCCTATCTTCTCTCGTATAATGTTATTAGCGTTCAATGAAAAAAAGTGTCGAAAGGTACGTGTACTAATCGATAGATCTCATAAAGCTGAACATGATATGAATGAGTGCACGTTTCGAAAATTAACAGCATAATATTACTGAATGAACAGTTTCGAAAAAAAATCGAAAACTTTTAACTTAAAGATTGATACTGTACAATAATCGCCATCTACTAACGTAAGATAAAACTGATCTTAAAACGTACCCTCACCAAGATTTTGAAGATTATATAATATAATATAAGATAATATAATATAGGGTACCCATAAAGTCCGTTTCACCCCGTGTAATTGCGAAACGACTGCGAATACGAGGAAACGCAGAAACACGTCCGTCATTATTGGGAGGGGCTTGAATATTGACCTATAAAAGATCCATCACAGACACTCCTATACAGGGATGCGTGTGGTCAACTTGAAAATTTTAAATGGCAAAGGGAGTCGAGTAATGTAGCCTATCGTTGGAAAGGTCTTTACAAAAATATTTTGCTGAAAGGTTCAAGTTGCTGTGTTGACCCCCATCCAAAATAGCAGGAGTTCACATTTCATGTCCACAAACTCCGTTGTCACCCCGTATATCTGCAAAACGACTGCGATACTTGATCTATGTTCTTTTAATGTCAGCAACAGCATGAAACTTGGTTCATTTCAGCTGCAATTTCAGTATCAAGAAAAGGAAGTAATCATGAGGAAATATGAGTTTCTAAGGAAAATAAAGGTGATGAGCAAACAGAACAATTCCGTTGGAGACCAAAAACTGATGAACATGCTTAGACCGGTGAATTGGTGTTTTGTCAATCAAAAGAAACAATTTGTCCTGTTGACTGCATTATGAGCGGATTCGTCAAGCTCTTACCTACATGCACTTCAAAACCTCAAGGTAGACCTTCTTTGTGACTGTTTGTCAGTCGGAAATAAATTTTCTATGAATGATATCCATGGAATCGAATAACGTTATTAGCATTGTCTCTATGTGGAACTTTTGAAACAGTTTTTTCTTGGCTCCTGTTGGGGACTCTTCCATACCAAATTCGAGCATTTTATTAACAGTTCATACTGGAAACACTGTTTCGTCACCGGACACAGTACTTCTTGGATTACAATTTTCTTAATATCTTTCCCTCCCCCTTCTCTTCGTCGTACCGTCAAAGTAAAATAAAAACCTCCGCAGGTCCGAACCTCATCTATGTTAAATATTTGATCAAGATCAGTCGGGTGGTTCAAGCGGTACGAAGTCACAAACATAGTGACTTCCATTTATATAGAAAGGTATCGCCGGAGTTCGTAAACGATTTATTGAGACACTGGTATGGAGCGTGGCGCTTTACGGATCAGAGACGTGGACACTGAGAAAAGCTGAAATATCCAAGCTGGAAGTAATTGAAATGCGGTGTTGGCGCAGAATGCTGCGCATATCATGGAACGAAAGGAAAAGGAATGAAGACGAACTAAAGGAAGCTAATGATGGACGACAGATCATGAAGATAATAGGAAAACAAAGAAACAGTATGATTGGTCATCTTATTAGGCATTCCGATTAAATAATCGTGTTGATAGAGGGAAAGGCAGAAGGAAAAACAGGAAGAGGAAGACCAAAGATAGAATATCTAGATACAATTACGAAGAAGAGGCCTTATCAAAGTGTAAAACAGCCCTCCTAAGGGGGAAAAACTTTTACCATTTCCATGTTGCCCACCAAACTATGGTTGAGGTGAACAAGAAGATATATATACGATAATACATACACACACACACACACATTACATATATATATATATATATATATATATATATATATATATATGGTCTAGGAATTAATTCGTGCGGGTGGACAAGAGATGGCGCAACGAACGGAGCGTCCCACAGTTCCGTGTATCCACACATGTGTTGCAAACCCCTGTCATCGCGTATCGTTCGTAGTATAGGGCAGTGGATTAAAGCGTCAACAACACCAGTTTGTAGTTAAGTGAACATGGCGCAATTTGTGCCTGATAAAGTGTTTTTGCGGGGTGTCCTGCTGCATTACTTTATCATGCAGAAAAGTGCGACTGAAAGTCATCGTATTTTGGTGGAAGTGTATGGTGACCATGCTCTAGCTGAGCGAACGTGTCAGAAGTGGTTTGCACGGTTTAGAAGTGGTGATTTCGGCTTGGCAGACCAAGAGCGAGCTGGACAGCCAAAAAAATTTCAAGACGAAGAATTGACAGCATTGCTCGAGCAGAATTCGTGTCAAACGCAGGAACAACTTGCAGCAGCATTAGGCGTTGATCAAACAACAGTCTCCAAACGCTTGAAAGCCATGGGAATGATTCAAAAGATGTCACATTGGGTTCCACATGAATTGAAAGACAAAGACGTTGAAAGACGAAAAAACATTTGCGAATTGCTGCTTCAACGACAGAGCAGAAAGGGGTTTCTGCATCGAATTATTACGGGTGATGAGAAGTGGATCCATTACGAGAACCCTAAACGAAAAAAGGCCTGGGTGAAACCAGGTGAACCAGGTCCATCACAACCAAAACGAGATATTCACTGTGCAAAGGTTATGCTGTGCATATGGTGGGATATGAAAGGTGTGGTGTACTATGAGCTGCTGCAACCGGGTGAAACTATGAATGGAGAACGTTATCGACGACAATTAATGCGTTTGAAGCAAGCTCTGGCCAGAACACGACCAGAATGGGAGAACAGACATGATAAACTTATTGTTCAACATGATAACGCTCGCCCACATGTCGCAAAACCGGTCAAAACCTATTTAGAAAATGTCGGATGGGAAGTTTTACCCCACCCGCCGTATTTACCAGACGTTGCTCCTTCGGACTACTACTTGTTCGATTGCATGAACAACGATTTGATTGGACAGCGGTTTACTTCTTCAGAAGATATCGAAACATGGGTCTCTGACTGGATCGCTTCCAAGGATGAGGACTTCTTTCGCCACGGAATCCGTACATTGCCTGACAGATGGGCGAAAGTGGTGGCTAGCGATGGACAATATTTTTCTTAAGGTATTTATGTATTTTGTGTTTGTACTACAGCTTCAATGTGTGCGTACCAACCGCACGAATTAATTCCTAGACCAAATATATATATACAGATGGTTATCAGAAAAATGGAAACACCTGTAGTTGGCAACACGTCAGATGTATGGGTTGGCAGTGGTGTCGTGGCGCCCGCAGCGCCGGACCGCTGGTGGTGGTGTGTTAGGTCTGTCTCCATACTACGTCAGGCGCAGTGGAACAGTAGTGTCCAGTGGCTGCAGCAGACGGAGGTAGTGTAAAATGGGAGACCTCTCAGATTTTCAAAGAGGGCAAATTGTTGGTGCGCGGTTATGTTGAGTGAGTGTGACGGCAGTGGCTACTGTGTTAGGTGTGTCGCGTGGGACAGTTTCGAAGGTGATGACGGCCTACACAACACACGGGAAAACCACATCGGGGAAGCGGAACAGTGGGTGGAAGAAAATCATGAGTGACAGGTCACGCCGGGTATTAAAGCGCATTGTCACGCAGAACCGTCGTACCACTGCGGAGCAAGTGACGGAGGAACTCAATCAGCACCTCCCCCACCCTGTTTCGACAATCACAGTCCGCCGCGAATTACATGACATGAAATTACGGAGTCGTGTTGCACGGGCCAAACCGCTCATCAGGGACCATAACGCTTTCACAGGCCTCAAATGGTGCCGTTGAGGAGTGGAAACGTGTGATATGGTCGGATGAGTCATCCTTCACCCTATTCCCAACCACGGGCCGTGTTCATGTGTGGAGAACGCCCAAAGAAGCTTATGATCTGCAGTGTCTCCGCCCAACTGTGAAACATGGCGACGGCTCGGTGATGCTGTGGGCCGCCATATCACGGTTTTCATTGGGTCCTGTGGTCACACTTAGCGGATGAATCACTGCCAACGATTATGTCGCAATTTTAGGAGACCACTTGCATCCTATGGTCCGGATGCTGCTCCCGGACAATGACGCCATCTTCCAGGATGATAATTCACCCATTCACACAGCTGGCATTTTTGCAGCGTGGTTTGAGGAACATCGGGATGAAGTTCAACACCTCCCCTGGCCCGCCCAATCCCCAGATCTCAACATAATTGAACATCTGTGGTCTGTCTTGGAAATACGACTTCGGCGACGATTTCCACCTCCATCCTCTCTCACAGAACTGGCCGATGCCCTGCACGAGGAATGGTGTAAAATTCCACTTGCTACCATTCACGACCTCTATGCCTCCATCCCACGTCGCATCAAGGCTGTTCTGAAGGCGAAAGGTGGCCCGACACCATATTAATCTGGTAAGTTGCAATTTCGTTCAGGTGTTTCCATTTTTCTGATCACCATCTGTATATATAATATATTTACAGAACAGTTACTGAGTTATGTGCCATACAAGTGGGATTTGTTTGAAAATTGTATTTTTTTTCTTTCCTTTTTCTCACGTGTTTATTGACATGCTCAAAAGATATATGCTGCAGGTTACGAAATAGTTATTTTTTTTCTTTTCCGTTATTTTGTTGTATCATCTTTTCTTTATATGTGTTTAGATTGTAGAAATACGTGTGTGCCCTGAGCATTATAAGGTGCTGTGTGCATATATATATTTGCTTCCATATTTATGATGACTCTGCCCGACCGATATGTTCATGTGCTTGCTCAGGTTACAAACTCAAACGAAATTTGAAACTTCGTCAGCAAAACTTGAGGAGATAGGAAACTCAGTTGAAAGAAGAAGGCGGCTGAAGGTTAGGTGGTTCAACTGTTTTCCTAAATGTTTGCATTATTAACAGAATATATATATATCGGGTGTTGCAAAATAAGTGTTACAACTCTTGGGAGGTGACTCCTGCCACTGAGACAAGAAAAAAAGTTCTCTTCAACTTTCTGCTATCGGACATATTTTCAGATCTACAAGGTGCCGAAAGCGTGGGAAAATGACTTTCGGACGCCAATAGTTCGGAAACTATCCAACATAAAGAGGGCGGGTAAAAAATTCACTGAAGAAGTCATACCTGCTCTATTGAATTTTGCATGTTTCACAATCCTACCGTGCACGCGCAAGGGATTCCCCAAAGGAATGTAGGGAGTTCCGGATAATCTGCCAAATGAAACTTGGTCTAAATGGATATGAATTGATAGGCTTTCCACCAGGTAACAATAATTCGTTTGTCTTAAGTCGATATCTGGAACAAATACAAAATGGCGGACACCTTTAAGCCTGTTGTGTGTGGTTGCATAATCGCCAGGTACGGATGCTGGCCAACAATGACGTTCTGAGTATTAATTGTAGCGAATTTGTTCTCAAATGCTCTAGAAAGACATCTGGAGTGTCGGTAGAGCATAACAGACGAAGCAGGGTGATTCACATGTGTGGAAACACTTAACGAAAAATGCCAAGAAATGCACTCATACTCAGTAAACGTGAATTCAAAGCGTCGGAAATGTATTGAAATGTGGCCAATGTGTGTGTTGATATCAACATGTAGCTAATGGACAAACGTCAACATGTCCCACTACTGCTGGAACACCATCTCACGTGCGAAAACTAGGAAAATAACGTTGTACATTCTGCTATTACATTCTGCTATTACACATTGCTGCACCTTTTGGTAGAACGTAACTAGAACACGATTGTATCAATGTCCCTCTTTGTTTAGGACATTGTCCCACAGTCGACACATATGAAAAGAAATCTCTTAATGCATGGTTCAAATTCTGATAGAGCGTGAAAATAACAAATTTATATCATGTCCCACGTCTTCTGAGACATATGACGTACTCGAAATATAGGAAAATATCTCCAGAAATTCGTATCTTACACACAGTGCACATGCCAAGACAAAGACGAAAATGAGCCGATTTGGCACATTTAACACTACAGCAGGAACACCATACATATGGAAAATAAAACGACATGAGAAATAGGAAGAAACGTCTTAAAGCTCTGATTGTTTACAACTGTGCAGTAAGAGTAACAAAATGAAACACACAAGTATGTCTGGAGGCTGTACAAGAGGGCTTGCCAAACAAAATGGGTACTCCTCAAAGAAACGAATACAGAGAAAGTGAGGCTCCTTCGAACCTCAGGGCTAGAGTGCTCGCTTTTGCTCGCGTGGTCGCAGTTTTCAATCCTACTGGGAGCCCACGGCATCAGATTTAAGACCCGAGTAGTTATTTTCCTATTTTTCGCACGTGGGACGATGTCCCGGCAGTAGTGGGACATGTTGACATTTGTCCATTAGCTACATGTTGATATCAACACACATTGGCCACATTTCAATATCGATCATGCGATCCCACTAGTGACATTCATTTAGTTTACCCAGTTTCTTACTGAGTCCATTGCACAATTTGAACTTGGCCTCAGTCGTTGCATCCTTATTGGTATGCAACCATGCACATCATATTGCATCGGTTTGAGGGAATATTATTGGTGAATTGGCAATGGCTTTCATGTTCTTGACGCTAATCCTTACATTTCCGACGCTTTGAACTCACGTTTACTGAGTATGAGTGCATTTCTTGGCATTTTTCGTTAAGTGTTTCCACACATGTGAATCACCCTGCTTCATCTGTTATGCTCTACCGACACTCCAGATGTCTTTCTAGAGCATTTGAGTACAAATTCGCTACTATTAATACTCAGAACGTCATTGTTGGCCAGCATCCGTACCTGGCGATTATGCAACCACACACAACGGGCTTAAGGGTGTCCGCCATTTTGTATTTGTTCCAGATATCGACTTAAGACAAACGAATTATTGTTACCTGGTAGAAACCCTATGAATTCATATCCATTTAGACCAAGTTTCATTTGGCAGATTATCCGGGACTCCCTACGTTCCTTTGGGGAATCCCTTGCGCGTACACGGTAGGATTGTGAAACATGCAAAATTCAATAGAGCAGGTATGACTTCTTCAGTGAATTTTTTACCCACCCTCTTTATGTTGGATAGTTTCCAAACTATTGGCGTCC
The DNA here is from genome assembly GCF_964235325.1 of Thermobia domestica. Lineage (NCBI taxonomy): Eukaryota > Metazoa > Arthropoda > Insecta > Zygentoma > Lepismatidae > Thermobia > Thermobia domestica. The sequence continues at coordinate 99,826,584 of NC_137463.1, read as the reverse complement.
GAAAGTCATTTTCCCACGCTTTCGGCACCTTGTAGATCTGAAAATATGTCCGATAGCAGAAAGTTGAAGAGAACTTTCTTTCTTGTCTCAGTGGCAGGAGTCACCTCCCAAGAGTTGTAACACTTATTTTGCAACACCCGATATATATAATATTATATAATACTGGGTGTACATAAATGAATATACTAGTGTTTGAATTACACTTTAACGAACAATAAACAAAATTCATGTTAAATGAAAGAGTAACAACTGCAGTTTACCTTGTAAGTGTTCAATGTGATCCCCGTATGTCACACGACATGCATTTAGCCTCTAGGCTAGTTCCACCCATACTTCAATCAGCGTATTTGGAGTGATCATAGCTACAGCTCCTTGAATCCTGTCTCAACTCAGGCAAGTTAGGAGATAGTGGCGGCACGTAGACTCGATCCTTTACGAAATTCCAAAGGGAAAAATGTACGTGATGAGATCCGTGGAGGCCACTAGAGATTAGCCTTGTCGTGGGGTCCTTGGTGACCAATCCAGCAATCAATGACTTCACTTAACCAATCTTGTACACAGTGATGCCAATGTGCAGGTGCACCATCTTATTGCCAAACTAAGTTATGTGGTACATCTTGCTGTTGGAGAGAACCATTCTCGGAGCATATCCAAATAAGTCATTTCAATTACAGTTGGTATCTTCAGTGAAAAAGAACGGCCCATAAACTTTATGTCACGAAAAAGCATAGAACACAATTAACTTTGGGGAAGTTTCGTTCGGATTGTACGAGTTCATGGAGATTTTCAGATTACCTGATTTTAACTTCGTGGTTGTTGACCTTATCACTAGGATGAAATGTTGAGTCATCGCTGAACAAAACACAATCAAGGTAGTCATTATTTTTCTGCTACAACATTTTAATTGCGAAGTTGGACCACACAGCGTAGTCAGAAGGATTTAAAATCTATAGATTTGTAAGCGGTAGGGACGCATATGTAAGTGTCTTTTTAAGACCTTCCATATTATCACCACTGGCATTGCAAGTTCAGGACTGGCCTTCCTAACACTTTCTTTTTAGGACTTCGTAAGCAAGACTCCCTTACGCACTCAATATTCTTCTCATACACTCTTGGTTATCCCGTACTTTTATCCTTATACGAATAGACGGTCGTTTCAAACTGGTTATGCCATCAGTGAATGTTGTTGGGATTTGGGAATCACAAACTCACTACGAAACGCACGTTGAACTGTATTAACTGATTTGCAACTAGCAAATGCAAAACACAAAATCCCTTCTGTTGAACTCTCTTTACTTGTTCTGGGCCATACTTGAGCTAAAGTTCATTGGAGAGCTCCAGGTGCAGCACAACACGCGCGTTGAATGTCGAAGCTGTTATACGCTATCAAAATATACTTGTTTCGTGATGAAGAGGTTTCAAATCCACGAAAGGAAGAATCTCAGTTGCAATGCTTTGTAAAATTTGGAGCTCTTGTGCACGTCAAATATTGGATTGAAGCACCTGTGGCTACAAATGCTCCTTGGTCAGATTTATCCCTGAGGAATGGCATTACATTGATCCTGAAATAAGTGAAGTTGTGAAAAATGCCTTCAAACCTCATGTTTGGTACCTTTCAGATGAACCAGTTTGTTTGAGTTTATTCTCAAATAAAGTATCCAGTGAGGACAAGGTGGCAATTGTCAATAAGATGAAGTGTGAACCTGAAGACCGAAGGTAAGAGCAGACTCAGCCATTTCAACTAACCAAGCTGTTTTGCTGATTTTGTCTCAAAAAGATCAGTCCAGTTGTCTAACAAGTTGAAAATAAATGCAAGATTTTTGACCACACATCCGGATGAATGGAGCAGCAATCAACTTTATATTAGAGGAGAAAAATAATCAAAAAACCTCAAAGTTGCAAGTGACATAGCTGAGAGTGGAGTCAAACTATTTGAAGAGTTCAATAAGTTTCTGACAAATGATGAAGAAAAGCAGTTGCTTCGGCAAGTGGTCGAAGCTAACAGTTGGTTCCGACCCAGACGACAAAAGAAGCAGTTGTCGACAGTTTGTAGCCGTAATCTTCAAAGAATTAATTAATGTTTATTACTACTACATTCCCATATAAGATTTTTATATTATTACATTATTTGTTGATATTCTACTAGAAAAATGCACGTCATTTACTACTTCCCAGCTGATTGTATTTCATTGAAACTAACCTTAAAAAATCCCTATTTGTGGATTTCTTCTTAATATAATATACCTTTGAGCATTGTCTTCCAATTGGAATATGATCTTCTAATTTTGCCACCAAATTTGTTTTATTACTAGTAAAACAATCTAGGGGTTGCCTAGATACGTAAACTAATTTTTGAAAATTTGACTATATATTATAGGCCACCCTAACGTGCATGCATACAACCCCCATTACGTCATGGTTGTGCAGGCATATATATATATATATATATATATATATATATATATATATATATATATATATATATATATACAGTATAACAGCTGACAGGAATATAAATACCAGAGAATGGAGTAAGGAAATTTTCCTCTCATTTAATCAATGTTCTTAATTAAGAGTTGGCAACGATGGGTTAATACATTTTGTATATAATATAACATAATTAGTTGTCGCAAACGAACCTTCTGCCTAGTGTACCCGATAGATTAAAATGGTGCTTAATAATTCTAATTGTTTACATTTAACTTTTTATTTTAGTTTGCCCAGGAACTAACATACAGTTATAGAAATACTAATGGTTAGATCTAAATACGGTTACAATACTAATCTAAATATACTAATAAGTAACAAATCACATTAGTGCTGAAAAATACAAACTAGAACTACCGGACGTTCTGTTTTCCGGACATGTGCTCGTTTTCGAGTCCTAAATATAATTTGCTTAGAAAATAGGGAAGTAGTACTCTTTTTTAGAACCGGCTTGAATTTCAAGACCCAAAATAAAACCTAAGTTAAAGTTTTATAATTAAAAGTTAAGAATATTAATAATACACAAGAATTTAGTCTATTTTTTAAATTTACAACTTGAAGCGCCAAACCACAAAATCAGAAGTTTTACTCCGAGAACACTTTTTTCTTATTGAATAACACACAAAGTGTATAGTATATACCGTGGCGCTTAAAGTGTTAATAATAATAATAATAATAATAATAATAATAATAATAATAATATAATATACCAAATATTTAAATAAAATGTTGAGAAAATAATATTACGTGGGTCCTTGCCCTTGGTTTGATCCTAGCTAGCGCCAAGTGGACTTGTAGTGGACATACATTATGTACGAGGATTCTCTCGGCGTTCTCCCGTTTTCTCCCACTTTCTTCATTCCACCATCTTTATTTATCTCATTATCATAGTCTTTCTTAGCCTCGGTACATAATTGTGGACGTTAAACAAACAAACAAATAAAGGACATCATCAAATGATACTTTTTATAAAATATTTTTCCTCATAAAATTAAGTTTCAGAACAGTGCCTGTAACACGTGTTGTTGCTTACAGATAGAAAAAGCATTATTGGTTAAGTTTGTACAGATATAAAATATCATATCCGAAAATATCTTTGCGCATGCCATGATAATGGAACAAAAGAACAGCCTAATTTTTCTATAGCACATATATAAAAATGCTTTCTAACGTAACAGTTCTAAACACTCCTTTTAGTTTTAAGAATTTATAACGTAAGGTCCACAGTTTGTGTATTTATATAACTAAGGTTACAGATTTATCAAAATCCATTTTACACACTGCATCATGATATTACCTTTTATTGTAGTACGAAACAAGTTAAACATTTACACTCTTTAAAAAATTGTACATATAGATTTCAAGAGATGGATTTTCTGTTATATATTATTTATATTTTTCGTTGCTATGACAACTAAACTCACATCGTCGAATCACTATCATAACAAAATATCACATAACAATAGAAAAAAGTTTTATTTCTCTTTTCCAAGGATCTTATAAAATAGAGGATCTGCCCTTACAACAGAATCTTGAAGCCATACGTCACAGTTTCACCACCCCTACTCTGCCCACTCCGCCCAATAAGATTGCAATATTTTGAGCCAACAATTGAAACAAAAGTAGCCAATCAGACGATGGCGAAAACGAGAGTAGCCAATCAGACTTGCCAATGCTCAGTTGTTTTTTGGCTTCATTAATTTAATAGGATAAAGATACATATCGGTAGATCCTCTATTTTATAACATCCTTGCTCTTTTCATATTCTTCTTCTTCTTCCTTTCTTGAACATCTTGTGCATATTTTCAAAGTACATTTTACCCATAAATACAAAGACATAATAAAGATGTTAAAATACAAGTATCGTTTTAAATTATATATGATATCCAGCGACGTAAATACGGTAGTTGTCGCCCCTGGACAAGAACTAGCCTCAGCGCTCCCCTGACTAACCAAACCAAAATGCACCTACAAATATTTGCCCAATTTTGCGCCCTCCTAATCCGGCGCCCGGAGCACAAGCCTCGTTTCCCCTCCCTAGTTACGTCACTGATGATATCAAAATGATATATTTCAATTTAACTTCCCAAGGTTATGCCCTTTAGGCTAAAGAAGACGGATAATTAACTAAGACAAGTGAATGATAATGGAAGAATTAGTGAAATGAGATTGTGGAAAGAAACGGGAGTGCCCTTGTCCACCATAAACTTATTTGGCCGGAGAACGAACCATGAACCCCACGCACCAGAGGTAAGCGCTCTTATCATTATAATAGCATTCATTTCATTAATTAAGAGCGTTCACGTCTGGTGCTTGGGGTCCTGGGTTCGATCCCAGCCCCCGCCAAGTGAACTTTGTGGTGGACAAACACCGTGTGCATGGGTTTTCTCGGGGTACTCCCGTTTCCTCCCACTTTCTTCATTCTACCATTTCATTTATTACTCATCATCACCGTCTCCTTTAGCCTAACCGGCATAACCGTGGGACGTAAAACTCAAAGATTTCATTTTTTCATTAATTAAATTCAAGCTGAACATTAAATACAATCGCTTCTGATTGTAAGTTAATTACGTTAAATAAAATATAATGAAATGCTTGCAGTTGCATATTTTGAAATTAGCGGGAAAATAAATAATTACTTAAGGTCTTATCAAGTAGAGATTTGTGACAAGAAAATTGCCAAGTTGGTAGGTAATACTGTCAGATAATTTCAGAACATATCATTTTAAATTTTTGTCTAATTACTTATTGTCTATTCTAATTGTCTATACTTTTGTCTAATTACTTAAAACTTCATCATTACTTTGTCATACAAAACGTAATGATGAAGTGTTTTTTTTTTTTTTAAATACGATTCTTGAAAAAGAATAAGGCATTTAAAAATAATTCACATAAGACCACGTTAGCAGTTTATAAGAATTACGGAGTGGGACCCTTATACTGATAGTACGCCCGTTACTCTACACAGCTACTCTTGAACAAAAGTGAATTTTTGAATTATGTTTCTAGCAATAAACAACTAAAGTGGTTATTTCAGCCGAGGTAGTGGAGTTAGTCCTTTACCATTATGGGCAAAGGTGACTATCTATGTCTTGTTTAAAATTTAGAACATGTCCTAGCTCCTATGCAACCTGTGCAGTAGCAAAGAAATGTTGGTTGCCTATAATAAAACGAAGTAGATTTTCTTACTGCAAAATGCCCCTCTGAATATCCCATACATAAAATGGCGTGATCCCCTCTACTGTCTTTTGCGGAGTTTATTATAGTTTTAGAAGCCCAAAAAGCAAGTAAGTTAGTTTCAACAAAACGCAATTTAGTTTCGAGATTATTTTACACAAAAGAGCAAGTACATTTTCATATAATGAAGTCAATAAATCATTAATAGTGCTTCGAAAAATGATTACGAAAAGTCTTCTTTCCACATACATCCGCAAGTTTATCCATTATTCGCAAATAAAATTTAAAAATATCCACGAGAAACTGTATTGATGCGGACCTTGCTATGTTATTATAAGAAACAGAGATTAATGTAAGCATTGTAAAACAAGTAAATGAAATATCTGAATCTATCTAGTGAACGTTGCTTATAAGCGATTAAAAGATACCTACCTAAAGGCTAGAAAACAAAATTCAATCCATGTTTCCATATCTTTACACATGGAGACTCCCACTCGGTGGACCTTTCTTGGCAAGAATTGCTGATAACGACTTCCAAGTTAGATATGTGATTTCTCACCATGTGACAGAAATGTTTTACTCTAATTAAGAAATATCACTGACATGTGTTTGGAAGCTTAAGAAGTAACCTGATACTTGATGAAATATTTGGGAAGGAGTTAGTTACTACATGTCAGTATGGAATTCCATTACGCAAGCAAGAACTGCCAAGGCTTGTTCAGGGATAAATAAATGGATCCAAATTTACACAAATAAAAAGAAAAATCACTAAAATTTGCTTTCTGATTGTGTAAGATCTTCCATCTTACAAGATGTGAAATATATGGTTTTTGGTTTTTATCCATTTTTCTTTTTTATGCTTATTCCCAAAGTAATCTCTTACTTTCATCCCATACGCAAAGCAGGGCATAAATCATGAATCAGCGTATATAAGATTTTTTTTTCGATTATATCTAAAAGAAGAATTAAGTAGAAATGCCAGTAGCCGTAAATCTGTAGGGCTTATATAGACCTATAAATAGAAAGTATATTGCCTATTTTAATTGCATATTCACGGTATAGACGAACTGCGAAAAGAATCGCAGAACGCAATTCAATGCTGTGTTGCATGATAGATCAATATGGCGGCTTGTCAGTTGCGAAAATGATTGACATTTATCACATAATGACCACCACTCGACAAGCTCTATTGTAGTAGTATTTAACCTGGGGTACATATATCCCAGAGGTACACAATGATGAGTTAGGAGGTACGTAAAATTATATATAAAATACACTATGATATACTATAATATTTAATCCATACTTACTGTAACATAGTTCAATTAAATTTATAGTACGATTATCTTGTTTTATAGAAGAGGCAAACACTTGAATGAAAAAGTATCACTAGAGCTACGCAAAAAAAAAAAAAAAAAAAAAAAAAAAGTTGAATATTACTGCTCTATTGTGCTCGAGTGACTCCACAGTTGTTCAATTTAAGTTATTATGAAAACAGCTTTGTGATTAAAAATATCGTAAATTGCAATGAACCTCCAATTATCAGTATTAATGAGTTTGTCATAATCTGAATATACAGGAATCCGGATAATTAAGGAAATAAAAAAAAGATATCTTGTGAAATAAAAATTGTCTAAAATACCTTTTGCTTAATAAAAAGGTACATTTAATGTATGTTGAAAATAAAGATTCTTATACTACAAACAATTAGAGAATCATAAATTAAAATTGAATATAAATTTTAACTTTGGTTTGAAATAGGAATTTCAGCAAAATTACGTTCTCATGAATGAAAACATTGAGTTCACATTTCAGTAAGTTTTTAAATATTTTTTATAATTTCCGGATATCGATTTTAATATTTGGAGATTCGGATGATAGAAGTTCGGATAATTGGAGTTTTGCTGTACCAATTTGAGCTGGAGGTGTTGAGACATAGCTGTAACGTATAATACAAGATTTTGGTAATTAAACTTATCCCCAATAATCTAATATTTAGTCGTAATTCTTTTACATAATATTAATGCACAAAAATTAGGGGTCAATCTAGACGTAATGAAAACAAAGAAACAAAGCAAAACAAAGCTTTTGGAAAATACTACGAGGGCTAACCAACAAAGATTGAGACTAATTATTGTACCGCAGTTTACTTTGTTGTCGAATGCCGACACGTTTGATAGTTGAAAGAGTTGTGTTTCATGTATATTCTCACTAGGTCGGAGCATTGTTGTATCGCTAGGTTGGGAGTAATCCGCTGTGTTTTAGACACTGCTTCCATTTTGCCTTACAACGTTCTGTGTATATGCATACCATGGAGGCTACACGAGAAGAACAGTATGGAGCAATAAAGTTTTGTTTTCACTTGAACCATACAGATTCTGAAAAATACGAAAAGCTCAAGCAAGCTTACGGTGAAAGTGCATTACCTCGAGCAACAGTGTTTCGGTGGTTCAAAAGATTCAAAGAAGAATGAGTTTCATACGTTAAGCAACGTGGACCTGGTGTTCAGGCCTCTGCTGTTACAGAAAGAAACATCAATACTGCTGTTGTTATTGTCCGTGAGGTCGTAAAGTGAAATGTTGGGAATTTTATATGGTAGGGTTTTTCAATAATGTACGATCATCTCCATATGCACCGTGTTTCTGCCTGTTGGGTACCACGACTGTTGACTCCGGAATAACCTCGCTTGACCTTCTCGTATGTTTCAGAAGCTGTATGGTTCAAGTGAAAACGAAACTTTATTGTTGCATACTGTTCTTCTCGTGTAACCTCTATATGAACAACACGTTGTGATGGGAAATGGAAGCAGTGTCTAAAACACAGCGGATTCCTCCCAACCTTCCAATACGACAATGCTCCACCTAGTGAGAGTATACATGTAACAACTCGTTCAACTATCAAACGTGCCGGCATTCGGCAACAAAGGAAACTGCGGTACAATAATCAGTCTCAGTCTTTATTGACCAGCCCTCGCACTTGGGAGGTATTGCTCACAAAAAGTCCCAAAGAATTCAGCTGCCAGTTTAGGAGATACGACATCACCAGTTTGGCTGCTGTTAGCTTGTATGGGTTAATCTTTGAACGAGTATAACTTCTCATGGAATAAAGACAGAAACGTTATTCTTGTACCAAATTAAAGGGAATTAATTATATGGACAACTCCAAAAGTGCATTACCACCTACAATTCTCCCTTTCCTGCAATAGTAGAAAACTCAAAAAACAGGGTCGTTGGGGTGGTTGAGAATTAGAAGGGCGTTGGACCAAACCTCAATTTTGTTACAAATGTATCAGTGTGACGAACTTCAAATAAGACACTAAAATAAATTGTTAAGAATGACGATTATATTATCGTGAGGAAAATGTGTGATGTATATGAAGTTATAAAATGATCTTACATAAGCAGTTCAATAAGAAGAATAGTAAAAAATAATATATATCAGAGGAAAGCAGATTCTCTATTTTTTTCAAAAAAATCTCGTAAAAAGAGAAAATGATTACATAATGTAAAGGCTTAATATAAAAGCCTAACAGTACAAAAACAAACATTAACACGAAACGGAGAGACAAACACAGAATAAGGGACACCATTTGCGCAGCAGACTTGCGGCTTTCACATGTAAGATAAACAGATGGGACCCTAATTGTAAACCCAATTGTTATAATAATAATAATAATAATAATAATAATAATAATAATAATAATAATAATAATAATAATAATAATAATAATAATAATAATAATACGAATATATAGAGGATGCTTGAAATATTCATTATGCCACTTTCAAAATGAATACGAAACTTGGTTGTTAAATAAAATACTGAACTTCCAGTAGAACTGTAGATAACCGAGGCACATCTAGAATAATGTCAAACGTTTAAGACATATTTTGTTTTCGCTTGGTTTGGTTGCAAATTCGGTAGTGTTCATTAGACATACTGATCCGAAATACATTCTAATAAACCCAGTGGCTAGCGTAGGTCATACCTTCCATTCCAGATTACTAATGCAAACTGAACAAAAAGAAAGAAAGAAAGAAAGAAAGAAAGACAGAAAGACAGAAGGAAAAGAAACTAAAAAGAAAGAAAGAAAAATAAATGAGTGCTACTTTGCTGCTAAATTTCTATCAGAAACACCCTATATTAAAAGTCCAAACTTTATCATAATGAAAAATTACAAATGTTCAAAAGGATAATTGGATGTTCCTTATAGATGTAGCAGAACTTACATGTTTCAAATTTCAAATATATGAATAAAACACATTGATTTACAGATGGAAACAAATTTTGTGTCAAACTAATAGAAATAAAATATTGTTTTGAAATAGCCAAAGAGGGGAGCATTATCTATTCATCTCCAAAGATTTATATATTTCCAACATCCAGTGTCGATTTCATCTATTGCGGATATAACGTTTTAATTCGCACAATGGCAGGCAAATATTTTATGCAAAAAACGAGACTACCTGGCGGTTAATCGAACCGAGATTTTCCACGTGGAATTCTTCCACGATAACCACTACTCCACCGATTATTCTACCCATACTTTGTTTAACAAATGTTGTAGTGTTTTTTTTTTCTGAGAACGATAACACTAAAAGTGTATACTGCAGATCAATGAAGTGTTTCGAATGTCCTGGTAATTTCCTTGCCCTTTCCCAACCAACATTCGTAAATCATCTCTATCATGATACAGGTGTTTGCTTCCACATTATTAAGGATTGCTCGTCTAGTATAAGAAGTAAATTCTTCGCTATCACTTCGTAAATTAAAGTAATAATAATAAAAACTTTGCGTGAACAGGATTTGAATCTACGTTGTACAACCATTCCATCCACAAGTCCTCTACAGGCGATGACACGTTTTATTGTCTTCTGATATTTGAATACTCTTATGCTTCAATACTTGAACAATCAAATTTTCAGGAATACTATTATTATTATTATTATTATTATTTACAACGATAATGTATAATTTGTATGTACTTTCTAAGTTTTGTTTATATTTAGGGCAAAAGTACTATTTTAAGGGCACAAGCAATTAAGAAGAAGCAGAAGAAAAATATAAAGAAGTAAATTAAATATTTGTATCATATCAAGATATTTCTTAATTTCGTTGCTAAGACAAAAACATCGAACGGCAGTTTTGATAGCATCCACTTTTTGAACTAAGTCCGACTGTTGACACTTGCCCCACCCATGGGGTAAATTGCAACATCATCTGGGGTAAGTTGCAACAATTGGACTTGATTCAGAAATTTAATGCTATCAAATCTACAGCTTGAACATCGCTTCACTCATTTTCACTGTGGCAGTCAATGTCTATAATCTATACAGATGTAGTACGGATTTCTCTCGGAACACGACCAATGAGACCACTTCTCACAACATAAACACTGTACCCAGTCTTCTTCTGTATCCTGTTCTTCGTACGGTTCTTCAGAAACCAAACAGACGACTTGAGAATAAATTCTTCTCAGCTGATGATTTTACGTTTTCGGTTGCTTTTAGATGCTTCTTTTTCATTTCGAAAGTACTTTTTTCTAGAGTGTTTGTAAGAATAGCACATCTCTTCCTTTTCCGAGCTGTCAGTTTTCTAGTTCCAGATTTTGGATAGAACCATACATGTTCAGGAGATCATCTGAAGGATTCTACACTATCTTCTTAGATGCATTTGCAGGTGATCCATGAAGCTCACTTTGACCTGCAGTCTGAAGTTCTAACTGAGAAGATGAAAGGAAACAACTACTACTAGGCACTGCAAGCAATAAGCCATCACTGTTGTCCTATAATAATAATAATAATAATAATAATAATAATAATAATAATAATAATAATCATGGAATAATAATAATACTCTTAGTTTTATTACCAACAACAATTGTTCATATAACAATGCTTAACCGCAAAAATTTCTATTTCAATGGCATGCGGCATGTTGCAACAGATGTTGCAAGTTACCCCATCGAAACATTTATATATAAAAGCTTTCCTCCCCACTAAATAGCAGGTAACATGGGAACAGAAATATAATGTCATTGTACTTCAACTGTTATACTATTTGGGTACTACATCTTACTTATTGTTATTACATATATGTAAGGAGTAGTTAGTGCTCTCAAATGGGTCAGGTCGGGTCGGGTCAACTCGCGTCGGGTTGTCGTGTCGGGTCAGTCGGGTCAGCTCAAGTCGGGTTGTCGTGTCGGGTCAGCTCGGGTCGGGTTGTCGGATCGGGGTCAATCGGGTCAGCTCGGGTCGGTTTGTCGGGTCGGGTCAATCGTGTCAGCTCGGGTCGGGTTGTCGGGTCAGGCCAATCGGGTCGGGTTATCGGGTCTGGTCAATAGGGTCAGCTCGGGTCGGGTTAGTCGGGTCGAGTTGTAGAGTCGGGTCAATCGGGTCAGCTCGGGTCGGGTTGTCGGGTCAGGTCAATCGGATCGGATCACTGGTCGGGTCACTCGGGTCGGGTCGGGTCAGTCAATTCTAGTCACGGGTCGGGTCGGGTCGGTCTTGAACCCGACCCGACCCGTTGAGAGCACTAGGTATAGTAAAGAAAGAAATGGTACCAGGTTATGCGTACGCTGATGATGTAAATTTAATAGAGGATGATGGGAGAACAATAGAAAGAAATGCAAAGGTCTTATTAAACGCTTGCAGGACAAGGGTTTAGAAGTAAATGCAGAGAAAACTAAATACATGGAAGTGAGTTGGGAACGTAATACGGCCAATTATGAATGCGTTAAAATATTAAATAATACTTCTGATAAAGTGGATACTTTCAAATATCTAGGATAACGAAAATCATTTTCACGAAGAAATTAAATGTCGACTAAAACAGGGAATTAGTGTTATTATTCAGTTCAAAATCTCTTGTCGTCGCGAATTCAGTCGAGGAGTTTGAGGCTTAAAATATATAAAACAGTAATCATACCTGTTGTTCTGTATGGTTTCGAAACATGGTCGTTTACTCTGAGGGAAGAACATAGACTGAAAGTATTTGAGAACAAGAAGCTCAGACGAATATTCGGACCCAAGAGGAATGGCGGAAACTTCATAACGAGGAACTACATAAATTATACGGCTTACCAAACATTGTTAGGATCATTAACTCCAGGAGGCTTAGGTGGGCAGGACATATAGCCAGGCAGGGGTGAATTCAGGGTGTGGCCCGGGGGAATCTCCCCCCGAAGAAAATTCATCCCCCCCCCGGAGAAATTAAAAAAAAATTCAGTCACAAAATGTAGAAATTTGCTTTTCTTTTCGTGCACGTGCAGACAAAATCCGATCTCTCAATATACATATAAATGACGCAGACCCATTCTATATAAGTATTAAGCATATAACATGTAAGATAGAATACCAAATAGCAGCGGCGGCTGGTACTAATGTTGCATGGTTGTGCAACCGGACATTTTTTTAATACTTAAAATATTTTTAAGTATTAAAGTAGTGTATCAGTGAAAAATAAACCTTTGATCTTGAGCGCAAAACAGTATTGATGCATTTCTGAAAAAAGTCAATTAAAAAACGGAAAGAAAGAGATGATTTACATTTCCAGTGGCAGCCAACGTTGTCACTGGAAGCAGTAACATTGAGCATATGGCAGCGAGCTCCTATTTCTTAACATGGAGAAGTGGATTTATTCTTGCATCGCTCCTATCTTCCCGTATTGCTCTCTTGGGATTGCATTTTCTCCCGCAACTGGTCAGCTTCTGTAATAGTTACGAATTCCTCCGCTTAGCAGCGCTTGACTCAATTGATAGGGTGAGAGAGATACAGAGAATCTTTATTAAGCCTATTACTAATATTACATATTAATATTAGCAATAATAATAATGATAACTAAATTCATGGCGCAACAGCCTTTAGAAGGCATGGACTTATGGCACTCATTTCGTGGGGTAATGTGTTTATAGGTCTGCACGGGCTCGGGCTACTATGATAACCGTAATGGGGCTAGCCATACTGAGAGCTTTATACAGTTCTACCTGAGTTAGAGCGGCAACGCCGGAATCTGGTTACAATGAAGGATTTATGGTAGGGACAAGTAAACCCTTAGATCTTTACTTACTATATATATATATATATATATATATATATATATATATATATATATATATAGATAGATAGATAGATAGATATCGAGTGTTGCAAAATAAGTGTTACAACTCTTGAGAGGTGACTCCTGCCACTGAGACAAGAAAAAAAGTTCTCTTGAACTTTCGGCTATCGGACATAGTTTCGGATCTACAAAGCGTGGAAAAATGAGTTTCGGACGCCAATAGTTCGGAAACTAACCAACATAAAGAGGGCGGGTAAAAAATTCACTGAAGAAGTCATACCTGCTCCATTGAATTTTGCATGTTTCACAATCCTACCATGCACGCGCAAGGGTTCCCCAAAGGAACGTAGGGAGTCCCGGATAATCTTCCAAGTGAAACTTGGTCTAAATGGATATGAATTGATAAGCTTGTACCAGGTAACAATAATTCGTTTGTATTAAGTCGATATCTGGAACAAATATAAAATGGCGGACACCATGCCCGTTGTGTGTGGTTGCATAATCGCCAGGTATGGATGCCGAACAACAGTGATGTTCTGAGTATTAAGTATAGCGAATTTGTACTCAAATGCTCTAGAAAGACATCTGCAATGTCGGTAGAGCATAACAGTGAAACAGGGTGATTCAAATGTGTGGAAACACTTTACGAAAAATCCCCAGAATGCACTCATACTCAGTAAACGTGAGTTCAAATCGTCGGAAATGTAAGGATTAGCGTCAAGAACATGAAAGCCATTGCCAATTCATCAATAATATTCCCTCAAACTGATGCCATGTGATGTGCACGGTTGCATACCAATAAGGATGCGATAACTGAAGCCAAGTTACTTTACATATATATGATTGTTATTAGTAAGAAGATAAATAAGAAAATAATCAGGCAGTATATTATAAGGAAAGAACATTAATGATCATAACGAAGGATTAGGTATAGAATGCACGATACGTATGATATAGTAATGGGCGTGAATGATGTGGCGAGATGCATACACAGGACAACACGTGGGTGATATTAGTTAGACAAATGAGCTTATCTTTAGCCTAGAGGCTGCTCTATTCAATGATGAAAATGAATGAGTCCCATGTTAGTAAATAATGGTAATCACTGTGCTGGAAATGATGGGTGAATGAGAGGAAGATGTTCATGAATGACGTAATCGGCGATGATAAGTAAAGAGGGATCTAACGGTGGTAGATTATAGGAGCGAAAGTGGAGAATGATAGTAACGGTGAGGTGTTGGGTGAAATGCTAAATAACGCATTGTATCCTGAAGTAAAGGATGTCGGTTTTCCAAACGTCTGGTGATATATGTTAGCCGAAGTTTTCCAAGAAAGTATTGTAAGGTCGGAAAGGTAATTTGGCGGAGTGTGCAATTAAAACAGTTATCGTGGAATATGAAAAGAACACGAGAAGCTGACTTCCAACACGAGGCCGAAACGTGTAAGTAGCCAGTAATGAAATTTAATGCATAAATGATATATTTACTTTTAAAACAATTCTAAGCGATATAGCCCAAGACTTATCCTATGTCTGGCGTGTTATTTCAAATCATTTTGCTAATATGATAATCTTTGTAAGTCAAACAAAATATCTATTATTATTTTAAACTCTGTTAAACTAACCTTTGTGACACACAGAGTTTGACCCTGGTTTAGCAGATACACAGTAGTGACCAACAGATTCCCTTTTGTTGTATGTATACCTTATGTAAATAAACTATCATCATCATTATATATTTTCTCAATTATTCCATTTTGCAATTGTTAAATAAGATTAACAAAAGGTTGTAAGAACTAATAGCGTTATATTAACAAAGGTTCACCAAGTAGTTTATAAAATAATATCGTCCTTATTTGTAATGGAATTGCAGGGGCTTATCGCCCAGCCTTGTTAGGAAGAAGAAGCATATACAGTTTATTGCATTGCAGATAGCATACCCTACAGGGAAATAAAATCATAGGTCACACTCTATCACTGTACTACCAAACCAAACTAGTAATATTCCAAGACAAGAACCATTGTCTTGTTCTAAAAATAACACTAGACTAGTAAGTGATAACACAATACGTGTACAGAAACCAATACATAGTCATTCAGGGTATAGCCAGCAAGTTTTTCTAGAGGGCCTTCATTTTTACAAACTAAAAACAAATCAAAAGTTTCTTTCAAGATTATGAAAAATTAATAACACATAGATACATATGTATTTCAGAAGTACATATTATTATTATTATTATTATATTATTATTATTATTATTATTATTATTATTATTATTATTATTATTATTATTGTTGTTGTTATTAATATTTAGTAGTAGTAGTAGTAGTAGAAGTAGTATATTTCATATATGCTACATTTCTGAGACTTGAGTCTTGATAGTACGTGAAGTTTAAATCAAAGGTTATGTTACGGACGGCAAATGATGGCTTAACACCAAAAACATATTCTGGCCGGGACCGGAGGTTAGTCTGTTTTATGTTTATTAAACGTGTTTAATAATTACAGCAAATGAAATATGTTTATAATAGAATGTGAAAGAATACAGTTTTAAAAGAATTAAACTACGTCAACATGTTAAAATAATTAAAAGAACCTAATTCATCAGCCACTTTGTACTCTCGTTTGCTTAACTGGATGAACCGAGGCCTAAAGGAAAAAGAGTTTTCTGCCCAAATCTCATAAGCAGTGGGATATTTTAATATTATAGAAACTGACCCTCCTTTCGCTTAGAAGTGTAATTTTCAAGACGCTGAAACATATAGTATTTTATTACTTTTAGTTAAAAGTTCAAATGCCGAGTTTCACGCATCTAGCTTAAACAAATCCTTCCTTAATTTATTTACATATTTTCTGAGTAAGTAATGGGGAAATCGAACATAAAAAAATGTGCTCCCTTTGCTCTTTCCCTTTTATGTGTTCAATTTTCAATTTTCAATTTTCAGTTTTTTGTTTTTTTAATAGGAAAGCTTATATGCCAAGTTTTATTTTACTAGCTTTAGAAACTTGCGAGATACACTACCCTTTAAAAAAATCTTACCCCACCCTTTTTACGATACTTATTTCCAAAAATTCTTTCTTATGTACTGCTTTCATAAGAAAATTATATTTTATAACTAAAATTTATCGACTCTACTTGTAGTAGTATGCCCAAAAATCACTCATCTTTACTCTTTTATATAAGAGTACAGAAGATAAATACAGTCAAACAAATGGACTTCCATGAACAGTTTCCGATTTCTTATAACTAACTTATTCGTACATTTCCCACAAGCTGTGGTTTTAAATTTACGCTCTGTCAAGGTCCAGGTTTCAAAAAGGAAGTAACTGGAAATACAATAATATTACGTATTTATGTACATGTGTAATATGTATAAATTTATTGTCTTATTGAAGCTTTTGTAATCTGAAAATAAACTTTTGGTTTGCTTTTAATATATAAAAATCAAGCTCCCCTAGAAAAAATTGCAGGCTACACCCCTAAATGACTATGTAGTAATTTCTGCAAAAATGGCACACGACCTAAAATTTAGGTCTAGTGCCTATATTTTTAGGACTTGTGCCGTTTAGAACTTATGAATGTCACCCAATGTATTGCATAGTAAATGTTCTTTGTTCAATTTTAAATTTACTGCGTTCTTTATGTATACCGTTGGTATTTAATGTTCACTCGTGAAATGTCTAGTGAGCTTTTGTCTTAATTAAGTAAACTTTGGTGGATTTTTGTCTTACTCTTAATAAAATTCGCTCCACACAGTATATATTGAAATTCTGAATGTTTTCTTGCTTTCAGAAGTCTGGTAAAATATGCTTTTTAAACATTTTTTCAATTTTTTATTTATTTATTTTTGTTTTAGGAATTTGTCTTGGGATTCTCGTATCTCCATTCGAAAGAAACGAATTTCTTAACTAATTATGTAATTAATTCTTAGAATGAAATAAGTTGTATTATGTAATTCACGTATAAGTGCAGAACAGATAGTGATAATAATAATCTTAGTAGTACAAATATAGCTGTTATTGTTGGAATTAGCTACGTTCGTGACATTATTGCCAACTAGTTGCTGCATCGTCGCAATTTCGTGGGGTGGTGGCGAATTTCAGAACTAAAGCAAGTGAATGAAAAAGGCACAAGACCTAAACGGCACAAGTCCTAAAAGGCAGAAGTCCTAAACGCCAGAAGTCCTAAAAATCATATCGCGGCACAAGTCCTAAACGGCAGAAATCCTAAAAATCATACCGTGCCACAAGTCCTAAACTGCAGAAGTACTAAAATTCAGGTCTAGTGCCTATATTTTTAGGAGTTCTGCCGTTTAGGACTTCTGGATGACACCCAACACATCATGCTGCCTCAGTGATGGTTTGGTGGGGAGTGAGCTACTCAAGCACAACCCAGCTGTATTTTTGCGAACAAGGTGTTAAAACATCTGCCAAGGTATACCAGAACACAGTGCTAACACCTATAGTGTAACCACTATCTGCTACCATGTTCCCTGGAGAAAGGTGGACCTTCCAACAGGATTCCGCTGCAGGCCACACAGCGAAACCAACTTAGGACTGGCTGGCGCGGAACGTCCCTCACTTCATTTCTACCATTGATTGGCCTTCTAGCAGCCCGGATCTTAACCCGTTGGACTACAAACTTTGGGCAGTACTTCAGGCAAAGGTCTGCCATAAACGGCATCCATCTGTCGACAGTCAGAAACAATCTTGGCCCGAGCAGTGAACAATTTTCCCATGGACAGTTTTGGGTAAGTTACATGTAAAAATGTAACGCGTTACAAGTTACTTTACTTTTTCCTAAAATGTAACGCGTTACTTGCCCCCAAAAAGTAACTGTTACTTTACTTCGAAAGTAACGCGTTACTTTTAGGTCTGAAACTTAGAATATGTGAACAAATGTTATCACTTCAATTTTCCGTACTACTATTACTATCGCTTTTATTATTATTATTATTATTATTATTATTATTATTATTATTATTATTATTATTATTATTATTATTGCCCTTTCTGAATTGCTTTATGTAAATGCAAGGACACATTTTTACTTGACAGCTATAAGTTATGAATATTTTCATATAAGGTAACATTGGCTAAAATGCCATACTGCGTTACTCGTACGGATGGGCTAGGGTAACCAGACGTACTGATTTTCCCAGTACAGTACTGTTTTTCAAAGAGCTGTCCTGCGTGTTGCGAAGATGTCTAGGAAATCGAGAAATATCCTTCTTCTTTAAAATGTCCTGCGAAATGTCCAGAGTTAATTTATTTGCAATATCTTAATGTTTCATTCTTTATTCACAATATTTTGAATCAAACACACTCTTTTCCTGAATGATGAACCGCTGTGTTTTTTAACACTCCTCAGAAGACTAGGGATGGAGAACAATCAACAAACCATTTTTTACAATACATCGCTTTTACTGAGAAGGTCTTGTTGAGATATCGGTAAAGTAGGAAAGGTTTCTTATTGAACTTATGACAGTGATGCTAACCAAGTTAAATAGAAGTTCCTTTGTGCCGGTCTAAATTTTCTTTCATTTCTTAAAATAATACCACGCTTCGAAATTTATTATTATTATTGTTATTATTATTATTTAGCCCAACACGAACTTTGACTGTACGTTCATAAAATAAACCAATTTGTTATTCATCAAAGCATTTGGAGTTGTGTTTAATTCCTTTAATAATTTTGTTCAGTGCTTCTTCTTAACAAAAATGTTCATTAACTTAAGGTTAACATTAATTGAAATAATGATATGCGTATTGCCGACGCAGTAAGATATCATATACAGTACTATTATACTTGTGTCCTACTTTTCGATTGTTAGAATGTGGTCATCCTACGATGGGCACGAGTGAGTACGAGCGAGTATTCTTTGAAACTCGATTCGACTAAAAACAGACATCTTTGAACGCGATTCGAAAAATTTCCTCCAACTCGACTCGAATTCGGGTCGAGTCGAACCAAATCTGGTTTGTAGTTTCGAGTATTCTCTTCAAGTATCTTGCATAGACAATATAGGTTATCAATGATACTAGTACTACTACTAGTACAACTTTTATTATTATTAATAATAATAATAAATAATAATTATAATTATAATTATAACAACACTGTGTTTAAACATGAAAGAAACGCGGTCTGTGTTTGAATACTAAAAAACTAGTTGATTGCTAACCTCGGTAGTCGTGAATTCTAGGAGTCAAGGATATTGTTCACGAGCTTGTGAATTTGGGTTGAGGGTTTAGGTTGAGTATTCGGGCTCGAGCCAAACATTGTTAAAAGTTATAGGGCACTGGCCAAATATCTTCAAAACTGTTCGGCCCGGGTTTACAATTGTAAACAACTTGAGCAGCTGGGCTCACAGCTCACTCACTATGGACCCGAACCGAGAAGTGAGCCGAGCCAACAGCTCACCGAACCGTGTCAGCAAGAGCCTTCGGCCCAGATGAGCCGAACCGAGCAGATGGTTCATCCAACCAAGCCAGCTCGAGCCGATGGTTCACCCCAAGCGAACCGGCTCGAGCCATCGGCTCAGTTATTACTTCCCAACTGAGCTTCTTATTAAAAAAAGTCTCTTGTGCAGCGTTGCCAGACTCACAGCTCGGAATTATTCCAAAACCTGATCGAAATTATGCTAGATTTGGTCAAATTATGCTAGATCCTCATAATTACTAATTCAGGAGTTAAAAGAAAAGAAAACGAAGTTGAGATACGATAACGTAACTTAAAATACGGAGAGCGCAAGAATGCGTGGATAGAACTCAATACTTCAAGCACCAAAGCTTTCACTCAACTAACCTAGTGCGTGTTTGTTTACATATTTTGAAAGAAAATTACCTCGCAGCATAAGCGGAGTTGGGAATTGTCTGCTGGGGGGCAGATGTTTGGTCGGTCTCGGACCTTTCATTTCAGGAATAAAGATGGTCATGAAGTCAGAATAAAGATGGTGAAGTTGTCAAAAAGTGTGGGGGGGGGGGAGAATGGCCCCCATAGCTCCGCCCATGCCTCGCATTTAGAGGATTAGAAAACCCTGGGTGGAGCCACAAAAAAAAAAGCCCAAAGCCGTTTCTAACTCACTTCGGAAAATGAGACTGCCTGTATGGTTTACTAACTGTATGAATCAATTGGAGAGGATACATTTCTGCCGTTCTTTTTCTTCCCACGACCAACTTCTTTCTCATCTCCAGGTTTCTGTTGGTTTTGGGGCTTTTTGATAAACTTGCTGAAATTATGCTAGATTTGGGTAGGATGCTAAAATCAAGATGCTAGATGCTAAAGTCATGTAAATTATGCTAGTTGTAGCATCATTATGCTAGATCTGGCAACGCTGCTCTTGTGGTCTCGATATCGAGACGAGAAGACATGCGAGCATGTTTCCTCTAGTGAGCAACATTAAAAGTATTCCATATTACTACTTAGCTTACATTTCTCATGGCTTTCGCTTTCTAGTGGAATCAGGCCATGATTTCAAAACGAGTTAAAACGTAATAATAATAATAATAATAATAATAATAATAATAATAATAATAATAATAATAAATATAAGTATTCCATACATATAGAAATGCTTTTGACCAAGCACACAAGAAATTATATTTTGTCCATTTAGCACTATCATTCTTTTGTCACTCACAATTATTAATATTCATATAGTAAATATCTTATAATTCTTATATTTTAAAATCAATTGACAGGTCTCTGATGCTTTTATGAGAAATAAATATTTGGTTTTATAGATACTACGCAGTGGGGATGATCGTGCGTCGTTTCGGTCCTATGCCGTGTCGATCCTGTGCCGTGTCGATCCTGTGCCGTGTCGATCCTGTGCCGTTTCGTTCCTATGCCGTGTCGATCCTGTGCCGTGTCGATCCTGTGCCGTGTCGATCCTGTGCCGTTTCGTTCCTATGCCGTGTCGGCTCTATGCCGTTTCGATCGTACGTATTCTATGCATATAACTTGCACAGGCATAGAATCGACAAGAGTTTATAATTTGTAAGAGCAAAGATTAAACAGATAATAAAAATATTATTTTTTTAGGCACATGATTAAAAGTTAAATTATTTCAGAGCAGCGGCGTGAGAGCAAAACGGCACAGGATCGACACGGCATAGGACCGAAACGGCACAGGATCGACACGGCACAGGACCGAAACAGGTTTCTGAGCTGAATTGTCGGTCGTATGCCGTGTCGATCCTGTGCCGTGTCGATCCTGTGCCGCATCCCCTCCATATCAGCAGTAATCACGCATTATTTTATGAATAATAATATTAATACCGTTTAGGTTACAAGTATTGATCTCTTCGCAATGTATTAATTTTAATCACTTAATAATGATAGTTCAAAATTATGAGTCAGTCTAGATTGCAAAATAATAACAACAGAAATCAAGCTAACCATATTCTTGTTCGAAATATGAATGTTAGAGAAAATTATAATCATAATACGAGAGGTAATGTTAGATTTTCTCGTAATGGCAGTACGACCGAACCTAATTTCGGAAGAAACAGAAATAATAATCGTACCGTTTTTAGTTATAATGTAAATAATCGAGCTAATTTCTCACGAACTCTTCAGATTTCGTAGTAATTACATAGGTGGCAGAAATTTTCAAAATAGGAATCAAAGAACTGGTGAAGTAAATAACATACAGGACTGTATTCAAGATTGTGCCATTCAATGTAACTTAATCGAATCTTTTGGTAATGTAACTTAAGCTAAAAATTATGGCGTCCCACAAAACATAGTCAATTAGCTTTTGTTTTGTTTCACATTGAATATTCTTATGATTTCATTTGTAATTCGTAGTTTGTTTGAATTCTATATAGTTATATTAATTTGGTTTAGAAAATGCCTCGGTTTGCGGAATTGATTGCGAGGAATGCATGAGAATTAAGCATAATTTCCAATCTATATATGAACCTATTAGAATCTATTTGGTTATGATTTCATTGTAATTTTTACTTCGTTCTTCATCTATATTATATGCAATCATATCTATGCATCGATGCAAATATTGTCCATCAAGTTTATGTTAAATATGCCTGAATAAATGAAACATGTTACGTTCTATTTTAAATCACACCAACTTTGTTGTTAACGAGTATAAATGGCATTGAATTCAAAAATCTATTTAGGACCTAGAAATAACCAACAAACTTACCACATCTTGAATATGTCCTTTTCGTCGGTAATTTTATAGAATTAAAATTGATTATTGAATAAATATAAGAATGATATTGAGACAAAATGAAAATAATGTTATTTTATGAATTGTAATTTTTATATATACGAAGACTATTCAGAAAGTAAGGTAACTATTGTATATGAAATGTTTAACGGTCCAGGATTCTTTCTTTAATTGTGATCAATTTAAAGAAGTCTCATAGTTCGGGAGCTATTTATAGGTAAGCTAGGGGAATGTTTATAGGTAAGACATGACCTCAAGTTGGTGTAAAAAAATAAGTATTTTCATTCCTGTCGTTTGGATGGCATTTATGGGCTTCAATCTGCTAGAACATAATCTTCGTCCAGCAAATATATTGATATTAATAGAGAGCTATTCAATATATTATAACACTATGGATGGAGAATTCAACTTTTACCGAATTGACAAAGTATTCTACTTTCTCGATATTCGTACGTTTTATTTATTAATGAGGAGCGCCCAAGTTGAACATCATCTTCAGATATAGTGGATTTGATTTTATGAATAATTTTGTAGCTTATAGTTTAATGACTGCACACTCCCTGCTGGTCTAGTAACTAGCACTATGTCTTTCGTGCACATGGTCCCGGGTTCGACGAAAATTAATTTTACAATCATTTACTTTCATTAATCATCCATCCCATTTAGCCTAAAGAAGCAAAATCGTGAGACGTTAAACTAAAAGAAATCATTTTCAATGACAGCACTTAAAATTGTTACCTCGAAGCTACTTCGTTTCTCCTTGATAGAAGACTACCAGTACTTGGCCGAGAGCTCTCTGGCCGTCGACGTGTTGTTCTATATATCCATATAACAAACATTAACCAAGAAGCAGTTAAGACCTCATATTCAACTCTTAGGATTGATTGTCTTTTTATGCGAAATTGTTACGAAACTGAGGGTCTAGATCACATCTAGACATCTGTGTTGCATAAAATCCTGGTGTTGCAATCTTATAATGATGCCGTGAGTTTCATTGACACACACTTGATTGTGACGTATATAATAGCCTACTTTTATATTATATTCACTATTTTAAACTAAATTGTAAAGGAAAATCAATATTTTTATAACAAAGTGGAAATACAAAATGCTGAGCAAAGCAACGTTTATTTAAAAATAATAGACTACATGTGTAACAGTTTCGCCAACTAAATGCACATATTGGTTTAAGCGCTATGACAGCGCTATGAATGTGTTCAGTTAGTTGGCGAAGCTGTTACACATTTATTATTTTTAAATAAACGTTGCTTTGCTCAGCATTTTGTATTTCTAGTTTGTTATTTAAGATAGTGAAGCTAGTATAAACCAGTTAGTTATCAATATTGTATAGAGAGGGACAGAATGTTTTAAATTTGAAACGAAAGGCATATGACTTACATAGTGACTGGTCAATGTCCAAAATATAATTTAAGAGTAGGCTATATACAGAGAAGAATAGTCTTTCAGAGAATGAAGCGTGTTCCACTCTTGTGGATTTTTATATTTTAAGTCTGCAATCTTCTCTAGTCTTGAACAACGGAGAGATGGCAGTAGTAAAAGGTCATTTGTATCGATGACGTTCTAATGATAATGTTGTGGAAAGGAGACTTCGGTGCTAATGGTATCAGTAATGGGTTGTTAGGTTGTAGTTACAACAGCGTGATTAAAAACAGAAAAAAAAGTTAATGTACAGTGTCTACCTAAGGGAGCATGTGTGAGAGAGGGAGAGTGCAGAAGTGTAATTTTTGGGAAGGGTAACACATTTACAGATCAAAGGGAACAGAACTGAACTTAATTGTACACAAGACGGTGATGAGAGATCCATTCCAACTTGAAACATCGGTGACTTTATGTGTATATGCCTATGTATTAAGTTGAAAATGAAAAGAAAGAAAAAAGAGAGAGTTTTACGAAGCTTGCAAAAAAGAAATGTACGTTCAGTTTTAGCAGCTCTGTAAGAAAAGCAACTCGTTTTACAGTGTGTACATTAATAGTATCTGTATCTGAAGAACCAAGTAGCCCTTGCCGGCTGTCCTAGTGGCTACCGCAGGACTTTTCGCGTACGGGGCCCCAGGTTCGAGTTCCGCTGAGAGAACTTATAAATTTGAACGCACTACGGTGGTTAGCCTTGCTAATCTTCAATCCAACGAATCGAGAAAGAAGTGAGCTATCGAAAAACTTTCTTAATTCACTTCCTGAATTAGTTCGTTCGATCTATTTGCCCGATTTCAATGCAGAATTTATCTGTCACATTGTCAGTGTTTTATCAACCAAAATCTGATAATAGGGTCTAATGAGATTACTTTCTCGTATTTGTGTGTGTCTCGTGTATATGACCCACAACTAGTCTAAAAATTATTATTAAATCTGGAGATTATTAGACAGAAAAGTTGTTAACACAAAGTAACTTGGTGTACCAATGTTTGATGTTAAAAAAAGATGATGATGATACGCATTGATGGGATATGTCTGTTCCGTATGGATGAATTGATGATTAGGCGTTTCTCATCTTACAGTTAGTGAAGTTCATATGTTATATCTGATGTAGGTAAAGGCAACTATGTATGTCCGATAAGAAGAGTAACTTCAGCATTGCCATGAAATTATTTGTTGAAAACCTCGGCTACAGTGCACATTCGGATGTTACGTCGGAGATTGAAATGTGTGGTGATTCAATAGCCCCTAGCTACAGCGGAATAACGGAGAAGTAAGCGAATATTTCTAATGTAAATTCCAGGTTTGATTATTTAAAGTGTAAGGTTGTTTTCAAGTAGAGCAATCATAGGAGTACTGCTTTCTTTTGTAGCAATATTGTCTGTGGTTTTAAGTGTCAGATTTTTATTGGATATCGATGGAATTATTAAGGATTACATTAAGACAAAAATTTATTTGATGAGAATTTGTCCAAATCGTGATGGATTATGATGATGTACATGGTCGTTAGAACATGATCACGTATAATCCTTCAGGAATTACTTGGAGAACTTTAAGAGTGTCAGCTTCACATCTTTTCCCATCGCAGGATGGTCACTCTCCTTTGAGGCTGGTAAGCCGGATCGTGATTGCAAGATTTAGCAATATTTTTGTTCGTTCAGAAGTATTTTTACAATACTTAAAACCTTTTCCGAGGAGAGATAAAGGGATACACCCATTAGATCGATGGACATGTGCTCATTTCCCAGTTTCATCTACTAGTGTAGGAAACTCCCCTAGCGAGTAGGATCTTACCGACATCTCTAGTGTCGGTCCCGGAAGGTTGAGGCCAGATCATATCCCCCTTTTAGTGCCAAGAGGTGTCCCGACGCCGCAAGATGTTGAATCACATGATATGGCCACAACCTGGTAGAGTTCAACAATTGCTGGGATACTCTGGAAGACATAGAGGAGATACAGACCCACCACTACCTACCACAGATTAGGACTAATCTACCATGTTCACTACCGAACCTAATGACTTGTGCAGCCCACCCATTTGAGAGTGGAATGAACTTTTTTTCCCGGTGAGCATTTGTGCTCAGTGGATGATCCTTAGTTGTGGATATCACAACATTATACCATTATCTTACCAACCAATGAGAGGATAATACATTCAGGCAAAAATATGTAATGAGGAATTCATGTTTTGACACTAACCACCTGTATGTAGTACATTAACTTAAACTCAATTCATTCGAAAGTTTCCTTTTATATACTTTGTAGTTATTAAATTAGAATTGAGTGCACTGTTAAATTGCGGGATTTATAGCTTTACATCCATTGAAGAATTTAAATATCATGAAGAATTTAATAATAATTAGTTAAAATTGAGACAGACTGTAGCAGTCAACACCTCCAGCGGCAGCAAATGCTCACTACTACATAGTCATTGCATTATGTAAAAACTTAGAGGGCTACGCTATTATTATTATTATTATTATTATTATTATTATTATTATCAAACAAGTGTGTCTCTATGTCCTGGATGTTCACTAAAGTGTGTCATCAGTCAAAAAGTGTTGCGAACCATAGTTTAGAGAACTGGGAAAGTTTACTGGTTAAATAGAAAAGCTGTACGGATGGCATTAATGTAAAAGTAAAATGACGAGGCCAGCTTGAAATTGAGGGACCGCGTAGGAGCAGATTTTTCTTTTTGACAGGAAACATATATTTTTTTTCTGTATATCGAAAAGATACTTACATTAGCATACAAAATATCTAGATCAGGCGTAGCCGGTCAGGGTTGCTCGCCCCCTTGCCTTTCCTCTCTGGTGTTATCACTAGTGGTAATGAGTGACACTTGGGCCATTTTAAAGGTGAGCTTGAAAAATACCTTCTATGTAGTGTTTCCATTAGACAAGAAATTTCCCGTGTCGTCTCAAAGACGAGTCAAGAGGAGATGAGAAATACATTTTTAAATTCGAGACGAGACAATGAGAAATTTTACGAGTCTGGTGAGCAACATTAATTCGTCCAAGTCTTAAATCTCAAACACTGTTTTACTGTTCCCTTGATTAATGTATACAAACTATAAATTGATGAATATCATACGACGGCGTATGCATGGAATCATCTCACGTGATGGGGATAGGAAGTACTTGAGTATCCACCATATTCACCAGACGTATCACTTTGCAACTTTGACCTCATACCAAAACCAAAGGAACCATTGCGTGGAACACACGTGTGGAACAACCGATTTGTTGCACTAATTTTGCTCGTGCTATATCCTGATAGAAATATATGTGTTCCTCCAATTCCTTACATGGAATTTATGTACATATATACGAACATTCCAATTGCAAATTTTAGTATTTCTTTGTTGCGTTCCAATTTTTGTGAAACAAAACAGTTACCACGACTTCTGCGGTAATTCTCGTGTGTAAGAGGAGCTGATCTTATTTTTAAGGTAAATTTTAATCTCCCTTACCTATGTCACATTGGTTTGAATTCGCAGATATCCTTGAGGTTATGGGTATTGTGAACTTATATCTCGTTTCTTCCATATCCATGACCAAAGTAACTTAGTTATATTGAGTATTGATACAGGTCTTGTTTCTAGAAAATGAGGTAGAGGTTTTATTTTATTTTATTTTATTTTTTAGGGAAGTACGAGAAACTTCTTTTCCTACTTTGTACCAGTAGCCGAGTTTTCTATGTAATGAGATACAGTATATGGACATACGAGTACATTCAGGATAAATTGATCCCTGTATTTTACTTTGTTGCCCATACTTTGAATCTTCTTGAACACCATATTGTTTAGTGTGGGTTTTCCAGTCTGTGTGTGTTTGCTTTGAAGTATGCAGTGAATAACAAAATATAGAAACTAAAATAATTTTGTTTGGAAAGTCAGTTCCTCTGGGAATCTGAAGTTTTTCTTGTGTCATCCTGTAAAAAATAAAGAAGGAGCAATCCTTTCATCGTTAAAATAGCCACAGGCAAATAGCCTGTGTGGCAACGAAAACAATATAAAAACTGAAACCAGAAGGATGAGAATAAAGTAAAATAAAAAAAGGAAAAGAACGAAACGGAAGGAAAGGAGAAAGAGAAGTGTTAACAGCTTCATTGCGTTTTTTGGAGCTGAAGAATGTCGTAAAAAGTTTCAGCTCCCGCATGAGTTGACCGACCCGCCCTCTTGCGGCATACCTTTCCACAGCGGATGAAAAATTCAACGCGAGGGAGACCACACTTGAATTTCGTCTTTTTCATCATCACTTTTCGTTGTAGAACAATAAGAAAAAGAAAAAAACACTGAGACCAAGAACATCTGAAGCTAGGAAAATGGAGGAAATAGAGAGACCAGAAAGTCCGCAGCCAAACTAGGGACAAGGTAATATATTAGGAGATGAAATTGTGTCGTCAATTCAGGATCATTATTATTCTGATTCTAGTGGATTACCTTTATATACGAGGGACTCGGTTGTCGTTTTAAATATGATTAATGGCTTTTTTTGTGTTCTGCTTGTTATAGAATAGTCTTAGCTAAATGAATAGTGTGTATAACAAGGTGAATGAGAAAAATTACAAAGTAGAAAAAAATCAGTTTATTCTTCAAGGATTATCTGATCAACGGTAATTAAAATTTTAAGTTCATTGTCAATATGCCAAGCTTCATGGATCATCAATCTACGTTCAATTGATATCTGAAGTTATGCTTGAAACTATTGCTATATTTATTTTAATGGCTGTAAGCATTATTATATACGTTCGTCCCTTGTAAAGAATAGGCTCTATTATAATAATTGTCTTGAATTAGAAAACCAAATTACGGTTATTATTCGAAGATTAGAGAAATGGAAATGAGATCTTGTTTATGATTGCATAAATTGCTATACGAGTAATGTTTTCCATTGTCCAACCATGGGTTTTTCTAGACTTAAATTTGATACGACTAAACTACTCACTGAGCAAAACAATAAGTTTTTTTTTTTTTTTTTTAACAATAAATGTATGATTTTGCTCAGCAAGTAGTTTATATCAAACATAAATTGCTGTATTTAATCATTTCTGGAACCTTTATTATGCCTTATTCATAAATCACTTCTTAGGACTATGCTAAAGAGTTTTATAAGATTGTGATATTAGTCCGTTCGTCAGTCCGTTACTCCACACGATAACTTCAACGAAAGCGAAGTTTTTAATTCTTATTAATGCCAATAGACAGTTCCAGCGATTATTAGTGAACTCAATCCCCTAACATGTTCACTGGTACGGTTACTTCAACTGTGGGTATACATATCTCATTTTCTACTAGGGAGAAAAAGGTGTATAATTGTAGAATACTAAATGTTACAAGTCGCTTCGTTAGATGGCAGCACACATCATCCAGTGGTTATTGCTATCTGCCGGATGGGCGAAAAACTGAAACTTCTCCTACGAGTCGTCATGCCCTATAAATCAACATGAGTTCCGTGTGAGCACGAATCCTATTAGTGAATAGCGAGATGAGCTTAAGTCTGTAAGTAATCCGTTCTCCGATGAGATAGTGAGCGCGAGCTCGACTGAGTGCGAGTCTCATTAATGATAGCGAGCACAAGTGAGTGCGAGTCTAAGCTAGTGCGAGCATCATTGATATATAGTGAGCTTGAGTTCGAGAAAGTCCCAATGGCAAAATAGCCATTTCTGTTGTAGGGTCACGTTAACAATAAGTTGAGATTAAAAAAAGAGCAAAATTTGTGTTTGTTGTGTGTTAGACAAAACAACATAAGAATGATTTTTTTTCAATTAATGAAAAAAATAAATCTTACAGTTTAACGTCCCATGATTATGCCTTTTTAAGCTAAGGGAGGTGATGATTAAAACAAGCGAATGGTAATGGAAGAATTAGCAGAATGAAAAAGTGGGAGGAAACGGGAGTAACCTGAGAAAACAAACTGGCATGATGTTCTCCTCCACAAACTTACTTGTCCGGGGATCGAATCAGGGACCCCACGTACTAGAGAGAAAAGCTCTACCACTGAGCCACCGTGGCCTCCATTTTCTCAATTTAACATTGAAACCGTAAGTTAAATAGTAATTTCTACCACATCCACTGCTAGTGCAGAGATTAGAGTGCAGATGGATATTCTTGGGGCACTTAATTGATTGCAAAAAATCACTTCTTGCCATTTCTTATCCTTTTTATGCTCTAAATGGACCAATATTGAAACCGGAAGTTGTGGTGGATTTCCATCACTTCTGGTTTTAGTAAAGAGTTAGGATAAAAATAAAATGTATCCTTGGGATGCTTAATCGATTGCAGAAGACCACTTTCTCTGTATATTACAAGTTTTTCTCTGTAGCTATCAGCTTTAAAACCGGAAATTGTTGATTTGTAAGCCACTCCCGGAGTCAACGGACTCGATTGCTAAAACTTAACCTTCTGCATAGTGGACAAAATTGATAATGATCCTTCAAGTAGTTTTTGAGATTTTTTTGTCTGCCGGACGAACGGACGGACAGACCGACTAAATATATATATAAAGAAGTTGTGGTTAATAAACCAAACGCCCTAAAAAAATGATAAACAATGCATCGGTATCTTTGCGCACCATAGTTTTCCAAGTGACATTTTGGCATACAGGAATTTTGAGTGAATGGACGTGCTGTCTTTTAAATTAAGCAAATACATTTTCTGCGTGCAAGACCTAAAATTGGAGATCATTCATCAGAAAGCTAAAGCTGTAATGTATGTACCATGCCTTTGTTGGTAAATCGACTTGTCTTGGGTGTTACCAAGAACTTCCGCATTGTGTTTCCCTAGAACTTCCTAAATGATTTCGCCGGAGTCGAATAAAACGGTTGCGTGACAACAGACGGTGGATGAGGGAAGGAAAGCAGACAGCTAGGATCAAGACCTTAACATTCATAATTGATTAGAAGCCAGCAACTTTGTCAACATCGCGTTTATCCGCCTGGGAATTCTGGTTTCGAGGTTACCGTCTCTACAACTGGACAATGCTGCATTTAAGATAGAGGATGAGATTGCTATGCTTATTACATTTGAGGCAAGATACGATTCCAGACCATACGATCTTGTAATAGACGATATTAATGGTTGCTTAATTTTTTAAAAAATCGTTTCACTCCTAAATATTGCTGTTATCTTTTGGTAAGCTAAAGTGGACAATACTTATAAAACATATGACATTCTATGTTCTCCGTATTAAAATTTGTGCATGCAACAATTTACTAAGAACATATAACATTGTAATGAGAATTTAAACCTAATATATATAATATAAACTCTTTCCAGCCTTAGAACAAAGTAGACATAAACAAAGCGAAATGTATTACTCCGCGGCTCACACGTGCTTCGGCAGCGAGAGACGTGAACAGCAAGATCGTCTGCTAACTTACTGTTGTCGCATAATTTCCACAGTGTTAAGGCTATAGTTGGTTGGTAAATAATTAACGCACTGACACTATATTGGAAATACGAATTTTCTTAAATCCTTATATGAACGAGCTTACCGCTGTTCCTGTGTCCTCTTTTGTATTTTATAACACGAGACGAAAATGGATTATTTTCACACATCGTCGCCCCGAAACTCTGCATTCTGCTATAATTTTAAATGAGTGGGGTAGGCACGCGAACGCATACGCATGCGCAGTAAATACTATATGTCCAAATACGTGTGATGTTGAAATAAAGCTACATCTGTTGTTAAATATTATATATATTGCGTTTATCATCACAAAATGCAGGATAAATTCAGATATCTTTATTTGAAATTATTATTTTAGTAGGGATTATATTGCGGTAGGATACTAGTGCAGTGAGTCCAACAACCAATCACTGGTCATCGACCCACTGGTAGTCAGGTGGGTTTGTTTACATCTACTTTTTTCTAAGGCTGGAAAGAGTTATATATGAAACAGGAAACTCATAGCGTCAACTTGAATTTATGAACCATTGACCGGTCAAAGAATAAAATCACAATGATTTCACTGCAATTAACTTTAAAAATTTGAGTGATAGAACCCAGGGTCGCATTCACGGGCGTCAACCGGGTCCGGACTCATCCAAAACGTCCAAACTCAACATACATTTGTACACTTTCTCAATAAAACTAAACTTGTTTTACAGGAAAATGATTGATGTAGTATGAAAATTTGATTTTATACTTCATCTGTACACTTTCTGTTATAAAAACAATTCTGAAAATATGGATGAAAGTAGTTTACAATTACTTATCTTCTGTTCGGGTGCAGAATAATACCCGTTCAATACCATATAGAAATAGTGGCTTGTAGTATTATACCCTTAAAAAATGGGTGCGCGCCTGATAGAACCATATTGATATCTCGATAGACACACATGATGGATCAACATTTACAAATCACTCGCATTTTTTTGTGTGTGTTTTGTAGACAGACGTCTCGACAAGTAATGCGTTCTTCTTAAGTATAATTCCGGACACTGAAAATTTTCTTAACATTCGGGATGTCTCCCTTAATTCCCGATAGGTTCCAACCCTATTTTCGAATTCTATAATTTATGTCAACATTTGTCTATTCTAGTTTTTCTCTTCTTTTATCAGTGATAAGGTTATTAGATCACCCAACAGTTTTCCGGATGTTATGATGCAACTTTCTATCCTTCTCTATCCTAAGCCATACTTTTCACTTGAATATAGTTTTAGCTACATGATATGATTTTGGAACATCAAACAAGAAATTTTGTTTTATTTTATTTTACTTTTAATCTTATTCTTGTGTTTCCCGATCATTTCAATAGATCTTTCCACTTGATTTGATGATCCTACACGATACTTTTTAAATTCATTATTTGTTGGAAATATTGTTCTTGATACAATATATTCCAAATTGTCTACGTCTCTGGATGAAACAAGAGAGATAGGAGGGCGTATGTGAGAGAAACGTAAATAACGAGTTAGTCTTAAGGCACAAAAATTATATATC
The DNA here is from genome assembly GCF_964235325.1 of Thermobia domestica. NCBI lineage: Eukaryota > Metazoa > Arthropoda > Insecta > Zygentoma > Lepismatidae > Thermobia > Thermobia domestica. The sequence continues at coordinate 99,793,283 of NC_137463.1, read as the reverse complement.
CGAGTAATAAGTAGGCCTATCTGTTTTATTAATACTTCAAATTCTGGGTCTTTCGAAATACATGTTCAATGTTAATAAGATTCTTTACTTTGACAGTGACTGCAGTAATTAACACGTGAGATAATATTTTCCCGTCTTACCTGTGAAATTATGTTTTCTTTGATGTTTAATTTTATTTAAAAGTAGCAAATACATGCACGTGTTAGTGTGCCAAGGTTCTGCGGACACTTTTCCGTACACCCATTCCTTCTGCATTGCTCATACTGAATTTATCCTTCTCTTATTCTTTGAAGCGAAAAGCCTCCAATATTGACACATTTCATACTTTTATGTGCAACAATTCAAAAGAACTAATACGGTAAAGATAATATTTTGAAGATAATGGTGGAATTACCACTCTCCATATAAGTAAGTATGATTCGTTTCTGCGAGTCAAAAACTCTCCATAATATCCAATACCGCCGTAAATTCTGTACCTCACATATAGGCTACCTCGTATTTACAAAAAACATGTTCAAGAAATGGTCTGTACCATATTTACTCATCAAAGTACAGGATGAAAAACAATGACATTATTTAAAATGGCGTCCATTATTCTTAATACAATGCTCCTGTAGATGGTCGGGCTACACGTCTACGGTATCACACCACCACTTAAAGGAGAAATCACTTCACAGCTTGAATAAGGGATTGGGCAAATATTTAGCCCAGAATATGCTCTCCAACTTATGCGACAAGCAATAAATAGTCCATCGGATTAAGGCCTCGACCCTCAGTCGGCCATCAGCATAGCTCATAAACTCGTGGACGTTGTTCGATACCCACTCTTCCATTGTTTTGTGCACGGAAATAGTTCTGTTGTAAAATTTAATGTTTATTTTTTCTTAAAAAAAAAAGAAAGAAAATTGCTAAGGGCATAACTTAGCCACCATCTCATTATCACTAAAGTCTCATGTTGGTGTAACCTATGTTCACTCGGATAGCCGAGTGGTTAATGCACTTACATTCTATTTACATAATTATGGGTTCCATCCCGTTAATGCGGGACTTTCAAATCCTATTTTTTTAGTTCAACCCCCCACGATTATGCGCCAATACTAAGGGATACGGTGATGTTCAAGTGGATGATGATAGTGAAACGAGAAAAGTAGGAGTGGTATCGAAGTCTCGGTCTCGTCTCGTCTTGTCCCGAAATTTCAAGACGAGACCGAAATCGACATAGACGTTTGAAAAGCGAGACAAGCCCGAGACAACATATCAAGACGAGGTCTACACAGACATTTGTAAATCGAGACGAGACCGAGACTCAGCATATCGAGACTCCCGACAGTCACTTGTAATTCGACACGATACCGAAAAACATACAAAGACCAATTTCGAAAGTCTCGGTCTCGCCTCGAATATTAGCAAGAAAAATACTGATATTATCTTTACTCAACATTTATGTGTTGTCACGTTATATATAAGATGGTGGAACAATTTTACTGGGGAAGCTATAGTAATGGGGGTGTACAGAGAAGAAAGGGGGTAAATGCCATCTCTGATTACGTGGTATATTTAAAACGGTTTAAACAGCTCACAATTTTGAGTTAGAATTCATTATATTAGTCTCTTTCCAATAATTTTAATTACTCATAGAGTATATAGCCAACATATTCAGAAATATAATTTTGTAAAGCAAATATCTGTTTCAACCTCCCAACAATATTTTTCCACTCAATGCAGGAATTGCCCAGAGAAAAACATGTTCAAAAATTCTTTTTGTGTTACTCGATCACTCGTATAAATAATGATACCGACTATTTAAAAATCCTTCCATGGGCAACGGGAAGTACACTGCCTAAGTATGCTTTTACTTGCTCCATTGCAAAGAGTTAGTCCCATTAAACCATGAACCTTTTTTAGTAAGGAAATGTGAAATACACTCAAATTTTTATTCATACGAGGGTCACTACGAAAGTTTGAGATGTGAAATAACTTACATACTTAAAATAAATATAATGCTTACATTTTCTCAAAGTATTCACCATTACCCTGTACACACTTTTTCATCCTCGAAAACCACTTTTGGGAGCAGTGTTGCCAGCCTTTTTCTTCAAGTGTTGAAAGTTCATTCTCGTAAGCCACTACAGATTCTTCGGGGCTTGCAAAATCTCTTCCCACGTATGCGATCTTTGATCCTGGGAACAGAAAAAAAAATCCACACGGGGCCAGGTCAGGGCTATACGGCGGATGAGTCATAAGTTTGACCTCCGTAGATTCTAAAAACTGAATTGTGATGTTGGCCGTGTGTGCGGACGCGTTGTCATGATGAAGCAGGATCCCAGGCAATCCAGTTCTTGGACGCCATTCCCGAAGCTTCTGGAACACTTTTGTTAGGCAAACAGTGGTGTACCACTGAGCAGTAAGAGTCCTTTGTTCTTCAAGTGGAACAGTTGCAACATGGCCAGATTTGGAGAAGAAAGTTGCGACCATCTTCTTTCCAACACTTCGCCACTTTCGTTGGTCGATTTTCGTCTGCAATGGTCCAAACTGTAGACTGGCGTTTATTTTCATGGTCAAATTGATAGATCCAAGTCTCATCACCAGTAACAATGTCAGAGACGCGTCGAGAATTGCCTCCATCAAATCTTGCAAGCATTTCTTCACACCATTCCACATGCATGCGCTTCTGCTGTTCAGTCAAAGTGTGAGGCACCCAACGAGATGAAACCTTCCTGAGTCGAAGATGATCATGAACAATTTTTGTTACTGCTGGCGATCCAATGTTCACTGTAGATTCAATGTCCTTGAAAGTTGTTCGAGGATTTTCTCGAATCATTTGTTCCACAGCGGCAATGTTTTCATCTGACACAGCTGTTGCCGGACGTCCAGCTCTCTCTTCATCTTTAAGCGATGTCCGGCCTCTTCTGAATTCACTAAACCACCGAAAAATTGTAGCACGGGAAGGAGCAAGGTCCCCAAATGCCACCTGCAAACGGTTCAGGCTTTGTGTCTCGTTCAAACCACTTTTGAAATCGTAAAGGATCATTGCCCGAAAATGTTCCCTTTCGAGCTCCATTCTAGACAGCCGAATACTGCTCACATCAACAAACAAGTGAAGGCGATACGGCCACGCCGATAAGCGAGGCGAGTTGAAACTTGCTTCGCTTCTTCGCTCTGGATACCACTACCGAACGCAATTGTTGGAATTCAAATACTGTGCCACAACAATGCGTATCTCAAAACTTTCGTAGAGAGCCTCGTATTTGAGTAACTTCAAAAGAGGCATCATTCCATTACTTCTTTATATTAAAAAAAAAGAGATAATCCAGGAAAGGGTTAAAATTCAAATTAAAATCTTCAGATTGGATGAGAGTGGGTGTAGAAATTTGGAATAGCGTAAGGCAAGATCATGAAAGCAGGAAGAGCACAACAATCTATATATAAACAATCTTGTTCTATCATTTTTTCTGAAAATATAGGTGGCAGTATTTTACAATTGCTTATCGTCTTTTCAGGTGGGGAATAATATCCGTTCAATACTGCATAGACGTAGTGGCTTGTAGTATTAACCTCCCTCCCAAAGCTGGGACTCCTCCCAACAAGAAATTCTGGGTGCGAGCCTGACCAGCACTTCACATTTAAAACGTCTGTATATTAATACAATATTTCTAAAAATATTTTAAAAGCAATAAAAAGCAAATATCTTTCCCTCTCTTCGTGCACTTTAGCTTGAGATACAATCCCGATGTTTGTTGTAAAATTACGGATTCTGTGTTGCGGGAATGCTCAATACTACTCAGTGCCATTATTTCCTAGAAGCTTATGTTTTACACCATCGTAATTTATATTATTATCAATAAAAAATCAAACAAGTGTGTTACGGGGTCGTGGCATTTAGTAAAGGGTGTTGAAATTTTTTAAAAAAAAGGTTTGGAGTCAGTATTATAATTTATAATTTAAAATTGTTTTCCTATGGAAGAGAAACTTCACATTTGCCAAATTAAATATGCAAATAATAATAAAAGAAATGTTAGTATTACTTCATTCTTAAACTTTCCCACATCCATGAAATAAGGAAACGTATTCTTATCTTTATTCTGTATTATACTTAATGTCCATTTTTCATTCAGTAGTTGTAATTCAGAACAGATACATGAAAGTAGAAGGTACAAATACACATTCCATTTGGGTCAGGCCCAACGGATTTATACTTTAATAACTTTGGTACTGACAGGAGCTGATGTACAGTAAGTTAATATGTGATTTTCTATGCTGAACCCATCAATCAAAGAGGGATATGACGATAATAAATGAGAAATCGTAGAATTTGAATTTCGATTTGATTAAATACACTCTTACTGCGTTATCTGGTATGTGGCATTAAATAATACTGGATTCAATAGCAAGGCTACAAAAACTAGTATTGTACTTGATAGTTGATTGATTAGAGTTTATATAGCCAATAATGAGACTATATGAGGCCAAATTAATTACTTAAATTGGACTATGGTCATTAGTCGAGTCTTATATAAGGTTTATAAAGGTAGGTTCACTATATTTAACTGCACGTTGAACTATAAAATTGAATTCCTGTAGAGGAAAGTTGGACAGCAAAAGATTATAATTTCCAATATTTTCGGGAACCGGAAATTTTTAATATTTCAAATTGACAAGAAAAAATTTACATAGTGTTTCTCTCTCTCTCTCTCTCTCCTCTCTCTCTCTCTCTCTCTGTGTGTGTGTGTGTAAGTAAGTAAGTAAAGTGCAGGGAACATACACCGAGTTCGTAGAGAACAAATATCCCATTCCAATATTTAAAATGTAACAGGAAATTGAAAAGAAATCTCTGAATTTATCAATTATTTCAAAAACAGAACATTCCACTATTTCTTTACATATAGGCCCGCATATGTAATGAAATAACTACATAAAACTTCCTTATGAACATTACTTTTGAAACAGAAAATAAGAAGAAATGCTTTGATTTTATTGTGTTTAACACTCGTAAATCATAATTTCAGTGTTGGAATTTTGTATAATCAATATCTGAGATCAGATATTTGTATTGCAAAACTACAATTATTATGTATAAAAATGTATTAGAAATGATAACGATTCGATAGAACAATACATATATAACAAAAAACAAATATAGTTTTTATTTTGTAAATTAAAATGAATTTACTTCTTGCTTTTTAGAACGCAGCGCTAATAGTGCAGCTTTTACGTTTCTTTTTATTATTTTATCTGAAGAACAACTACACAAATCAGCTTCGTTATTAGTTATATTTTACTTTCTCTTCTGAATGAATATATGAATAAATAAATGTTTATTTCCAGAAAATGGTCAGTATTTGTTTTCATGAGTTACTTAAAGTCGAATTTTGGGTAGTCAAAAATTTACAGTAGGCACTTTATATTATCTGTACTTATTTATAAATGTTGCAGTATGTAAATGTAGAAAAGTAGTAAAGGTATGAGAAATCTTCTTTTTACGCGTATTAAACTGACGAAATATAATTTTGAGAGATCAAAGGTGGATTCTGAAGGAAGAACGCATTGAAGTTTTTAAAACATTTTTGAAGAAATGAAGAATCGTTAGATTTTCACTTCATGAAACTTTTTTAGACATTACGGTTAAACAAGGATATAGAAATAAGTGAAGTGTGCTTTTAGGAATCGGAAAATATTCATTACTGGTAATAAATTTAAATTTTAAAGGATAGAATGGGATATTTGTACTCTACGAACTCGACGTATGTTCCCTGCGCTTCACGCACACACATATATAAACATACACACACAAAGAGTTGAGTTGAGTTGATTTTGAGTTTAACGTCCCGTTCAGCAGCGAGGCTATATGAGACGTGGACCTACTGATTAACGTGGAATCCGAACCACATGAGCTCCCGCCGGGAATCGAACCCGGGACTCCCACGCCAAAGGCGCGTACGCTAACCGCTTAGCCACGGAGGAGCTCTACACACACAAAGAAAGAGAGGGAATGAGAAAGAGTTGAATTGAGTTTAACGTCCCTTTTAGCAGCGAGGCTATATGAGACAGGACCTACTGATTAACGTGGAATCCGAACCACATGAGCTTTCGTCGGGAATTGAAGCCAGGTCTCCCATACCAAAGGCTCATATGCTAACCGCTTAGCAACGAAGGAGCTCGCAGAGAGAGAGAGAGAGAGAGAGAGAGAGAGAAAGAGAGAGAGAAACACTATGTAAATTTTTACTTCCCATCTTGAAATAGAAAATTTTCCGGTTCCCGAAAGCTAATTGGAAAATTATAATTTGTTGCTGTCTAACTTTTCTCTACATGAATTCAATTTTGTAGCTTAATGTGCAGTTATAGTGGAAAATTTTCCACCTAATATCACTATACATAATATCCATAATTGTCCGGGTTATGGAAAGTTTTTTCCACTTGTATCTACATCGTAATGAAACTTTTCCGATCCATGAAAATTCCTTTCATTTGTTTCTACAGAGCAATAAAACTTTCCGATTCACAAAAAGTTGTTTTACTTTTTGCTTCAAAATTTTGAAAATTTTGCGACTCATAAAAATTTCTTGAATTTCTCCATAGACGACAGAAAATATTTCGATTCATGAAAAATTGTTTTACTTGTTTCTACATAGTGCTGAAAATTGTCTGAGCCATGAAAATTTTTAGATTCTTTAACGATCTTTCACTTTTTAACAGTTCTATACATGAATTCAACCAATTTTATGATTACTGAGGAATTGTTACTTGATTACTGATATTTCTTTAGAACGGAAAATTTTCCGAAGAAAATATAGCAGAAAATTTTCCGAAATGAAAAATTTTCCACCTCACATCAGTAGGTTTGGTACACCCACTGAAGACTGAAAATGCAAACACACACACATGAAGTACGAGAGTTAGTCACTTAGCTATGTAGTGGTATGCGGCCTACAATATTCTTCAATTACACTGTTAAAAATAATTTCTTAAATTTGAGAAACCGTTTGTTATCTGTGAACAGAGACAATATTTGCTTAGAAGTGAGATTCGGCAATTCTCATCCATAAAAGAAGGTAACAGTATATTTGCTCGTTTCGCTTTATACTCGTACAACCTCATCAACTTTTCTTCATTTCTCATTAATGAGAGTTTCAAATTCTTGTTTCTAAGAAAAGATATTCTCGGTGCACAGGTAAGAAATAGTTTCTCAGATTTAAGAAAGAATTTTTAACAACGCAAGAATGAAACGAAAAAATAAAAATACAAACAACATGTTATTAGTTGAGAGTGCTTACACATTTTTAATTTTCAGACCATTTACTTCGAGACTATCGAAATGAGATCGAGATAACTATCTGTTAATCGAGACAATAACGAGAACGAGATGGTTATTTTCGAATCAAGACGTTATCAAGATTGTGTGAAGTCTCATCTCTTCTCGTCTGAATAATATTATTAGAGAAAAGTGGAAGAAAACGGGAAAATACCGAGAAAACACACACACACGATGTTTGTCCACCACAGGCTGGAATCAAACCACCGACCTCACGCACCACAAGTGACCGCTTACCACTTTGCCACCGTGACCAGTGCATCAAATCCCATGCTCAACTGTTTTATATTTTCGGTACTCCGGACAGATGCTTTAAAAGTCTATAAGGAATCAAAGAACAAAATTGAGCCCCCTTGAAGCTATATGGTCATAGTTCACACCTTTGACGCGGAAAACTTGGGTTTATATGTGATAGGAGTTCATATGATTCAAATTCCGCATTCGTTCATATCTCATATAGCCTAGCTGCTAGAAGAAACTAAGTTCAACCCAGCTAAAGAAGCAGTTGTTTAGAATGATGGGTAAATACCGAAAATTCTGTATTATTGCGAGTAATCATTTCTAGTATCACGTGTACATAGCTGTTCATAAAGCAATATTTTTAAAATTGTACTTTGCTAACATGAAAGATGAAGAATTGTCAGTCTTTCTACCGTGTCCAAGAATTTGCTGCCATACATTATTTAAGTGTTTCTTGTGTGCTGTGCATAGCTCGCCATATATATATATATATATATATATATATATATATATATATATATATATATATATATATATATATATATATATATGAAGATGGAATTTCTCCAACTGATGGATAGCCACTTGACTTTATTCTTCCGCTCCATGTACGTAAAAAAGCGACGTGGAATACAACAGAGTGAAGAAGTTGCATTTGCGTCCACCGTGAGTTTGCTTGCATTGGCGTAGAACCAATGTCTGTCAGCAGCCATGCATGATTGAAGAGAAAAGTGTCTTCTTGTGCCAACAGCACTGGAAGAAAGGAAATGATGTCACAGTAGGAATGAAATAAAAGGAAAGAAAATAAAAACTCTGATCTGTTGTGTCTCGTTTCTCTTTCAGCAGTTGAACTTGCGAAGAAATGTTAAAAGAAAAAAAAAGAAAATGATTTGGCAAGAACAAAAGTGAGATGTCAAGAGAACAGACCCTTCTTCATAATTTATTTAGTCCAACTGCAGTCGTTTTTATTTCTCTTTTCCTTGTGCATGTGTTCCAGAGTACCAAAGTCATTTGTGATTATGTAAACTGCATAAGATTCCTAGGTGCTCTGGAGAAAGCCGAGAAAAACGTAACCTGCATACTTCATGACATCTATAGCATAAAAGTCAACTGGATGTGTATTACAGACAGAATCATAACACTGCCTTTGTTTCGTACATCCTTTTTCAGGATTTTGTTTTCATTAAACATTTTAAATTAATAAAAGTGATGTAATTACCTCGTAGCAATGACAGATCTAGTCTGAGACAGTGATGAATAAATTTCCCGAAAGATATTTTTTGGGAATATTCGCTGGAAATATTCCCCAAAATAGGAATTTTCCGGAAATTTATGTATATGCAATCACAAAGAAAATTGCATTCTATTTTACTATTACTATTTTATGATTTCAAAGTTTTTTTTATCACAATATATTATTACTGTTGTCTCTTATCCTGTTATTTTATTAATATTTTATTATATTTAGAGAGTACGTATAAATGTATATGTACTTACAATATGTTATATGTAAGTAAATATGCGGTAAAAATGGTATAGTAAGTCAACATACTTTTACATCACTAAACAGTTTAAATTTATATGTAAGTAGATTTTCTAAACTTGACTCTACTACTGATATTATGAACATATTAAATTTTTAAATGTTATAAAGAAATTAGGTTGGGTATCGGCCAGAAGCTACATGTCTCACCATTTGGGTATCGGCTAGAAGACATATGTCTCATCATTTTATCAACATTTGCGCATACGTATTTATGTTCCCAATATTTGCATGATACGGACTTATCTTTATAATTTTGCACGTAACATTGCCACACACAACATTTCTTCCTACCTATTTCACGAAATTTGATGCGTTAATTCACATGTAAGAGAAGTCCGAGTACCTCTTCAGAAATTCGAGTCAGAGACAGGAGACAGACCGACGTCTATTACTAACGGGGGTTCGGGGTGTATTAATAGTACATCATCTCTATTTCTACATAATTTCTACACTGCAAACTAGTTCCTTTTCATCATTTGTAAATCAGTACTTTGCTACTTTTTAGTGCAAATGGAAATTAAACGTAAAAAATCATATTATTAGTTATATAAAGTCAACGAATTTTAATTTTTTTTAACCTCCAAATTATTTAAAACCTAGAAGTAAATCATAATAAATGAAAATAAAGTAATTAGGCATATGGTTTCGTATAATTTGGAAGATAAAATAAATAAATGGAAATAAATTTCTTCCCGGGAATTTATATGCCAGGGGAATAAACCCTGTAATATTCCCGTTTTTTTTAAATTTTCCTTCCCACCGGGAATATTCCCACTGCCCATCACTAGTCCGAGACCCGAGGATGCCTAATTCCCCCTCCCTCAGTTGTTTGAGTGACAAAAATAATTGAAGCTATTTTTTATATATTTTCGAAAGTTCATAATAAACTCATAATATCCTTATCATAGTCTGGGTTCTGACTGCTCCCCCTTAGTTTTTACCTTCTGGACCCGCCACTACCTCACAGAAGAAAAATGAAACACCGTTTGACTATTCATCATCATCATACGTATAGCCTACTGCTACTATTGGCATGTCCCTTGCCATAAACAGAGAAACTTCATTTAACGCAGGCTTCATCTAACCATTTCACCTTCTTTTAGGTGCAATGGGGTCCCCCGTACGATCCCCGGTCAAGTACGTTTGTGGTTGACAACATCGTGTCCGTGGGTTTTCTCCGGGTACTCCCACTTTCTCACTCCACCAATTCTTCCATCATCATTCATTTGCTTTAATCATTGTTTCCTTTAGCCGAAAGAGCATAATCGTGGGGCGTTAAACTGAAAGAATTCATTTTATTTCGTTTTCACTTAGGAATATTCTGGTTGAATACCGTCCATTAACTGTAGCCTTTTCAGCTTCCTCTTTTCTTTGCCACCGTGCGTTCTAGCTCGTCTCTTATGATACAGTTCCTTCTCAGAACGTGGTATCGTTCTCTTTATCATTACGTATAAAGTTATTCTTTTCTCCCCTGTTAGTTCTAACAACTTTCTCATTCGTTTTTTAGTTCGACCGAGCTAATTTCTGTCCATCCTTCTCCACTTCCATATTGAGAAATCCTCCAGTGTTTTCTAATCATTTTTGGATAACGTTCATGTTTCTGCCACATAGAGTGCAATACATTACCATGAAACCTATTCTGTACCTAATATAATTACAAGTTTTATCAGTTATAATTAAAAGTAGCATGTGTGTCACTTCTAGGAGAAGCCAAATAACAATAGATACAATCTGTTAGTTAATGGTGTATAATTTTCCTACATAGTGCATAAATAAATACGAGGGCTATCCAGAAAGTAGATTACGTTTTGGAATAAAAAATCAACAAAGTATAGGAAACAAATTTTATTATATACAGATGAAAGCCACACACAAATACTACTTTTCGACATAGTCACCATTCAAATTAAGGCATTTATCGTAGCGATGTACGAGCTTGGAAATTCCTTCGTCGAAAAATTCGGCCGCCTGCGACTTCAACCACTTCGTTACCTCTTCTTGCAGCTGTTCGTCGTCATCAAAACGCTGCATAGCCAGCCACTTCTTCATTGCTGGGAATAGGTGGAAGTCGCTCGGTGCCAGGTCGGGACTGTACGGCGGACGAGGGAACAACTCCCACTGAAAAGATTCAAGAACTTCACGCGTGACATTTGCCGTGTGGGGCCGGGCGTTGTCGTGAATCAACAAGATCTTAGAGCTCAACATTCCTCTGCGCTTGTTTTGAATTGCTCTTCTGAGGTTTTGCAGAGTTTGGCAATACCTTTGAGCGTTTATTGTAGTGCCTCTTTCTAGGAAGTCCACCAAAATCACACCTTTTCTGTCCCAAAAAACAGTCGCCATCATCTTCCTTGCCGACATTGTTTGCATGCATTTCTTGGGTTTTTGGGGAGAACCTGTGTGCCCCCACTGCATTGATTGCAATTTCGTTTCACAGTTCACGTGTTTCACCCATGTTTCGTCACCAGTAACGATGCGATCGAGTAAAGAGTCACCATCCTTATTGTAGGCGTCCAAAAAGTGCAACGCTGCAGCCATTCGCTGATTTTTGTGGTCCTCTGTCAAGATTTTTGGAATCCATCTTGCACAAAACTTGTGGTAACCAAGCTTTTCGCTGATGATTTCGTGCAACAAACTTCGCGAAATTTGTGGAAAACTCAAAGAAAGTTCCGTTATTGTGAACTTTCGATTTTCACGGACTTTAACATCGACTTTTTCAACAAGTTCGGCAGTCACTTTGCTGGGTCTCCCACTTCGATCTTCGTCGTGAACATTGGTTCGGCCATTTTTAAATCTTATGACCCACTGTCGCACTCCACATTCAGTGATAATGTTGTCCCCATACACTTCACACAGCTGCCGATAGATTTCTATCGGTTTACAGTTTTTTGCTGTCAGAAACCTTATTACTGCACGCACCTCGCAGCTCGCGGGATTTTCAATTAACGCAGACATTTCAAACCGTCACAGTATCTTAACGGAGCACAGCACGAACCTCTCACTAGCACGGCTAGATGCCGACTGAGCTGCGCAACGCTCTGACCCCAAGATGGCCGCGCTAGCCCCGCCCCTAGCGGACACAGACGAAAACGTAATCTACTTTCTGGATAGCCCTCGTATTCTAACTAACGTATTTAGCGGGACAATATGAGCTGCATATGGAATTACAATCTATTGCATACTATTTAGCGCCATAGATATTCCTCTTTGCTCGATTTTCTCGAAACTTAATGGTGAGAGTTTATCCTTATTAAGAAACATGAAAATTCGTTCTGTTAGAGGTAATCTATCGACTGATATTATCATTAACTGACTTTTGTACTGTCATCGTTTTCCTAGCGTCATAATGAAGAGGTTACTAAAGGTATATTTCGGTATCAGTTTCACCTTAATCAATGATGTTTTACTTCTACAGGAAACTTTTTTTTTTCAGATTTACAAAAAAAAAAAAAAAAAAAATCGTATTTCTCGAGAACTGCGTATGAGCTTTTGTATTGACTAGGTGTGGCCAAAAAAATTTCAGAATTTATCTGAATTCCTGATTTCTTCCGAATTCCTGAATTTTTCCGATTTTATTCTCCGGATTTTGGAAAGTAAAATTCCGGCCATCCCTAGTACTGACATATATTGTTGTATTCTTGTCATTGATATCTATCGACTGATACATGTCTTATCTTTATACTTTGTGTCTATTTGTTTATTTTGGTTTTGCTTGTGGTTGATTTAACCGCTAATAATATTGTCAAATTGACTTTTTGATTACACAATTCATGAAGACAGGGAGTTTAGCAATACATGAACAAGGAGGTGCTACTTCTTGTACTGGATGAAAGAAATAAGGCATGATAATTGGAAACGTCACACTTAAAGACTGAACTATCAGAATCTGCAAGCTCTTTTAATACGTTTGCTAATATAGACGCGCCCTTAATCATTTAATTTATTTATATTCTGCATACCAGGGATCATATAAGTCATGACGAAGAGAGAGATCTACGATGAAGATTTGTTTTGTATACCACAGACAAGCTACATACAGGTAGTTCTGATCCATAGCTTTGCCACTTCATGCAAACTAACGACGTGAGCAGCAGTCCTTAGTTATGAATTCGGAAACATTGTGAAGTTACTAACCTAAAGGAAGCTGCTTTTAGGTAAAGATACGAGGCCAAGGGCGTTGCGATTTCAAATAACCTAAAACTTTAGTTTTTTTGGGGGGGGGTATTTATATTTATATTTGCTCAATAAAGTGTTATTTTTATTGGACTTATATTTTTAAAAGAATTTTAAAAAGCAGAATCCAAAAATATCTATAAGAAAAGTTTCTTTGTGGACGTTTATACGTTTGTGGCCAATCCTTTCGACAGTGAGTTCTCCAGAAATATAAGGTCTAGAAAGATGCCGTTTTCATTGATCCATTGCAAATTTTGTGTAGATCTTTAAGTTCTAATTGAATATTTAAAAACATGGTCGCTATTTCTTTATTACATTTTTAGGGGCACACTGGTAATGTTGAAATTAAAAAAAAAAAAGTAAAGCATCATATCCTACGAGTTATACATTATAACACCACATATTTGTATATAGGGGTTGCATTTCTCTCAGGCTTTTGTTTCATGGCCAAATGATGATAAAAACCGTAGGATAACCATTTCTTCAGTCTAAAATTAATCTTTATTATTTGGAATGTTTTGCCCAATGAAAACCGTATATCTGTGTGTAATATATTTTCTTACTACATACTGCATGCAAGAAGAAAGAAAACACTGATCATACATGAATTAGAAACACCAACCGGAAATAGGCTCAAATCTTGCAAACGGTGTGAGATATTGAAAAAAATAATCGAAAAAACCTCCCCTTTATGGTACTCCTTGGTGATTTTTCTCAAAACGTACGAGGCGTATCCAAAAAAGTAAGTACCGGTACTGTTTAAAAAATATATATAGTAAACATATTTTAAAAAAAAATATTGTCACAAGAAAAAGCATATACTACTTTTCCACATAGTTTCCACTGTTGTTGAGGCACTTGTCGTAGCGGTGGATCAACTTATCTAGTACTTCCTCATAGAACGATGCCGCCAGTGAGTTTGACACTATATGCCGCCAGTGATGAGAACCGTTGTTGCAGAGCGAGTTTCACTTCGTCGGGAATTCGCCTGAAAGCGTTGTCATAGTGAAACGTCTGTTCTCACGCACTTTTTCATCGAGTTTCCTCACCAAGTCTTCGTTGACAACACAAAGCCGACCACTTCGGGGTTCATCGTGGACATTAGTTCGACCCTCATTAAACATCCTTACCCACTTTCTCACCATTCCATCAGTAATTGCGTTTTCACCATAAAAATCTTTAATTTGACGATGGATTTCTGCCGGTTTCACACTCTTTGCGTTTAAAAATCGAATTACAGAACGAATCTCACAGTCGGCGGCATCGTCAATTGTCTTAGACATTTTAAACTTGCACTGAAAACAGACAACACTACGCAGAGCAACCAAAATGGCGTCAGTTGAGAGCAGACGAATAAGGACGACTAGCGCGCATGCGCGGAACGCCGATTGCAGCGCAGCAGCGGCGGGGATGCGAAACTGTACTTTCTTTCCGGATAGGCCTCGTATTTTACATGTGTCTGTAAAGGGTCATGTAAAGATGTAAGGAATGCCAAGGAGATTCATGCTCATATGTGAATGATGCGCTGTATAGAGAGCGCAGGTTCAGGTAGTCTATCTATTAAAATGCTAGGTTTATATGTTTGTCTCCAAAGAAAAGTTCATATGTTTTGTCTCCAATCCTTTCGACAATGAGATCTCGAAAACCACAAGTGTTAGAAACGTTCCGTTTAAACTGATCGATTCCAAATTTTGTGTAGATTTGCCAGTTCTTATTCAAATTTTCAAATAACTTGTCTGTATTTTTCTATTTCACATTTTATGCGTCGTGTTCATTCTATAAGTTTAATACTGCCATTAGGGCGTTAAGGTTGATACCCTTGTGAAAGACAACAGTAGAGAAGCTATGTATAGAGGGTTGATGAATATTTCAGGCGCAACATTCTATATATTAAAATACTACATTTATATGTTTGTCTATAGCAATTCACTTTCTTTGAGAGTCTTCCTGTTCTATTCTCGTGTCCGTAAAAGGACTTGCACAAATATAATGAGGAGTGGGAAGGAGATTCATGCTCATATTAGGATTGTGCACTATGAAAATAGCGCAGATTCAGCTATAGTTTGTGTATTAAAAGGCTATGTTTGTGGTCAGTTCCTTTCGGCAATGAGATCTCGGAAACCACAAGTTCTAGAATCGTGTTGTTTTCGTTGATAGAGTTCAAATTTCGTGTAGATTTTCCAGTCTCATTCATCAAGATTTAAATATATATATATATATATATATATATATATATATATATATATATATATATATATATATTCAGCAGTTTTAAGGGTCGTTTTAAGCCCATAAGAATAACATCAGCTATATTAACATTATATTAGCTAATTTATTAGCTATTTTTATAAGTTATTATTTGTTAATAAGAACTATTATTATTTATAATTATGTACTATTGTCAATTACCCACTTCGCTGGATTAAAATAAGAAATTTTAGTAATATGTTCCGTTATTCAGTCACTTTTTATTATAACTGAAGCTTTTTCTGATATCGGTCATTTTCGATTATTTTTATGTATCTCCTCCTCCTCCTCCCCTAAGTAGCGGGACTGAATTTGAATTTAAATAGCATCGGAAGTGTCGCTGTTCATCTCAGCGATCCTAAAAAAACATGAATTCGATACTAACATAGATCATTTTAGATCATTTTTATATATTTGCCTCCTCTCACTTCCCCAAGTTGCACCATCAAAGTGAAATGATATAAGCCATCCAGGCCCGATCCGATCCATCCCAGGCCCGATCCTTGAAAATTTGATCGAAATTGATCGCATGGTTCAAGAGTTATTAAGTCAAAAACGTAGTCACTTTCATATTTATAGACTTTACCACTATGATTTATCACATGACCGGCCACTGCAAAAGAACAGTCTAGTCGGATCTTCTGGAATCTAAATCATGCACTGCTCATCATACATGTTTCTATTGCTCGTAGTGTGTTGAACACACAAATTTACTAAATTAATACGAAAGAGTAAATGCTAAAGTGTGTTGCAGCTTAAAATGTTTACAAAAAAATGAATGTCCATTAATCTTAATAATAAAGATTGAAATTGACAAGTAATGGATCGTAATCTTTTGATCTAACTCTAGTGAGTTGAAATTAAAAACGTCTATCACCATCTGTTATGGAGAATATATAAATAAATAGACATGATTTAAAAAAAAAAAATCTAATTAAAAGTTCTAACCAATTTCGTTTTTAGACGTTGCCCGTAATCCCTTTGTTATCGCCGTTGATCATATTAAATAGAGTGAAGATATTTTATGCATTTATGTATGCCTGATATGTATATGTAAATGCATGAATTTTGTGTCCCATGTAGTTTGTAATGCTTTATTATGCAGCTTTCTATATATTTTCTCTGTCGGCAGCTGAAGTTCCCGCTCCACTCCGTTCTTTTTTTTTTTTCGCTCCCAGGCGGGGTGTTGTTGCTTATTATCAGCGGTAGCGGCATCACTTTTGCTTGCTGTTGTAAACTATCCTGGGATTTATACGTCCTGACAAACAACCGTCATTCCATAACAACACCGCTCCAACATTCATTTTCCTCCCTGTAATTTATAGTTTGTTTTTCTTTCTGCTTCCTACTGCGAAGTGAAAACAAGCAGTTTACGAGGTTTTATACAGTGAGTGGTAGGGGAATGACAAGGACGTACTGTGAAAGGCCGAACTCTTCTGTACTTTGAACTAGAAGTTAACAAAAAAGTACTAATCGCAGTTCTTGTATCTAAATGGAGTAACGCCCTTAATTTGTCATTTCATGAAGTGTTTTACATGTATCTGGCGCTGGCCACACTGAAGAATCCAAGATTACATATGAGATTCATTCATGAAATAAAAAGAATATACATTTATTATCTTCTGCTTTTTCATTTTTTTTTTTTTTTTTTACTGTAAGGCAGTAGTAGTAATAGTTGTTAAACTCTTGCGTCATATGTTTTATTCTTTTTCGTCTGTCCACTATCTTTATGGCACTTGTTCGTTTTGTTGTTCTACGCCTAGCAAAAAAGAAAGTAAAGTCGCTGTTGTAGTCATTTTAAAAGCTGTTTGATCCATTAGTCTTTAACAATGGTTCTTAAAATCGGCTTTATTAAATACACGGTCACCAGGAAGTTTCTTTTTCTTATTTTTAATTCACTTCTAAAAAGCGAAAGCGAAACTAAAGTCGATTCGATTCAGAAGTCAAGGCTTATATGTCTCTCTTCGTATAACATTTGCGTTAGCTTTACTACATATTGTGCACTCATGCTCGTTATTTAAAAATTTGAATTCGTACACTTTGATTAAAAATATATATATACGAGTATTCCTTGAAATCTCGTATAGCTGATCCGTAATTGCCTTGTTACACTATCTGTATAATTTTGAGTACTGACTGGATGAATCCGCAATGACATCCGGTTAAAAGTCTTCATCCCGGCGAAATTAAAATACCGCTAATTTTACAGTGATTATGTTATATCTTCAAATAGATAAAAGATAATTGAAATGTGGAACAAGAGCGCCCTAGACAACATTATTTTCCGTGAGGTACCGTTATCACAAGTCACCTAGTGGCTTTATGTTTTCAGCTGTTTAGAAACGCGAAAATAAATGCTGATTTTCAAAATGGCTCGAAATCGAAAGCAGATAAGTGAGTCGTAATAACGGTTTCTCATGTAAAATGATATTGTCTAGGGCGCTCTTGTTCCACATTTCAATTATCTTTTATCTATTTGAAGATATCACATAATTAATGTAAAATTAGCAGTATTTTAATTTCGCCGGGATGAAGACTCTTAAGTCATGCTGTTTCAGAATTCTGCTCGTGTGCGAAAAATCGGTTAAGTTGATTTGTTCAGGCAAACAGCTACAAGTTGTTGTTATGAACAAACCAGCGAAGTAACGTCAGTGTTTTCACTTCGATATTTATCCACGAGACGAGAACATTTTAAAATTCGTGACAAGACGAGGTTTCACAGATCTCATCGGCACCATTAGTTCACCCAAAGTGTTAGAGATCTCAAATACTGTTTCATTTTGTATTACATGATTGAAGTGTAAAAATTTATAAATTGGCAAATAGATTTAAATCCAGTGAAAGATCATTTATTGAAAGACATGTTAAAGTCATTGTTTATTATACATAAATATTAAATATTATAAACATCATTTCATACATAAATATTGTTTACATGTAGATCTTATAATACATTACAATCGAACTCGATTTCCTTTGTATAATTTAACGTCATCTGGATACATAGTGTATAAATATATATTTAACTCCTTGTTGTAAATAGATCATATAAGAAATGGTGAATTTCTGAAGTTAAAGCTTCCCTTGTGTGTTATTACGTAATATAATGGTTTAGACCTAAACTGTTTATGCAAGAAAATTATTTACATGTTAGAAAATAAGGCAGTCTACTTCCTACGTGAATTATTTTTTTAATGCATTGTTTTCGTCCAATATTTGGTCAACTGTATACTATTATCTCTGTTATGTTACCTGTACCTGTCAGACGTCAGATGTTTAGTTAATATCTTTTCTTTTCATACATACACTCCAAAAATGTCCAGTGTTAAAATCAGTTAATAATAGTTCTGATGTACTGTGAACGACTTTTGATATGAACATTGGTTAAGGAACATACGTGTTTTATTTTTAATTAATGTTATTGATGAACAGTTATCCCCTGTATGATATTTGAATTTCCTATTACGCGGTGCAAAATTCTACCAAGACTACTTTCAGAAGTCAAAAATGTAAAAGTATACAAAACGAAACAGGAAATTTTCGAGACGAGACAAGAAAGCTTGTCTCGTCTCGTAGCCAACATTAAGGCTACACAAAACTATTGATTATTGAAAGTGGACTATGAACAAAACGTGAGAACCTTGGAGAAAGCGTCGTACACAATGTAGTCTTCTGCACACAAACAAGGCCTGGAATCGAACCAGGTTCTTCCTACCAGAGATGAGCCCTTTAGACCCTACCAGTGAACCACCGTAGACATCTATCCATTGTAGACATCTTTCTCTTACTATACGTTTAATATATGATGACTCATAGCTATTTTAAAGTTCTATAGTGTGTAAAATCCCGACATAGTGAGGAAGATAGTTTGAGATTCCTGTCTGCTGTCATAAGTAAATGCCGTAAGTGGATGTGTTACAATGGATTTTTTTTAAAAAAGTTAAATTCCACGCTTTTAGTGGACTCCTAAGAGCAGCTTTTATGATTTTCCTGAACTTAAGTTCCTGGCATAACAGCCTAGGTCGGCCACGCAACTTTTATGTATTTGAGTGATATGTGATTAGCATACCAATTAATAATGGTTATTCTCACTTTCCAGACCGCAGTTGTATACTTTCAAATCAATTCCAATTGCCTCACAATATTGGACCATCACCGAAAATTGTGCTCCAATCAGGATCATGCGCCTGAAAGGCACCCACGCTAACCATTTCCCTAGTAATTTCAGAAGGTATTTCTACATTTTTCAGAAAGTGTATTTTCCCTACTTTCTCAAATAGAAGGAGTTATGATGGAGTTACGAAAATTATTTCTTATATTTTGTTTATTTATTGAAAATTTTATAACAATTTTGTCCATGTTTCTCGAATAAATCATAGGAGTCGCTGTGGTTCAATGGTAGGGCATTCACCCCTGATGTGTGGGGTCCCAGGTTCGATCCCTGCTCGCTCCAAGTGGGCTTTGTGGTGGACAAACACTATGAGCGAGGGTTCTTTTGGTGTTTTTCCGTTCCCTCCTACTCCCTTCATTCTCCATTCATTCTCATAATCATCATCGCTTCCTTTAGCCTACATGGTATAACTGTGAGACGTAAAACTGGAATATATAATGTAATTTCATTTTCTTAAATAAGTCCTCAATGGTCATGTAAAATGCTACTGTTCTTTTCTCTTTATTGAGAATTAACTTATCAGAATATGTTTCGTTTACAATTGTATTCTTGATATTCACTCAGAGTTTAGGAAGAATGTTAAGAGTGGTGGGCTCATACTGTTTCTTTTGCACTTTTGTCTTGTTTTAGTGTGCCCAATCTGTAGTTTAATTTCCGTTGGAATATTTATTTCTTGGTCTTGATCTAAACAGATAGAAGTCATTTGAGTTCAAACGGAGCTAAACTTTGACCTAGAATCTTGGCTAGAATACGCGATAGATTCTATCAGATCAAGTTTGAGTTTGATATTTGGATTTTAATTGTGCAAATAGAGATTATGAAAGATAGAACCTATTTACTAATAAGGAATTCAAACCACGACTGGCCTTTGAATCCGGTGCAGTTGGCGCTTGTGCACAGACCATCAGGTAAGATCGATCCCCGTGTATATGCGTTCCCCACCACACTAATTCACCTTAAAGAGAACTAAATTACAGGAACCCACACCTTTCCGACAAGAAAATGTTATTTAATGTTATTAGCTAGAAAAAAAAAAAGCTCCTATTTCATGTAAAACGTTTACACTTTATTGAACTGTTTCTGAAACACTAGTGGCGAAATACAGTCATTTCTCAATGAAACCTGATGAATTAATCAATGGCACAAGATGTGCCACGTAGGGCTGTGCAAACTCTGCATAGAGAGTTGACTTTGGGTGCAGTATTTTGCAATCTCTTCCCAGACAGTTAACGCTATAGCGTCATGTCCTTTGTTCCTTCTTTTATCTGCAGCCATCAACCATCAATAAAATTATAATATGGTGTGAAGCCATACAAGGAATTTTATAGCTGCTATTGCAGGCAAACGAGCACTGCAAAGCAATAAAGATCTTTGTTTAACCATCCTTTTAAAAAGCAATATTGCAGTAAAGCTACAAGGAAACGGACTAGAGGCTATGCCTTTGGTTTATTAGTTCATTTCTTTTGTATAGACATAAATGGAAATAATAACGACTCACAAAGTTAGATTAATCTAATTATCCGGTAAAGAAGTAGAAAAAAACAATGATATGACTAGTTATTAATAGTCTGTGTTATCGTGAGTCCAGAGCAACTTTTATCTCCGAGAAGTATTAACTACAAGGAACTGATGCGTTTTGTTACTATGCGTACAAGGTAAATTATGCAGAAGAACTGAACGATTACAATTCATTTTGGCTTCTTTGCTGACAAAGAGTACGTTGCATGTTGAATAATAAGTCAAAACAAGCTCGTGAACTCTTAAATCTGTATAAATGCGAAATACCATTGACAGACTGATTAGCAGTTATTAACCTAATGAAATGAAAATTTTCAGTCCTGTTATTCGTAAATACGTGCTAGAAAAGGACTATATTGCAGTGTGTATTTGAGTTACATTATCCGGAATATAATTTCTTTCTAGTAGAAATCGATCATGATGTCAGCTTAAAGTGAAGGTTGTTAAGGGAAGTTTCAATAATATATATAATATATATACGAGGGCTATTTTTTCAGCTTCCGTTAAACCATCAGAAAAGAACCACGAGAGATGATGAAATGGGGATAAGAAAAAACTATTTATTGGACATCGTTACCTTTTCCACTCGATAGACACTCTTCCGTTTAATCATTGTGGAGTAGCGAGCTTGAAAACATCGGATGCAATCGAAGCGGCCGCCAAGTGTGAACTACATCACGTAGTTCTATTGTTTCAGGCGGAAGCGAGTAATACAGCCATAAATCATAGTCGACAGAAAAGAGCCACGTGAGACAACGAAACGGGGATAAGGAAATCTGTTTATTGGACGTCTCTACCTTCCCCAGCCGATAGACAATCCTCCGTTCAATTATTGTGGAGTAGCGAGCTTGGGAGCATCGAATGCAATCGAAGAGCCCGCCAAGTATGAACTACATCATGTTATTCGATTGTTCCAGGCGGAAGCACCTATTACAGTCCCAAAGCATGGTTGAATGAGTATGAGGTAGGGCTGTTCCTAATTCCGGAATTCCGGAATTTTTCGGAAGGGAAATTCCAATTCCGGAATCGGAACACAGTTTCAAGACGTTCCGGAATTCCGAAATTTCGGAACATTCCGGAATTTCGAAACGTTCCGGAATTTCGGAACATTCCGGAATTTCAGAGCATTCCGGAATTTCGGAACATTCCGGAACTTCTTATTGAAAAAAATAATATTTGCTGTTACCCCGAACTGAGAGGTGTGCGCAAAGCTTAGCTTTGAAACTGGATATTGATTCCGCTGTGTTGAAGAAAGGAGTTTTGGTCCACGGCAACTGGTTTGTTTCATTCTCTAGATCCGTTCACTGTGAACGATTGCGCATAAGATTTGGAACTTTGTCTGGTTATCCATAAAGTCTCAATCATAAGTGATTCAGTGTAAATTCCGTGATTTTGTTGCAGAAATCGGAACATAGAAATTCGAGCTAGTTCTTCCCTTTAGTTTGGTTTATCTTCCAAGAAACACCTTTTCTATAAACCACTTTGTATATTCTTTTTCAAATGAATACCGACTGTATCTTTTCCATTTATACGAGGCAACCCTAACAAGAAATTGAACTGCATATCATTTGGTGTATGGCCATTGTTAAGTATAAGTACCTGACGGAGGGGCAGAGAATCATTTAAAAGAAAATACGATTTTCAGTAATTAAAGGGATAGGATAGTCTGAAATATTTGAAAAAATTTTGACCAGTATTTCCGGTGGCCCCACACCCCTGCTTACTGGGAGGGAAGTAGAAATTATTTGTCAATAATCTAAAGAGGAACATGATTCCCATAATTAAAACATATTTTCTAGCGTTTATAATTGTAAGAAAGTACATAATTATGAACTTTGTAATTGAAATTTTGCAAATATATATATTAAGCAATTACAACAGGGACGTACGCAGGAATTTATTTCGGGAGGGGTCTAAAGCGTTTCGGAGGGTCCAAATAAAATTTGAGGCCAGAATTTATAAAAATTTCTAAAATTGTCCCTAAAAGTAGATTACATTTACAAAAAAGTCGGGATTTCGGGGGGGGTACGGACCCCAGGACCCACCCCCTGCGTACGCCTCTGAATTACAAGATGATTTCTAACTAATTGTAAATTTAACTTATTACTTTTCAGCTCAGCAAAGGAAATTAAAACAACCAACCCTACAGAAATTGATTAAGTCTACCTTCCTCTATGACTTAAAGTAATATGGAAAGCTTTGTGTACAAACACTCCTCTAATATTTAATTGAATTAATCAAGGATCACGTAATTAAAAAAAAATAATATTAGACGAGTGTTTGTAAATGAGGCTTTGCATTTTTTAAGCCATAAAGGAAGAATAACTTTTGAATTTCCGTTGTTGAGCTGAAAAGTAAAAAAAATAAATTAGTAATTAATTAGCATTTTTTTTTTAAATTTTCAGTTACAAAATGCATAATATTACTACCTTCTTACTTGCAAATATAGATAATAAAAATATATTTTAATTACGGAAAAAGAAAAATCAAAATGGCATGGCGAAAAATCAAAATAAGAGAAAAATCTCCTTAGCTTTTATTAATGAATAAAGTAGAGATAATATGGGAAAAGAAAGCACTGAGGTCATGGATCGTCTCATCAGGACTAACTATAACGAACTATTCAAAATTTACATATAAAGCTGTACGGCCAGGACTCTGCCTTTCTACATCCTTACACCTACGCCTCTCGCGCGACAGTTTTATTTTTATTTTTAGCCTTAGTTGCCTAAAAATAAAAATAAATTCAAATTTAGTCATTCAAGTTTAAACTCAACCAGTCAAAATTCAATAAAGTTTTTTCATAAGACCACAAAATTCTAGTAATTCGTAATGACAGTTTAATACTATGATGTTATAGCTGGTAGGCAGATATTATTGTGGTACCGTTTAGTATCTTACATATTGTTACAAAATAGTGTTTAATATTCTTTTATCTTCAGATATATAAATGTACAATTATTATGCTGCTGCCCGTGTTATGTAAAAATATGCATTATTGATGTTACATGAACTTTTTGGAAACTAGAATCAGTATTTCATATTTCAGGTTCAAATCACGCAAAGCTAAAATTAATAATGCATCGCTTGTATTGTATTTAGTATACTGCATGCTGTAAACAGCAAAAAATTTCTTAGAACAAGGGACTACTATTTAATGTTTTTTGCAACTTCTATAATCATGATGCTACTGCTGTTTTTTTTTTTTTTTTTTTTTTTTTTTTTTTTTTTTTTTTAATGAAAGCTTTATCAAGCATTATTTGCATAACTTGTCAAAATGTATATACAACGAGAGTAAATCGAATAGAAGTGCAAACTTTACATAATATCTTATAATTATTCACATGTACGCGCTACTCTTTTCTTGTCCTGCGACACTTATTTGAATAACAAACTAAATAAAGGTGTCTATCAGTTAAATACTAAGCATTGGAACCTACGTATGAAGATTAGTTCTAACTCTACTAATCAAAATTTTATGCAAGGTGATAAATGAATTGTGTGAGTGAAAAAACATTTAAAATTGGTTTGTTGAGAAATTGTATTAATCACCAATATATTATCAATGTTGTGAAATTCTGATGTAAAAGCATGTTACTTTCTTTAAACAATTACATTGATACAAGCCAACAGAATATGTACATTTTCATACAAAGCTGCAATATGAAGGGTAGTTATGCATTCAGATGAAAGGGTCTGCACCAATGACTAACTAACAACAAGAAAGGTAAATGTTCAATTAGTATACCCGAAATTGTGAGTAGCGATGGTAAAAGTTAAAAATGAAAGAAATCATTTCGTAAATGTTAATATTCACATTAAAAGTATTAGCCTAATGTTCGTATTTCGCTCTTACGAAATAATTAATTTGTATCAAAAACTATTCGTACTCCGCGTAAATTGATCTTTACAAAAATTGATGTCTTACTTTCCTTGAGTAGAAAAGTTGGCGAAAACTTTCTTTTTCCTGATTTCTCAAATAAATCAGATAAAAAAGATCAATGAGATAAAAGAAGTTTGTTAAGCTAAAAGTCCCTAAAGCCCATTTTATGCGATGCAATTTTCTATGCAATCTTGCATGCTAAGAGTCATGCGTTCAGATTATTTCGTGTAATAATAATTAACATTCAACTTTCCATAGTAAATTGCACGTATTTCACCTTGTTCGGAGATAGAACATGTGCAATCTACCATGAAAAGTTGAATTCTAATTTTTATTACAGGAAATAATTTGAATGCATGTCTCCTAATTTTGCATACATAATTGCCTTGTCTAATATCGTCTAAAGTCTACTTTCCCCTAATTTTAAAAAAAAATCATCTGGGCATTTATATGAAAATTGACATTTAATACATGCTCTTATAATATTTTATCCACATCATTGTTCTCTAACAGTATTATTTTGTAGCACAGAAATTTTGCTTTTTCTTTCAATAGTAATTTACATTTACATTTTTGTTGCATTATTTGATGACGTCTCAGGTAGCATCAGTTATACCATTTCAGGGTTTCAGTTGTCAAAATTTTCACAATTATGTATTAGTCATGTGTACTCCTTGTACTTTAGATTAAAAGTTCATTAATATAATTCCAAATGACATGACTACAAATGTTTCGTGTGCTCTTGTATTGTTTGCTTAATAGTAAAACAAATATTTTGGAATTAAAATGCCAAACATGTAAATTGTTTCCTTGTTGGTACTTCAAAATACAAAATGGCAATGATTGAAAAAAAATGTAAAAGATAAAGATAAAATGCTGTACTTTATTCCAATAATTGTAAATACGAGAATGCATAACTGTTTAAGATATGTTGCTACTATATTCCAATAATTGTAAATACGAGAATGCATAATTGTTTAAGACATGTTGCTACTATATTCCATAGATACCAAAGTGAAAACGAGAAAGTATTTGCGAGTAAATTTGTGGGATTAAAGCCTTGTAACAATGTTTGAGAACCATTGCCTCAGGACTGTTTCCAACTTTTATATTCAAACTTACTCGCACTAATATTAATACTAATATTAAAACTAATTCGAACTAATATTAATACTACGATTCCAGAATCAACAGTGAGCTTCAAAATTTCAGTCTTGAAAACAGTTCCGAAATTCATACTTTTGAGCATTCCACAATTCCAAACTTTTGGAATGTTACGGAATTTGCGGAACATTCCGGAATTTCGAAACATTCCGGAATTTCGGAACATTCTGGAATTTCGAAACGTTCCGGAATTTCGGAACATTCTGGAATTTCGAAACGTTCCGGAATTTCGGAACATTCCGGAATTTCGGAACATTCCGGAATTTCGGAACATTCCGGAATTTCGAAACATTCCGGAATTTCGAAACATTCCGGAATTTCGAAACGTTCCGGAATTCCGGAACATTCCGGAATTAGATGAATTCCGATTTCCGGAATACGAAATCGAATTCCGAACACCCCTAGTATGAGGGATACAGCGGGAACTGTATAAGTGATGGTTATGTGTGCGATTTCGACGTAACCAACGACTGCGGCTGAGGTCACAAAAACTGTGACGGTACAGTTTGTTTATCGGTGTGGAGAATGGACGACGTCCAATGAACATTTTTTCTTTACTTGTCCCTGTTTCGTCATTGCACGTGGTTCTCCTCAGCGCAGGTTCAAAAATATAGCCCTAACGTATATATAGTGCGTTTTATTACTGCAACATACAGATGATGACCAGAAAAATGGAAACACCTGTAGTTGGCAACACGTCAGATGTATGTGTTGGCAGTGGTGTCATGGCGCCCGACGCGCCGGACCGCTGGTGGTGGTGTGTTAAGTCGGTTTCCATACTACGTCAGGCGCAGGGGAACAGCAGTGTCCAGTGGCTGCAGCAGACGGAGGTAGTGTAAAATGGGAGACCTCTCAGATTTCCAAAGAGGGCAAATTGTTGGTGCGCGGTTATGTGGAGTGAGTGTGACGGCAGTGGCTACTGTGTTAGGTGTGTCGCGTGGGACAATGTCGAAGGTGATGACGGCCTACACAACACACGGGAAAACCACATCGGGGAAGCGAAACAGTGGGCAGAAGAAAATCATGAGTGACAGGTCACGCCGGGTATTAAAGCGCACTGTCACGCAGAACCGTCGTGCAACTGCGGAGCAAGTGACGGAGAAACTCAAGCAGCACCTCCCCCACCCTGTTTCGACAATCACAGTCCGCCGCGAATTACATGACATGAACTTACGGGGTCGTGTTGCACGGGCCAAACCGCTCATCAGGGACCATAACGCTTTCGCACGCCGCAAATGGTGCCGCGACCATGCAACTTGGACCGTTGAGGGCTGGAAACGTGTGATATGGTCGGATGAGTCATCCTTCACCCTATTCCCAACCACGGGCCGTGTTTATGTGTGGAGAACGCCCAAAGAAGCTTATGATCTGCAGTGTCTCCGCCCAACTGTGAAACATGGCGGCGGCTCGGTGATGCTGTGGGTCGCCATATCATGGTTTTCATTGGGTCCTGTGGTCACACTTAGCGGACGAATCACTGTCAACGATTATGTCGCAATTTTAGGAGACCACTTGCATCCTATGGTCCGGATGTTGTTCCCGGACAATGACCCCATCTTTCAGGATGATAATGCACCCATTCACACAGCTGGCATTGTTGCAGCGTGGTTTGAGGAACATCGGGATGAAGTTCAACACCTCCTCTGGCCCGCCCAATCCCCAGATCTCAACAGAATTGAACATCTGTGGTTCGTCTTGGAAACGACTCCGGCGACGATTTCCACCTCCATCCTCTCTTACAGAACTGGCCGATGCCCTACACGAGGAATGGTGTAAAAGTCCACTTGCTACCATTCACGACCTCTATGCCTCCATCCCACGTCGCATCAAGGCTGTTCTGAAGGCGAAAGGTGGCCCGACACCATATTAATCTGGTAAGTTACAATTTCGTTCTGGTGTTTCCATTTTTCTGATCACCATCTGTATGGCAGTTGTTTCATACTTCAGGAGTTCATTCTATCACTAGGATATTGCAACTTGTATCATCATGTTCGAACTTATTCCGTATTTTTCTCCTTGGTAACACAATATTACAAACATATTTCACAGAAAAAAGCTTCGCATTAAAAGAAAAAATATATATACACAGTCGTGAGTAATTACAGTCGTGTAATTTCAGAAATCAATAGGATGAAGATTGGAAGAATATTAAGTTGAAATAGAAATATAAATGAAAGAATAAAAATAAACATTTAGTAAGAAAAAATTATTTTATGAGTTTGTGGAACTTTTTTTTTTTTTTTTTTTTTTAAAAAAAGTAGGGGTTATTAACGTATAACCTATACTGGGTAGAAACATAACTTTTATAACAAATCGATGAGAAATGACTAGAATTATTTGAAATACATAAGTGTGCAAAATGATGAAGAAAATAGCGTGTAATCCCAGTCTTGGGGACAATTAGAGAGAGGAAAGATAGTGATTCGTGTTTTAAGAAGCGATTATGCTGTGAAGGATACCATATAAGATGCAATATATGATAGGAGAAATAAATTAAGAGGGGGGAATAGAATAGGACGAGTACTGAGAATTCTTTGCGTTAAGACGTAGAGGTTAGACACAACGACAATTGATCTTCAAATTACTATAAAGGTAACCGAGAAAGTTATGTCGCTTTCTGTGGAGGTCTGTGTTCAATTGGCCCTCACACTGTAAGTTCAATGCGAATGGAGATAAGACGAAGGTCAGTTGTTGGGTGCGGGTATATCCAACATACTACCTGGTTGTGCCAGTTCAGTTACACCGTGAACTTGCGTAAGGGCGTAAGGACAGAGGGAACATGAAACCTCCACAGAGCGTCATAAGGGCGTGTACTCTGTACGAGTTCAAACTGGGGTTAAACGTCTCTGCAGCGGGGTGGAAGATATGTCATGCCTTTGGTGAGGGTGTCGTGACTACGCAGACAGTGTAGCGGTGGTTTAACAAGTTTAAGGACGGTGACGAAACATTCGAACACACACCACGTGCCGGAAGACAAACACATGTACAAAATGAAGATCTTCAGGCAGCAATTGAGGAGAGCAGTGGCCAGACATGTGAGGAACTAGGACTACAATTCATTGTGAGTGGAGAAACCATTCGGCAGCACCTCCAACAACTTGGGAATCAGTACAAGTTGGGTCGATGGTCCCACATGATTTGACTCCGAACCAGAAGGCAACACGAGCAGATACCTGTGTTACTTTGCTGTCTCATCTGGGAAAGGAGCTATTTCTGGATAGGGAGTTGATATGTGATGAGAAGCTCCACGGCGCCATCATCATTGGTTAGCATCCGATGAACCGGTTCCAAAACATCTAAAACCAGCACTGCACCAGAAGAAAGTCCTCCTATGTTTGGTGGACTGCTCGCGGCATCGTGCATCGGAAACTGCTACCAGCTGGTCAGAGCATCAATGCAACTGTGAACTGTCAGCAGTTGAGCCGCATTCAAGAAAAACTCAAAATTCTGGAGCCAGCACTTCTGAATCGCAAAGGAGTCCTCCTGTTACAGGATAACGCTATGCCTCATGTGGCTAGGATGACCCGAGACACCATTCTACGCCTTGGATGGAAAACACTATTGCATCCACCATACTCCCCGAATATTGCACTGTCCAATTATCACCTGTGTCCATTCCTTGGACAATCACCTTAGAGGACGCCAATTCAGATCCCTAGTAGAGGTGCAAAATGACTTGATACCTTCTTCGCTTCACGGCCCACCAATTTCTACCGCGATGGAATCAATGGCCTTCCAGAACGTTAGCAGAAGGTCATCGATGCTAATGGGGATTATTTTTGGTCTTCCAGTACGTCTTAGGTGACATACCGATGTTCGAAGGTGTTGCGTGAAAAAGCGACAGAACTTCCTTGGTTACCTTTATATATAAAACAACCATGATTAGGATAGGGAACATTGGAGTCGGGAATATAGTCTGTCACCTATTTATATTGTACCCATTCCACTCAATCCGTAGGTAGCTTTAGAAAGCTAATGTGAAAGAAAAGAGAAAAAGAAAATAAAAATCCCTGAAAAATTAATTGCTGTAAATAGAGAAGGTATTTTTCAGAAGTCTGATTTTTTTCTGCGATAAATGCTGACAATTACATTATTACGATAGATTTTCCCCAGCTTTAAGCAATTTTATTTTTACGTGTATTAACAGCAAGCAGCAAATTTTGAAAGAAAATTTAGGCCTCGTAGAAAAAAGAAGCT
This sequence comes from Thermobia domestica, assembly GCF_964235325.1. NCBI lineage: Eukaryota > Metazoa > Arthropoda > Insecta > Zygentoma > Lepismatidae > Thermobia > Thermobia domestica. Next base: position 99,762,838 of record NC_137463.1, on the reverse strand, counting down.
TCTCACTTATTCTGACAACAATGTGTGTTATGTAATAATAAGAGAGAAATTGAATTTTGCAGTAACAAGGCCAAAAGTGACAACTGTCGTCACACATCTGTTCGCTCAATACAACTTGTCATTTTGGCTGAAAGCCTTCAAATTGTATTGTTACGTTTCCAAATTCCTACAGCATGCTTGTATAAAACTCATTTATTATTTGTATGTTGTTAGTGAATAGGTTTTGAAAACAAGTAATATATTCGCATTATTAAATGATAGTCTATTATACAACTACTAAACACATTGATATTTGTTTGACATTATTCCATGGAGGTTAATTTTAAACATGCTATCCATGAAAGGATGACTAGAAGCTATTTCTAAATAAGAAACACAGATGTTAGTATTTGACACAAGGGGAGAACAAATGTCCAAATTCTGATTTTCAGTATCTGTACATTAATTATATGGCAATACATATATCATCATCATCATTATCAAAGGTTTTCTGCCATTATTGGCAGCCCACTTGCTGCAACTGAGAAGTTTCCATGTCCCATGGTCTTCTGCTAACCTCTTCGTCCTCACGTATGATTTATCTGTTTTGATATCATCTATTAATTGTAGTCTCCTTCGCCCCTCCCCCTCTTTCCTGTCACCATACCCTCTAGAACATCCCTCATGATACAGTTCCTTCTTATCCAATGTCTCAACCAGTTTCTCTTCCTCCTCTTAATATTATCTAAAATTGTTCTTTTCTCCCCTACCATTTCTAACACCCTCCTATTCGTTTTCCGCTCAGCCCAGCTAATTTTCTCCACTCTTCTCCACACCCACATTTTGAAAGCTTCCAGTCGTTTTTCATCATTTTTGCGTAATGTCCATGTTTCTGACCCATACAACACAATACTCCACACGAAGCATTTTTATAAATCTTTTTCGCAACTCTTTATTCAAATGCCCACAAAATAGTCTCCCTCCTCCTGAAAGCTTCTTTAAATCAAATTCCTTATAAGCAAAGTTCAGCCGTACTGTACAAAATATGTCTGGTGTAATTTCTTGCAACTTGTGTGTATGTGTGTGTGTTATTTCGGCACCATGATCTTGAAAGAACATGGGTAATGGTGGTACGATAGAGTTGTATATATGTCAATTAATAAACTTAAACGCAAGATTCTTCCGATACTTCCTCCCCACGATTACTGCTTTGATTACAACGCGTTGTTGTTGAAGGAGGATAAGGTGTTCACCTCTAGTGCGAGCGGTCCCTTGCTCGAATCTAGGCCATGTAGTTTGTGGTAGACAATATCGTGTCCATGGCTGGACGTTCTCTCATTCTACCTATTTTTTTTTTATATAATCATTAACATCTATTATTTGTCTGTATCTTTTAATTTAAAAGGGCATAATTGTGGGACGGATGTTAAATTAAACATTTTGTTTCATATAAAACACGTTGCTGTAATACAAAAGTATATGTACAAATTTCTGATTGCTAACAGTTTCAAGAACAGCGGTCGCCCAGTGGTATAGCGCTCACTCTGATATTTGAGATCCCAGATTAGATCCCAGCTCTCATCAAATGGGCTTTGTGATAAACAAACATCGTGTGTGTGAGTTTTCTCCGAGTTCTCCTGTTTTCTTCTACTTTAGCTATTCCACCATTATCATGTATCTAATCATCATCAGCTTCCTTAGCCTCTGTGCATAGTCGTGGATATTAAACAAGGAGCATTAAGAGATTCTCGAGTAATATTAATAGAAAATCTAAAAATGTCCTTTTAAAAAAATCTGTCATATGGTTACCCTATCTGTGGACACCTCAAAATTCCAGTACCAAAGTTTGCGTTATGGCACTCAGTACCCCTGTTGAGAAAACACTCTATGATATTAAACATATTTGTATTCACAGAATGTTGGATTGACTGATAGAAAACAATGTAGGGTCAGGGCAAGAGAATACGGATAGAATAAAGACCGTCTGAGAGGGATGGATTATTATCTCTATTATCTTCAAATACACTCTGAATAGTTAGATTTCTTGTTCAGTAAGTCACCTTGCACTTCAAACCTCTCCACAATTGGTAGTTTCATGATTGAGTGATATTTCTCTTTTCCTTAACAACAGTATTGAATTTTCTATCTCAATTCATTTTTAAAGCATAATCTTTAACAGAACACGGAGAAATCACTGTTATGTTTAGTTTAATTCCGATAGTATAATAAGTAGGCTAGTACAAAGTACATTGCCACCTAAAGGCACCACTGCAAGTTGGCAAGTTCCCCTGTGAAAGTTTTATGTATAAAGGTTCATAAACAGCATTCAACTATATTAAATTTAATGCTGAACTAAATTTGCTAACTGCACTAAATATATTTAATTTTGCACTCATGATGATCAAAAGCATTTATTTAAAACCAGAAGTTGAATAGGATATTATAGTATCATCAAGTAATTATTAGATAAGTTATTACTTACTGACAGAAAGGAACTATCGTATTTTAATCCATGACAAAGAGAGAATTAATTCGTTAAGTCATTGTTTACTGAATATGGGTAAGCCAGAAGCTAGAGATAATTTTTAAAAAATCGGAAAATTTGTCGAGTAACCAGGCTACAGTCTGCATCATAAGCCTAACGTTATCTTTGCATTTTTCTTCTTTCAAAACACCTTTTATCATTCCGTAACTTAATATACGTACCGGTACTCTACATCCCTATGGCCTATATATACATCGACAATTATATTAAATTTGAAGTATTTTTAACGCTTGTAGCGTAAGGTTAAAATAAAAATCCTTCTGTTAAATATTAACTGTAAGGGTGAAACATTGCTTATATGAATCACATTAATTAACAGCAATCAAGTTAGATTTTAATAATGGTGTGTGATTCAATTTCTGATCAAGGAATATTGATATGCAAATTCATTTAATGTTTAGATGTTGTATTCTATTTTACGAGGTGTGTGAGAAAAGTAATGAGACTGATTTTGTACTATCCAAAGTATTTATGTTTTTCAAACAACAATGTTATCCCCTTCAAAGTACTTCCTTTGGGCAGCTATACTCCGGTGGAATCGTTGTTCCCAGTCTTGGTAGCAACGCTGGAAGTCTTCAACTGGTATGGTTTTTAACTGGTCGGTCACAGTCTTTTGAATGTTCTCCAGAGTTCCAAACTGACGTCCTTTTAGAACATGTTTCAATTTCGGGAAAAGGAAAAGTCACAAGGACTCAAATCAGGTGAATAGGGGTGTTGAGGAACAACAGTAATGCGTTTTCAGATCAAAAATTCACTAATGGAAATGGCCATGTGACACAGAACATTATCATAATGAAGCATCCACTTGTCTACAATGTCTGGTCTCACACGAATCAGAGCTCCTCCGTGGCTAAGCAGTTAGCGTACGCGCCTTTGGCGTGGGAGACCCGGGTTCGTTTCCCGGCGGGAGCTCATGTGGTTCGGATTCCACGTTAATCAGTAGGTCCACGTCTTATATAGCCTCGCTGCTGAACGGGACGTTAAACTCAAAATCAACTCAACTCAACTCAACTCTCACACGAATCACTCTTTTCCTGAGCCTTTCAAGGACACTTTTATAAAACACTTGGTTGACAGTTTGTCCTGCTGGAACAAATTCTTTGTGCACAATACGCTTACTGTCAGAAAAAAGAACAGCATCGTCTTGGATTTTTGATTTGCTCATTCGAAATTTCTTCCGCCGAGGAGATGACAGAGTGTGCCACTCTTCGCTTTGCCGCTTTGTTTCTCGATCGTACTCAAATATCCAGGATTCATCACCTGTGATCACACAATTGAAGAATTCTTGGTCATTGGCAATTCTCTCAAGAAGATCATCGAATTTTTCGATTGTCCTTCTGTTCAGTTGTGAGATTTTCGTCACCATTTTGGCACAAATCTTTCGCATATTCAAATCGTCTGTTAAAATTTGATGTACGGTGAAAGTGTTTAAATTTAACTCTTCACTCATCATCCTTATTGTTAAACAACGGTCTGATCTTACAAGAGCCCTCACACGTTCAACGTTTTTGTCAGTACGTGTTCTCGGCCTTCCAAAAATGACTTGTGCCAGCAGAAAACTTGTGCTCTTGATAAGCAATGTTCCTCATAGGCCTGTTTCAACTTTTCAAGTCACACTCGCGGATTCACCAAGTTTAACATAAAACTTTGTTGCACAATGTTGCTCTATATTCCGATGCTCCATTTCCATAACACACAACAAAAATACAACTTCACTGATGGCGCTGTCAAAAATAATGTATTAGCTGTACGGAGTTGTAACTCGGACTGAGGAAGTGGAAGGGATAAACAAACCGATCTAGCACAGGCCGGTAGACACAACGTTGCCAGATTGCCCGCAATGTTGCCCGTCTCATTACTTTTCTCACACACCTTGTATAATTGGCGATAGAATACATAGTCGAATGATTGACGCAGCTGTCCTGCATGACCATGGTTTAATTTTGTTTTTCGGTGGCTCATTGAGTAGTTATTCCTTGCTAGAATAGAATGTAATTATGAAGCTATTAGTACCGAGCTACTATGCTGATTACACGTGACTCATTTATTTATTATTTTATAATAATTTATTTATGTTAATTGAAATTTTTTTAAAGCTTAACGTCACACGATTGTGCATCGAGGCTGAGAGGGAGAGAGAGAGAGAGAAAGCTGATGATGAGATAGGTAAAAATTGTGAAATGATGAAAGGATAGGAAACGGGAGAACCCCGAGAAAACTCACTCATTCAGTTTAATTTAATTCGATTAACAAGTCTCTGGTTGACTAAAATTCTTCATGAACTGTAATGCTTTGGAAGATTTTACTTCGTTTTAAAAATAAGTTAGGGTCTTATAAGTATGTCTAACACACTGTACTTACAGCGTAATTGAATACTTTCATATTTTAGTCAGTCTTATTTACGTACTTTTAGGTTTAATAATACTATCTTGTAATAACAATATCTTTTTAGGTTCGGTTTCTTAGAATAATCCGTGAAGTTTAATCTTAACAAGGTTAATTTTGTATATCTAAACAAGGCTGATTGACAGCACCTCTTTAAAATGCAGTAATGAGCATGGAATAATTTGCCAGACAGCAATCTTGAAATCACACAATATACCCATATTTTTATAAGGCTGTTGGGAGCAATTACAATAAGATTCTGCGAATTAGTCATTTCATTTTCTGTAGTAGCAGAATAGTAGATATAGATACATACTAATTCAATATCGAACTGGCAGTGGAAATACTCGTACAATTGAATAAAACACCTGTACACTCGCATAAATTTATTTCTTAGTACAAGTTTGACGGTTATGTTTTGGGAATCTTCGCTTGGTCATGATTATCATTGCTTCATCTGTAATAACCCACATAGCATAACATGAAGGACGTTTCACAAATCCGATACATATCTGGGACACTTAGAAACTGTAATGATGATAGAAATATCCAGGATAAATCTCGTAGACTTTAATGGGATGTGCCTGCCACGGCACCATATTTGGATGTCCAAAAGTCATCCTGTGATTAATCCTCGAATATCCTAGAGATGTCCCACTGGAAGTATTGTTTTCAGCTCATAAGCGGAAATCTTGATAGGCCTGTCCAGCTGATATCTAAGGGACACCGACATATCTCATGGACGTCCCAAAATCCTGGAACTGACGTCTTTCGGACGGGAAAGGAACGTTTGTAACTGTGGGGAAGGACTAACATTGATTTCATTCCCCCTTCCCCCGATTGAGTTAAGAGCCTAATCACTGCGAAATTAAAATACCGCTAATTTTACAGTAATTATGTGATATCTTCAAATAGATAAAAGATAATCGAAATGTGGAACAAGAGTGCGCTAGACAATATTATTTTGCAGGAGGTACCATTATCACGAGTCACCTAGTAGTTTTCCGTTTGAAGCCATTTAGAAATAAATATAAAAATAAATGCCGATTTTCTAAATGGCTGGAAATCGAAAGCAGATAAATGAGTCTTGATAACGGTGTCTCATGTAAAATAATATTGTCTAGCGAGCTCTTGTTCCACTTTTCGATTGTCTTTTATTTATTTGAAGATATCATATAATTATTGTAAAATACGCGGTATTTTAATTTCGCTGTGATGGAGCCTCTTCAGAACTTTTTACACCCTGTATTAGGTCAATAACAACTCGAGAAGTGTTAATGATAAATTTTCCCATTCAACATTTTGACGCCTCTTGATTTTAAAAATTTACTTTTTTTTTTTTTTTTTTTTTTTTTACCACAAAAGATCAAATATCATAAGTGAATACGAAGCAGAATAAAAGGCAAAAATGGAGGGAGGGGAGTTCTACTCTTCCATCAACATTCTTAACGTCTTGATCACGTAATCGATCATTGAGAAAGAGAGAGAGCGAGAGAAGAAAATAAAGAGAAGTTAAGAGACTTCCACCACCCATTTCTTTGACAGACAAAGTTATGGGGTGAAATACGGCGAGTAGAGAGGGAGACGCTTCTCAGGAACAGCATGTGACAAGGGAGAAAGGCAAGCGGGAGAGAAATTCTTGAGATAACGCTATCAGACCTCCAAACGCGGTGGAAAGCTGGTAATTTCCGTTTCGTCAACAAACTTCCAACTGTGCAGCGGAACAAGCTTTAAAAAAAGAACGAGAAAAGCAGACAAACAACAATGAAGATAGATTTAAGAAAGCCAAGAAGAAGAAGAAAGAAGGACTGATCTTTTTAACAAAATGCACAACAAACAGTTTTTTCTTTCTTTTTTTTACAAAGGAAAAAATCCGTGTAACATCTATCGCTTACACTTAATTTGAATAGAATGCTTTGGCCCTCTTGCAATCAAGCTTTGTTCGAAGTTGACCAGTCCTGAAGCTTTAAACTGACCTCCTTATTAGAGGAAGAAAATATTTCCTAGCCGATTATACAACTAGAAGTCACCTTCCTTTTATCTCTACTAGCACTCGTACTACTATGCGATGTTTTAACCAATAGGCTTGTTCTGAGGAGAAAGACTTCAATATGACGAAGAATATACTGTCATATTTACCGTTAACACTATTTATGGATGAAACTACGAACTTGGTGAAAGAGACACAAATGTTTAAGTTTAATTTTGAACTTCAATGTACACGTATGATCATTAGCGGATTTCCTTTTATTTTTTAAGAATGTTTTGATATTAGATATGCCCATGGGCGGCGATTAGGGGGGCAAAGGGGGGCAGTTGCCCCTCCACTTTTTTGAAGTAACCCATTAATGTATATAGCTTCATTTGAACAAAGTGTTATGTTTTGTATGTATTACTGGTTCATAAAAAATGGTGCCATATAATATTTCCCGTTGCGCGAGTACATATTGGTTGTCTTCTCGTGGAGTTAAGCAAGCTACAGGAATTGCGTGTTAGTTGCAATTCAAAGCAATTAATATTGCAATTGCGTATTTCTTTAAATTTCGTAGCATATGCTTGTAGTATTTACTGTCTTTCATTTTCTAACAAGGTACATTCGCGAAGTGTACCCTCGGGATTCGTGTAAAATTGATTCAAATGCAAAGTTCTCCCCGTCACAACGTACATTGTACAAATTTTAGCATCCCATACTGGTATTTATGTACCTTCATATATCCAGAATTCAATCATATACTAGTATAGCGCTCAGACATGAGATTGCTTTTAGTTTCTTTAGATGTAACTGGACATGAATGTGGGCATGTGCAAAACAAATTTGATCAAGTACTGCTTCTCTGACACATGCTACCAACCCGAGCTGCCATCTTGGATTCAACTTTCGGTTTTTCAAAAGGGAATAGGTGCAAGTGAGAAATCAAATTCATGTACAATTTTCTCGGAAACTCACTGATATAGAGGATTTTACTGTAGCTTGTACCGTTTGCAAGGTATTGCATGTTAAATCCTTCCAGGCACTTCGCGAATAGACATTGCAGAGTAATATCAGTTACACATATATTTTTGATGTTGACAAATCAAAACAATTTCTAACTGGAAAAAATATTGTAGATATTAACAAACTCCTTACAACATTGGTGTCATAATCTTATTACATTTCTGTGAGTGATTGTATTAGTTCCATGATATACTACAACAAAGAGGTATTGAATAACGGCTAAAATGCTTAATGTAAATTCAGATATGACCATATTTAGGTGAAGACCATTTCCGTATTGACGTCTGTGTTTCTGTATTAGGTACGTTCAGAGAATATTTCGTCAACGATAAATCACGTAAAACATTACATATACACAGCGGGCCCTGCACAACTTTCTATTTGATTCAATATTCATGAAGTCCCTGACACGTAACATGCATTAGCTACGATGAAACTCACTACATTAGTGAATTTCCAAGAAATTGTACATGAATTTGATGTATCACTTGCACCTATTCTCTTTTAAAAAAACGAAAATTGAATCCAAGATGGCAGCTCGGGTTGTAACATGTGTCAGAGAAGCAGTACTTGATCAAATTTGTTTTGCACATGCGCACGTTCATGTTCAGTTACATCTAAGAAACTAAAAGTAATTTTGTGTCCGAGCGTTATACTAGTGTATGATTGAATTCCGGATATATATGAAGGCTCATAAATACGCAAATTACCAGTATGGGCCGCTAAAATTAGTACAATACACATTACGGCGAGTAGAACTTTGTATTTGAATCAATTTTACACGAATCTTGAGGGGACACTTCGCGAATGTACCTTGTAAGAGTAATAACATATATGTGATGTCATGTGTGGAATTATAAATTAAGTTGTTCATTAATCTCCAGTTTGAACGTAACTTTTGCAAAACAAGCCTCATTATTCATTATTATAATTAATATTATCCTTTCTATTTACTTGTTTTGCAATTTTTTTTATTAAATAATCTGATCACACAATTTTCCAGACAGAATTTTAAGATGTTCATGAGTAAGGAATCAAATCTCTTCTTACATCTTCGTTGTTTAAGAGTACAAAGGCTAGTATCTACTTCCGTTGCTCTTGTCAATTTATTTAATAAAATATGAAATACGATATATGGTATTTTAACCGAAGAAGATAGTATCCTATTAGTTATACAACCTTTCGTCAAACAAAGTGTTAAAACAATCAGATAAACTAAGATTGATATATAAATATTCAGATCGTGCCTTGCCCCCCCCCCACTTTTAACGTCCAATCGCCGCCACTGGATATGCCTGTAATTGTTGCGAAGTGCATGTAGAATTTTGAATAGCAGTACAATGTTCCAAAATCGATTGATGAAGCGATATTTTCGAATATCGACATCGAAGAATTTTTCTGTTCGATAACTCTATATATTTCAATATTTTTAATATATTGTTACTGCGATATATTGATCAGGTCGGGATATTTTGAAAATACATTTTTTAATATTCAAATCCACTTATTACGGAACCTTAATTTTGAACCGCAAGATCGTAATGCCATAACTTTCCTGAAGCTGAACGAAGTTAATCGAAACAAATTCCAGTTATCAGCGTTCCCAGCAATATAAAAATGTTAAGTTCTGAAGCTGGTAAGTCTTTGAAGGCATCCTGAACACTCCCTTAATTATCGGAGACATGTTTATACACCGAACATGTACAGGTATTAGGAAAGGTGGACGTTACGGGCAAGGTCTGGTGAGTATGGTAGATAGGGCAGTGGTTTATGTTGCAATGCTTGTAGCTTCTGCAACATACTCTATTCATATTGTTCTTGTGTAACATGATTAGACTTCTCCTATTGCCCAATGACCGACACATCGTTTCAGTTTTTGAGGTATTCTGTTAGTGTTCTGAATTCTCGCTGTAATGGATTCGCCTGGATTGAATACTGATTTGTAGCGGGTTAGGGCAGCTCGAAGCACCTCGCAGTACCATCAATTTCTTCGAGATTTGTTGAGAAATTGATCAATTTAAAATGACAATGTATTTGTTGGTTAGTTTATGTATCATTCATTTGTCTTATTTTCATCTTTTCTACCTAATGTAGTTTCTTCAAAGGGTATTCTTACACTACTGGGTTCGATAGCAAAAATAAGGATGAGGATCTCCACTAGATTGGTGAACTATTAGTCGAAATATAGAAATATAAAATAAGTCGAATGGTAAACCAAGGTATCGGAAAATGAATTACACCTAGAATGGGTAGAACGGTACATTTAGTCGAATAAATAAAAGCCAAGAGATTCGAGAAAATAAAATAAGCAGTGGCGGAAATTAAATGAATTTGTGGAAGTTGTTGGATACGATGAGAAAAATAGAAAACCTTATACCGTGGCGTGGATAAAAGCAATTTGTTCCATGTTGAATAGTGCTCTATTTTCAGTATTCACTGATCGTAGCACACTCCAACTGGTCTGAGTGCGCGTCTGTCTCTGTCTGAGTACTTCTGATCCCATTTCCTTGTTTTCTGAGGAACATGCCCACAGTTCCTTGCATCGAAGATTCAGGAATCTCTTCACCATACCTCAACGTCCTCAAGTCAGCTGATTACCTCAAGACTCCATCAGCCAGGCAATTGCTAGATATTACAGAAAAGCTAGATCATGTATTTTTAAGTAACGAAGTTGCACAAACAGGAATAAGGAAAAATGGTTCCTGGACTTGCTTGCCGCTGGTTTTTTTTCTTTTTTATTGGGTAAGTTATTTACGTGCTTTCAATGAAACATGATTTTGCATATGAGTGCTTCAAAGTATAATATTAGAAAAAGGAGTTGAAGCATCTTTTGGTGGTCGAACTCAAAAATATACTGCCAGTTCTTTGTTCAAAAACAAATCTGGGTCCATGATAATGCGAACCTCAAGACGTTTCTAACGCATCTTCAACACTATGGTAATGTCGAATAATCAACAGTGAGTTTCTTTGCAACCTCGGGTGACGCTTTTCGCATATCTGCTTTGGTGATTATCTTCATTTTGTAGTCGCCACCAGTAGAACGAGGTCCATGACCTTTTTCTTCTAAGCATAAACCTCCACAACAGAATTTTCGACACCAACGCTGTATTGTACATTCATTTACATTGTTTTAATTTACCTCACTCTTCGTTAATGTTGGGGCCGCGGTGGCTCAGTGGTAGAGCGTTCACCTCTGGTGCTTGGGGTCTCGGGATCGATCCCAGCCCCCGCCAAGTGAACTTTGTGGTGGACAAACACCGTGTGCATGGGTTTTCTCGGAGTTCTCCCGTTTCCTCCCACTTTCTTCATTCCACCATTCATTCATTTCTCATAATCACCGTCTCCTTTAGCCTAACCGGCATAACCGTGGGACGTAAAGCTCAAAGATTTCATTTCATTTTTTCTTCGTTAATGTTTTGAGATGCATGGGCGCTTCAGCAATGAGCTTAAACGCGTAAAAGTTGATTTAGCGAAAATCGTGTTTTGGTGTTGTATCTTCTGATGCCTGAAAATAGACTAAAGCACGTGTCTATTTCTTATATACACTGTTTATCTAGCAACTGCAAAATACAAGTGTTTGAACGATATATGGTAGAGCATACAGAGAGTGTGTTTTATAGCCACATCCATGAGTAAAAATGAACGTACATACTCGAAATCTGAAATCCTGCATTAATTTTACGACAATCTAATACATGACGATGTCCTGTTAGTTATACAATTTATTAGAAATTAACATCTTTGGAAACGTCCAAGAAAATCGTCACTTTGTTTTCCGTTGAGCGAGTCTTGCTGGATGTACTTACTCATGGTGTGCTCCTGATCTACTCAACGTTTACTTTTTTTTACAAGTTAAAACTAATCAAGTTATGATCATCTTTCCTTCTTTAGAAACTACATATTCTATACTGCCTTTCAAAACAGTATATTTTCAGACAGTTGCTACTCAACTTATTATTTGAAGAAAGTTATTTTACAAAATTGAGACAATGCATGGGTATTTTATGGTACTTCTCCAGATCATATGTCTCATACATGAGTTTACAAGATCAAAGTTTTAACAACATTATTGGAAATTTATCAACACTAGTTGATTAAGTTCCTTGTATCATATCAAACGCAGTTATAAAATAGAGAGAGGTAATTTAAGCCTTTTGTAATACAAGCATCTCGTGTCCTGAAGCTCATAATGCACCCACCATTTATATATTTTATGCTGAAAGTATTGTTCAAAATTAAGGTATATCGAGCTATTATACGTACCGTAATCTGTTCCTTGTAGAATTAGAATTTTTTTAAAAAAAATCTTAATTCTAAGTAAAATTGGAGAACAACTAATGTGATTACTTGGAGAACAACTAATAAGAGCACGTATTTTTGTGAATTAGGATTTTATTGGGTGTAAAATAAAGCACATTAGCGCATTTTACATTAGATAAAGCGGTTCGAAAATACACATTAGTACATGGTAGTACGATAATATACCTACAAACTGAAGGAGGTGATTTAGACATTAAATTAAGCTAAAAATGCCTATGAAAATGGGTCAAAAGCGATATCGTTTTCACGTGAGTAGCGTTGAAAAACTGGCGAAGACTCTAAAATACTGCCGAACAACTCATGAACGCGGCAAGATATGGCTGTCAGGTTAAAGGATTATACCGAAAGTCGTACCCGATAAATGTAATAACTAGAGAGCGGATTTTAAGATGCAGCAACTTTTCTAAAAATGTAGTTGTTATAACAACCAAAATTCAAAGTATGTATTTCCGGGCATAAAACGAACTGAAATGAACGTGCTTTGTTGCACCTTTTTCGTGAATGTTGCACCTTTCTTGCTAAATTAATAAACTTCCCCCTTTTTATAACTTCTTTTAGCCTTCATCACCTTTATTGTCCTTTTTTTTTAAAAAATGGACAGAACAATGTTTTATTTTCAATCTGGTTTGCACATAATATTCCATAAATTTAGACACAATCTTGGCGGACTTGCTAGGGACAAATTTGAACTGAATTTGTGAAACAATCCGGACGTAGAAACCTTTGCAACGTCAACTGAATTTAATGTATATGTGCTTACAAGATATGCAGCACTGGTTTCCATTTATGTCGAGCAATGTTTAAGGATCACCTGAACTCCAAGCGATAGAAATTAACATTCGAAACCATAGAAATGTTATGCATAATCAGGTGTAACCAGTTTCTGATAACCCAGTAGTATGGAACGGTTTCTCAAGCCAATATTACTAAATTAGTTTTTATTATTATTATTATTATTATTATTATTATTTACCGGGTTGGTTTTAACCACAATTTTGCTACAAGAATGTTGAATGTTGTACAAGTTTATGAGAATAAATAAAACAATTTTGCAATTTATGCCAAATGTTTAAAGGCAAGTTTTTAACAATATTTGCTGGTGTAATGCATAAAGAATGTTCACGTAACTCTATACTATAGCACTTATTGAAGACTAGCAGCGTTCACCCCGCTTCGCTGCGGTCACCCCGGAACGCAATAAACTTTGTTACTTAGATAATTTTTACTTTTTCGCTTTCAAGTGATATGATAAAAACCATAGAAGATTGCACTAATGTTAACATTATATCGCCTGTCATTTATGTTAACCCGCCCCGCTTCGCTGCGGTCACCCCAACTCGCCCCGCTTCGCTGCGGTCATCCCGGAACGCAATAAACTTTGTTACTTAGATAATTTTTACTTTTTCGCTTTCAAGTGATTTATAGCGCCTGTCAGTTATGTTAACCCGCCGAGTCACAGGGTCATGCGGGTTGCATATAAATACGTTTATTTTTATACCTATGATGAACTAATAACAAAGGATTTGTACGTATGGACACCTGAATGGTCAATTATCTCAAGACACTGGTAATTGAAAATTAAAGTGATATGATAAAAAACATCTAGGGTCCACATCCTAACAACCCCCCAAAAATGAAAGAAATCGGTTCAGCCGTATTAGCGTGATGAGCGGACAAAGGATTTTTTGTACGTATTGACACCTGATTGGTCAATTATCTCAAGACACTGGTAATTGAAAATTAAAGTGATATGATAAAAACCATCTAGGGTCCAAATCCTAACAACCCCCCAAAAATGAAAGAAATCGGTTCAGCCGTATTAGCGTGATGAGCGGACAAAGGATTTTGTGCGTTCTCTTTTATATATATAGATATCATATTAGCGTTTTTTAAAAAATTATTTTTCAGCACCTTTTATTCCCTTTTTCCTACCACATTTTTGCACCTTAAAATCCGGTCTCTAGTAATAACGTAAAGATAAGAGGGGAACGATAACCATGACAAGGGAACTCCAACAGAGATGAAATTCATACACGTATTCTCCATCTGTAGAGATTCCCATTCTGCGGCGACCGTTCCGCTCTTATCTGTACGCAATTTCATTTGTCGGATGCAACTTCTCGGTGTAATCTTTTCACCCGACAGCGATATCTTTCGGCGTTCATAGGATGTTCGACATTATTTTAGAGCCTTTGCCAATTTTTCAACGGTACTCACGTGCAAACGGTGCTGCTTTGGACCCATGTTTATTAAGCTTTTTTTTTTTTTTTTTTTTGCTTAATTTCATGTCTATTATGACCTCCTTCAGTTTGCCGACGTCTTATCGTACCATCCTTTACAAATTGTATCGGAAACACAATGTAAGTCTGGTGTGCGCACGGTGGCTCAATGGTAGAGCGTTTACCTCTGGTGCCTGGAGTTCCTGGTTCGATCCACAGCCAAATAAGTTTGTGGTGGACAATATCGTGTCCATGGGTTTTCTTGGAATACTCCCGTTTCCTCCCACTTTCTCATTCCACCAAATCTTCCATCAGATACTTACTTTAATCGTTGTCTCCCTTAGCCTAGAGGGCATAATTGTGATACGTTAAATTCAAAGATTTCGTTTATAATGTGACTCTAACATTAGGATAACAGCTATTAAACAGAATAACTTATGAACTCAAGAGGCCACAATTTAACGTAGGAATCCGATTATATACATTATACATCTACTCTGAAACCAAAGTCGAGTCCTCACATGGAAGGCTGTTAAGATAGGTTTAATATTTCCTGTATTTGGCCTGATCTTTGTTTTCTAGATGATGTCCGTTAAGTCTCCGTATCCCTAAGTTTGAGTTCCACAGAGAAAAATAGATTTTTAGAGGCAAAAGAGGCAAAAGTAGATTTTTTTACTGGATACCGCAAGTGTCAAGAAGGGACATACACAGCACTCTAATACAAGGTGGTGTGACGGAATTAGGTAGCATTATGAATATCTTGGAAAGGAATTATTAAGATGGATGGTTGTCAAAAGTATTGAAAGACCTTAGTTCAGCAATGGATCGACGATTGTTGATAATGGCATGTATGCGTTTCAAATATAAATAACCCTCAACACCACACTCGTGTGATCCCAGTTCTCATTCTTGATATCTGAGCATTTGAGAAAGAAATAAACCCTTATACCTTGTTCTGAGAGATGATATGTTTAACAATGTAGCTGTATGAATTTCTAAACGCAAAGATGTTAAATTAAAACTTACTGTTCCTTTGTATAACTGGATAAAATTTACTGTTATGTCTGGGTATAACACACGGTTCTGCGAACTCGGAATATTTTAACAACCATTTGTAGCGAACCGGCTGAATAGTACCACTGCACTAACGTTTCCTCCACTCACATCAGACATGAGTTCACAATTGAAATACTCCATGTGACCTTTAACATAGGGATACCAGTCAATGCTTGAATGCAGCTATACTAGACAGTGCTGTCTGCGACCATGAAAGCAGAGTTACCAATATCACATCTAAAATTACATTAAAATTGTTCTGTGTTATACTGAAACCTAGGGGTACGGGGACTTCTTAGATATCCTGTAGAATGAGAATTTACCAAGAGTATTAGTAGCAAATTACACGATACATAAATCATTTGCCAAGTCCAACGTTTTAATCTCGTTTGTGAATGTGGATATTTTCTGAATGAAAATTCTCAGAGAAAACAGTGATTGAAATATACTGACCAAATAAGATAAAACGTAGGAAAGAAAAAAATAAAAGGGAGTAAAAACATCTTGTTCAGAAGAGGGAGAAAGAGAGGAATGGAAAACTACGTCCAACCAATCGAGAACTTGGTGATCCAAGAAGAAAAAAGTGAATGTTTTACCTTCTTTTTGTCCATTTTCAATATAAGCATTTTTTAAAAAATATATATTTTCGCTGTGGATGTTTCTCAAGGATTTGTGGCTGCATTTGATAGCTGCCATTCTCCCGATAATAGTGTCACCAAATTCACATCTCATAGAGCATGGGCTATCATTACACCAAGTTATATTTCTCATAAACACTACGGAGTTTTCTTTTCTTTTTCGACACGACATAAACTATGACATTGCGTGTCCTTTTATGTGTAATATCTGAGTCGTTTTGATGACCAATGGATACTTTCAGAAGTGTCATCCAACTCAACTCTTCTGTCTTATATTTGTTTTTTCTTTAAGTATAATTTAGCCTCGAACTCGTCAAATAAGGCTATGACCCAGTTCAGACCGGTGTAAAATTCAAGAAAAAGGAAGATCGTACGTTCTCTTATTTAAAAATAATCCGTTCGACCTAAGGTCACGCGAGAACACCTTCCAAGAGACGATAAACTCAACGTAACTCGGTTGCTGACCTTGGTCGACACGTGGTGTGGCTCCAAGGTAGGGCAGAAGCCCGAGAGATTTTCGTTCATACAAGCCTTCACGCCACGCCGCCCCACTGCAGAAGATGTATCTGCAGGGTTATAACAGGAAAATCGATATAGTCTTGTTGCTTGAGCGTCGATTGTATATTGTTCGTCTATTGCTACGGCGGAGACTCATTTTCTCGAGAGTATACGAGAGTATGATTCGCGAATATAAAATATTTATTATTCCAAAGTTTACTAGAGCATGAGATAGATTTATAAAGTATTATCGAACGGCTATGACCGTCCGTCCGTCCGTCTTCCCGTCCGTTGGCAGGTATCACAGCTAAAACAATAAGATAGAACGAGAAACGATTTCTTGAAATCAATAACAATTCAGCATCCCAAGAATATATTTCATCTCTTCAATTAATCTTGCTCTACAAGTAATAATTATTAGAAAAATGAGAAATAGAAACACTTTCTTACAGAAAGATAAAACAGCAAATTCTGAACAGTTAGTTATAAAAGGAAAACTTCTTCTAATAATTTTTCAGGAGGTAATGTACCTAAAATGGAAGCCACATTTCCTCGCTGAATTGCTATGCTGATACGTTGTATCAGAAAAGTAGTAGCCCTCTTGTCACCAGTAACGTGTGCAATATGTTGGTCTACTTCTTTGATGAAATTGAGCCCTTCGACATCCCAAGTGCCGCTCGATTCAATGGTTACTGGCACGAACATGTTTCTTCTTTTCTCGCATTCTCTGCGGGCTGCAATAACTGCTTCTCGAGATGAAGAAATAGTGAGATTAGATGACGCGAAATTGTCAGAGCAGGTGAAATCCCAAAGAAGAACCCTTTCCCTCTTCCATGGTACCACATCATGCCATCTGGTCTTTTGCCATCAGATCTGTTACACCCCGCAGGTTCACGAACTGATGGAACTTCCGCCGATGTGAGTGCTCTCCAGATAATGTCATTCACGTTCGAATGCCTTATCGAATTCAATTAATCTTGTAATCAAACCGGAAATGGTACTTCCGGTTTTACCGTAGAACAAAATGGTAAGGAATAGCAAAAATAGCTTTTTGATATGGATTCAGTATTCCAAGAATAAGTTTAACCTCAACATTCATCCTTGTATTTAAACAGCAGGTAATGCAAATTTACAATTTCCAGTTTTAACATTGATCGTCATAATGAATAAACAATAGTAGTTATTAAGATGTAGTTTTTAAAATATGGATTCAGCACCATAAGAATAAGTTCCACTTCCGATTTTAATCCTCTGTTACAACCGGAAGTAGTAAAAGTCTGTATCAGTATTGACTCCGATAGAGTAAAAATAGTAATACATAGGATGCGACAAACTACTTTTGATACGGATTTACGATGCACAGATGGATTCCATAATTAGCTCTCAGTTGCTACTGAAACTGAAGTAATAAATACTAGTAGAATTTCTTCCACTTTCAATGTTAATTCCCATTTAACAATAACTGTAAGAGCGAGAAAGTGATTTTGATATTGACTCAGTGTTAGAAGAACATGTTCCACATGGCCGGATTAAAGAGGGAGCTGTAGACCCGGGCCTCCAGGTGGACGGTGGCCTCCACTCTGATCGCGAATTGTTAAGCTGAGAGAGGATTCTCCAAACTGGCCCTTATCAAGAACAAATTACGTGCTACAATACAACAAGAACGCATTTTTTTTCTGTCGTCTTATCTGTTGAAGATGAGGTGACCAATTTTCTTGACTTGCAGGATGTGGTAGAGAAATTCGCTGGGACGAAAGCGAGGAAAAGAAATTTTTAGGTACTCATTATTTTTTTAATTTATTGCATTTACATAGTAGGGTAACTTCGTTTTTTATACATTTGGAAAGGTGCACTAGGTATAATATTATCTAACGCATGGCGTGGTTGATGTAAAACTACTTGTATTCAATTAACTTTCCTAATGTACTTTCACAAAAATGTATTAGGTGAAATCAGCAGGGGCTACATATTTTTTTTTCTAGCTCCGAGCCTGTAGATGGGTTAATCCGGCCCTGACGTGCCATCTATGACATTCCTCCTATTGCAACTGGAAATTATAAACTCCTATCGGCTTCTTCGGCTTTCAGCGTTGAGTTTCCATACTTTGAAAGTCTACCCCAGTTTCATACTTTGAGTCAGCGCACTGACGCCATTAGCTTTTTAAATCTGAGGGGAGGGGGGAAGGTCGGATGAATCAAAAACCTCTTTCCGACAAAAGTTATATATACAAAGTAGTATAGTTTCTTTAAATATATTTGACTAAAATCTGGGTTGACGCGTCCCTCCGTCCCCCTCGCTAACTACTCCCGGGGTCAGCGAGTATGTGAAGAGATGACTTTCCATTCATACTTCCTCTACATTGAGGATATTTCGTAATATAACTCAGATGGTTTTATTGAGATAGGTACATTTTGTTTTCATTACGTGTTGTAAGCGTTTACCTTTTGGGGAAATTGTAGGGAACTTATTATGTAACGAGATATCGAACCGATTTTTGTTCAAGAGTTAAAGAAAACAAATACATATACAATAGCATAACTTAAGTCGTTACTGATTAACACCCATTAACAAGGCGATTGTAGCTGTTAGTAAATCCAAAATTGAGGACCGTTTATGGTATTTCGCTACTGAGAGAAGCGATATAGCATGGATGTTTCGAGTGTTCCCTTAAACTGACGATTTTATTTCAATCTATAGTTAGACCTATATGCGGAAGAAACAAAACAATCAATAAAGAATGTGCTTTACTGAAACGAAATGAAAGTTTTTTTTGTTGTTGTTTAACGTCACACAATTATGTTCTTTTAGGCTAATGGAGACAGACAGTGGCGTATTTAGGGGGGTGGCTTCCGGGCTTAAGCCCCCCCCCCCGAAATCTTACTTAGTATAGTAAAGTAAATGAAATATCTTGCAGAATTTTCACATTTCCAGGCAAAGCCCCCCCGAAAGTTAGCAAAGCCCCTCCCGAAATAAAATCGTAAATACGCCACTGGAGACAGATGTACCGCACATCTGTATTAGTATATTGAAATTATATTTAAATCACAGTGTGAGACAAGGAAACTTTGTTTTTTTATTGCAGAAGTAGTTTTATTGGTGCATCACTTATTATATACATTGATGTTACAACGGTATGTTGTATTGTTTATCGTATACTTGTATTCTTTATTGTATACTTGTATTCTCTTTGAGCAATAGTTGGTTTATAAATACATACAATCCAGCTTTATTTTATAGAGGAAGAAAAAGAAGAAAATAATATAAGATTCAAGGATTAATATATATATATAATTGAATGTGGATACGTAACTAAGAACGACGAACAGAAGGTTGTCATAGTAACAAACAAACAAGATATAATGTTATGTAATGCCATAGTCTCGCTGTTATGTTGTATGTGGCTTAATGTTTTACGAAGCTTCAAAAAGATAATAAAAGATTTAACAAGGTAATTTAGATTTGGTCAATTTTACTATTATTATTACGAAACATTATAAGCTTGTTATATTAGAGACTGAATCCTAAGGGGAGGTGGTTGAAAATGAAATCTTTTAGTTTAACGTCCCAGAATTGTGCCCTTTGGGCTAAGGGAGAGGATGATTAAGGCAAGTGAATGATGGAAGAAGTAATGGAATGAAATTGTGGAAGGAAACTGGAGTACCCCGAGAGTACTCACGGATGCAATGTTGTACACTACAAACTTACGGGGATCGAACCAGCGACCCCACATACCAGATGCAAACTCTCTACCACCGAGCCACCATGTTCTCAAGAGGTGATTTAGAATTTATGTCAAAAGTAGAATATCTCTTGAGCTTCTTGTATTAGGAAGATGAAATTCGACACGTAAACTCGTTTTTATAATAAATTAACATACGAAGTGTGTTAGAAAAGTAATTAGACTAACATTCTTTTAACGATGAATATTATTATTTTTATAAATCAAGGTTATCCCCTTCAAATAGTCCTTTAATGCAACTACACAGCGATGAAGGTGTTATTTTCAGTCTTCGTAGGAGTGCTGGAAGATTTCTGCTGGAATACCTTTCAGCTTATTGGTTACTTTTTCTTGGATTATCCAAAACACCAAAATGGGGCTCTTTCAAGTGATTTTTGAGCAAGGGGTATTAAAAAAAAGTCAGAGGAACTGCGATCGAAATGAAGCTGAGGAACCACAGGAATGCCTTTTTTCTACCAATAATTCATTGATGGAGACTGTCGTGTGACATTGTTCTATGAAACCATATTGGTGCACATTTTTCTCATGCCCAAATCCTGTGTTAAACTTGGATGGACGGTAAACATGTAGAAACCTAGTTCACTACTGATCATTCTAACCGTCAATCGACAATCTGACCTCACAAGAGACTTCACACTTTCCAATTGTCATCCGTTTTTGAGGTTAAAGGCACGAGATTCGTCTTCAACCTGTTCTCGGGCCTTCTAAAAGGACTTGGGCTCTGAATAGGGAATGTTCTCCATAAGCACTTTCTAACTTTTTATAAGTTGAAGTAGTGGATTCGTCAAGCTTCACACGAAGTTTGATAGCACAAATTCTCAAACTCCATAGCCGGTTCATTTTGGTAACGCACTTCACAAATACAAATTCACTTAAGATGTTCTCAACAATCGAGTAGCAACTGAATCAAGAGCAATGATGCCAACCTGGAACCTTATAAAATCCCATCTTGAAAGGAAGAAATTCTTATTTTGCTTTTAAATTTTCCTCGCACTATACTAATTACAAAATTTTCAAAATAAATAAATATGAGAAAAATCCCATATGTGTTGGGACACTTTTCCCTTTATCCCTATTCTAAAAATTAATCTCAAATAATTCCATAAAATGGGATTTTTCCCACGGGTTGGCATGACTGGATCAAGGTCAAACTTGTACGGAGTTAAACGCCAAGGGTTATCATAACTGTCATGTGAAGGTGGAGGAAGGCACTTTATCGGTTTATGCACAATGTTGCCAGTCTCATTAATTTTCTAGCTCACCTTGTACACATAATGACTTCAATCTAAAACATAAAAAACTTGGAAAGTGGCAAGGGGGTGACGTGAAAATAATCGAAAACTGCCGATAATACTGTAGTACCTCATACATAGTTTTCAGGGTCGCTGAGTTGAATAATGAGATTTTTTGATGCCGTTTTAATTCATATTCAACCCTCATCAGTGTAGGGGTGAGAATTGGTGAAAAATTAAATGTCCAAAGTGACCGAGATTAGTGTTGAATCGATAGTTTTCGTGTCCGCTAAGCTGATTGGTGACAGTCTCGATGATATTTAGATTCAAAGTCAGAAAAATGTATGTCAGCTGACCCGAGAATTCACAGTGATAACTACAAAGGCATTGCTTGACGTTATTTACTCTATTCAGTTATTTACTGTATTTTCAAATATTGTGCAGAAACATTCTTCCCGTGCGAAACGGGGTGCTTCTACTAGTTATTTATAAAATGCAAACTAACATGTAGGTAATAATTAACTAACTACATTAGAAGTACTTATTATTACAATCTACAATAGTTTTACCTAATACAAATTGACAATCTGTCGAAGTTGACAAATTTTCAGTGGAATTGATGGTGGCCAGTATAGACAGATTTCGCTGGCCACGGTCTGAGCAAATATTTTCTTTTATCATTCCTATCGTTGGAAGTTGTTACTCGTTTTTTTTTTTTTTTATTATTTTTCAAAAATTAAATTTCGTTATTCGAAATTTCTGCTTTCGTCTCTCCTACACTTGCTTCAATACATCTTCCATAAATTATAACCTTCATTAACAATACCATTAAAGTACGGAAAATTAGTAATTGATTCAATTGTATCCCCACACTTATACATTGGACCATGGCCTGGGGCGGCAAATTTCGTTGCATATATTTTCTATCATAGTTCAGTTCTGGAAATTATATAGAAATTTGGCAACAGACATTAATATGTTATTAACTTTCATAGTTGACTTCTTTACCATCGTCCCAATCATCGTGGCTTTAATCCTTTTAATTTCAACTCGAATTTTCAACAACGCTTACCTAAAATTTCCAACATTCATGCAGAAAATGTCCAACATTCGTCTGAAAAACTAACTTTATTCCAGAGCTCAGCGTCCTTCCTAAATGTACTCCTTTCCAAATGCAACTCTTTTCTTCCTATTAATAGGTCCAATATTTGGCTTCTTCCTGGGGACTCGGACACGATATCAGGCATTGTGAAGAATACGTCGAATTGTCTTCGAATGTGCTTCCTTCCCATGGATCTCTTGCATATGTGCTGCAGTTGCGGATGACATTCTTTTCGGATTTTTCATTTCCTTGATTATGTCTCTCTTCTCCCTCTCGGTAAGCTTCTGTGAATGTCCCATACATTGTCTGTTTCGTACTGTTTTAGTGCCTTTGTATTTTTTCAGCATACTACATACAGTATATCGGGTAAAGTGCACTATTCGTCCAATATCAGCACACGATTTGTTTTCTTTATATAGATTTATCATTATCTTCCCCTCTTCAACCCTCGTTTCCTTCTGTTTGGGACCCATTTTACCTTCAAGCACAACTAATTTGTCTCTTCTTTTTCGGTCTGATGTCTTTCAACATAACCATTTTAATCGCTAACGTCCGGACACGAACTGATGCGCTTTCGCTTTGTTTTCTCCGTAGATATGTCGCTGTGTGAATATTTATGTCCCCGTACAGACCTACCCTCACGATTAGGTTATCCTCTGACTTTTACTACATGCCTCTGCTTTCCTTCTCATTCCGCACCTTTACACAGCATGGAGTGTTGCAACAATTATTCACCAGAAGGAACGATCAACTCATAAAATATTTCTAGAGTACAGCAATTTCTATTCACTTGGTTCCTGTGTGAATACTTATGTCCGTCAGTGTATGTATGTAGTTCTTATCTAGAAGATAATATGATGCAATGTACTGTTTTCAAAATACTGACTCTCATGAAGGAGGCATGGTGTTTTCAGTGTAAAGCGTTTACCTCTAGTATGAGAAGTCCCTGCTCGATCCACGCAATGTGAGTTTGTGGTTAACAACATTGTGTCCGAGAGTTGTCTTAAGGTTTTTCCAATGTCCTTCCACATTCTCATTCCACCAATTACTTCACAATCATTCCCTTTCAGAAATCACTCGCCTCCTTTTATCTTAAAGGGCATAAGTTGTGGGATGTAAATTTAAATCACTGATTTTCATGTACAAAATTTTAATCTGAATCGATTACCATGACATTGTACTGTATGTAATTGAAGAACTGGTGTAAAACTATGCTGATATTTGTTTTAATAGAATTAGATTTCAAATAAATGTTATTTAAAGTTAAAAGATATACCTATTTATTATAATATACTTACTACTCTTCTAAGTTCTCAGTCAGTTTTTGCAGTTGCTTGTATTTTGTGTTTACCCAGTTCGGAGATTATTTTTCTCAAGAGCTGTCAACTGCTGACGTAGCATTCCTACGAAGTGAAATTCGATAAGAACCATAACCCAGAGCGCAAGAATGAGCGAACAAGTAAGAGAACTTAATGTGCATCACCTCAAGCTTCAGCATTCACATAGATGTGAATTTTCAGCTGATGTTTCTTTCTTTGTACTTACTTCTCACCTGTAAGGGCTCCTTCTGAGAAAAAAGAGGCACTTTTGGTAAAGAAAGAGCGAAAGAAACATCTCTCCAGGTGAGAAGAAGTAGAAGTGGATGTTGGGAAGATTGTTCAGATGCTTAGGTCAACGATAAACTTTGAAGATTTCAGTAAACTTTGAGCTAGAGCTAACAAGTGCGTTTTGTTTTCATTCCCGCATTTTTTTTTTCTGAGCTGGGAAAATTTTATGGAAACAAGACTGTGTTGTGGAAACGTTTGGAAAACCGATAGGATCAATCAGTAATGTACGTGAAGAGGGCTTCCTATGTTTACCTCCCCACCTTTTAAGAATGTATTATGTAAAACTATAAATTTCTACATTAAGATATATGAAAATCCTGGAAATATGAAAGAGCTTGACCCTCTTGAAATTCTGTGATTGCCACTGGCATCCATTGTTTTACAAAATGCATTTTATGCATATAGAGGGCAGATACAAAATAATGACAAATATTCATAAGTTAAAAATGGTATGTCTCAACATAAATGGGCACAACCAACAGCAAGCACAACTGAAATTACATTTTTTTTTCGTGCACCCTGAGTCATATGGTATACGTTCTCACAATAATTATCGTTCACACAGAATCTGTAACATGTCTACTATAATGGTCTGCAATGTGTACATTACTCGAGAACGAAGCTCTTGGATGAACATGGGTAGTTGTAGTATGTAAACATCGTCTGTAACAAGTCGCACAAAAGAATTAATTGCATAGTGGAAGATCCAGCGAATTGGGTGGCCAAGAAGACATTCCTATTCCCCTCTATCTGTAGTACATCCGATCCAGTGTTGTGGAAGATCACGATTGAGTCCTTCGTCACCAGTCATAGTTACTTGCTATAGTGAAGATATATGCACCATCCATTTTCTCATGGGACACTGCAGAGAACAGTTCACTTTTGAAGAGTTACGTGGTGCTGTATTTGTGCATCTAGTTTTTCGGATCCCCTAATACGGACGTTGTCTGTGTTCACCTTGTCACTGATGTGGAAAGTGGCCTCATGAGAGGTAGATCTTTATACGAAACCATTTTGCTTTATTTTCAACTGTATCTTCTCGCAAAAGTAAAGTCTTTTCACTTTGTCTTCTAAAGTGTAAAGGTCTCCGCGAAACAGAGAATTGTATGGTTTTAAATGAGCCTTTTACGCAACACCTTCTGCACCGTCATTTTTGGCATATCCTATTGCCTGCTTCCTCTAGCCACTGACTTGCAAGGACTTGACAGAAAGAACCTCACACACTCTTTCAGTGTTGTCATCAGATACACTTGGTCGACCAAGTTTCCACAAACTGTCGGTGCCACCTTGTGCTGTTACTGTGTGGTGAGTCTTTTTCAAACCATACTCGAAACTCAGGTAATAATTACTGATATGACTGCCTTAAAATGAAGCATACAGAAAGTATTTTCTGGTGCAACACCATTTTGGAAATTAGCTCTTCCGGAAGCATAACAAGCGAACCACTGGTGAGAGCCAGTCATGGTTGCCACAGAGTGGCGTGAGCAGTATGAAAAGAGATATGAATCAAGCATCTGAAAGCAAACCCAGACACTTTTTTTTTTTTTTAACTTCCAGCTTCCACCTACTTTATCATTTGTGTGACGGGGTTACCAGGACACAAAAAATACACAGAAACACTAACACACATAGATATATCTTTCTTCGTGTATGTGTGTGTGTTTGGTATCTTTTTGGTTCGAAAGTTCAGTGTTCACTCGTTGAAAGTCTGGTTCGTAGAAGCATTTCCACCATGTCACGTCAATCCATTTCACTTTATTGAGAAATGGCTGCTAATAGTAGAAACATACTTCTCTTGCTGCTTAAAAAGAAGAAACGAAGAAACCCGGCCTCCTTACAGGCAACGGAGTGCTAACCACTTAGTGACGAGGAAGCACATGAATGTAGCCTATGTTTAATTCCATTAACAACATATTTCGTTCTTTACTTCTTTCTTTAGTGCTTGAATAATAATAATAATAAGTGGACATGAACCGAACTCACAAGATTCCGCCGTGCAAAGTTGTGGAATATAGCCTCTGTTTTCGAGAATAGCTTGTCCTTGGCCAAACCTGGCCAAAAAATAGTAATCTTTAGTTCCTAGGCGATGGGCTACTTGCACACCGAATTTTGTTCAGATTCGGCCAGTAGCAACCGAGAAATAAAGTACCATATGCAAGGGGAGCGATCCAAGCCAAGCCAAGCATAGCCTGTCCCTAGCCGAATCCGGCTACCAAATATAGCAATTTATATTTTTTCTGTCCATGGGCTATTTACCCACCAAATTTGATTCGTATCCAGCCTGTAGTTACCAAAAAATAAAGTACCACGTACAAGGTGAGCCGAGCAAGCTGAGGCTGTCCCTAGCCGAGCCAGGCCACCAATTATAGCAGATTTATTCCTTTGGCTATAGGCTATTTGCTTTCCAAATTTGGTTTAGATACGGCAAGTAGTTACCGAGAAATAAAGTACCACATACAAGGCGAGTCTAACCTTTCTGAGCCTGTCCCTGGCTGAGCCAAGGCCCCAATGTATCATTTTTAGCAAATAGGAGTGTCTGAAAATTGTACGATTAATGCATCAAAACAAATAGACGACTAGTTTGCTCTCGATAGTACGTTACAGAAATATAAAGGTAATTCGGAAGATAATAATATAAAGAAACATGCAAGAATCTGTTCCCGGTATTTTACTTCCTCGTTCCTTTTTCTTGAAATGTATAGAACTACGTTCATCAGAGGGATGATACTGCATTACAACACAAATTATAGGAACAGTCTATAGTGTTTTAATATAGCCGAGAACTTCAGTACATGGCATAAAATAAGTTAAATTTTAAACCATAAACAATTGTGCATTTTTCGTCTTCGACATTAAGCCAAATACGTTACAACCTTTTGCAAAAGACAACCCTGTGCAGTGGCGGCCATTGTAGTGCCTTCGTATGAACGCTCACATTGCTTCTTCTCGAGTGCAGACACTGCGAGTGGCGAATACAAATTGCGTAAGAGAAAACAGTGACAATTTTGGTGGCAGGAACTGCGGTTGCTCCATAGGAATACTTCAATTTAAAACAGTGCTTTACAAGAGTGACATAACTCGGTGGCCTTACTCAGTAAATGTGTATGAAAAGGCAGTAACGCATGAGAAACTTGGGACAGTTTTCAATGACAACGGTGCACGATATGTCCGTGTAAGTAGGGATGGGCACGAGTCGAGCTAAAGCTCGACTCGACTCGAAACTCAAGTGGAATTCGAGTCGAGTTGAGTCAAAGGTCGAGCTCCGAGTCGAGTCACTGTTTTGAGGTAGTTTCGAGTTGAGCCGAGTTTGATAAATGACTCGCTCGTTCAGCTCGTTTTAACTCGTTTTGAAAGCATTGCCTGATTAGACTGAAAAGCGAAAGCCACGAGAAATGTAAGCAGTAATGTGGAATACTTTTAGCGTTGGTCACCACATGGGTGCATCTCGTCTCGTTTTTTTAATGCATCTTGTGGGGATGCTTTTAATTGTCTCGTCTCGTCTCGATAACAAGACGACAATATATTTTAATAAGGAGACAGCCTCAAATGTCGTGAACACCAATATAAGTATAGACTATATCAATATAAGTATATAGTTCTTACCATCAAAGCTGAGACTTGCACGGTTGAATTTTTGAACCCAAGCAGAAGCCCAACCCGGGTAGTGATGTCAACCGGCTCGACTCGGTTCAACTCAGCGAACTGCTCGAGCCTGCTCGATTTTGATGAGCCATCGGCTCCTATGGGACAAGCCATCGAATCAGCTCAATTGAGCCGATGGCTTGAGCCGGCTCGCTTGGGATGAGCCATCGGCTCGAGCCAGCTCCGTTGAAACGAGTCTATCGGCTCGGTTCGACTCAGCTCAACTGAGTCGATGGCTCGGTTGGATAAGCAATCAGCTCAATTCGGTTCTGCTCGGATGAACCATTGGCTCGAGCCAGCTCGGTTGTGTGAGTTTGCCTCGGATCACTTCTCGGTTCGGCTCAGTACTGAATGAGCTATCAGCCGAGCCACTCTAGCCGTTGACAACCTTAAACCCGGACCAAGCAGTTTTAAACATGCTTGGCCAGCGTTCTATAAGTTTTAACAATTTTTAGCTCAATCCCGAATACTTGCTTCCCCGGAGCTCAAACCCAGAGCCTCGTAACCGATGTCCTTGCCTCCTGACGACTTCTCAACGACTGAAATCGACATTCAACTATTTTTCAGTATTCAGATACAAACCGCCTACATTTCATGGTTATACACAGTGTTAATATAATAATAATAATAATAATAATAATAATAATAATAATAATAATAATAATAATAATGTTTAGTAGTAGTAGTATCGTTGATAATTTTATTGTCTATGTAGGATACTTGAAGAGAGTACTTAGAACTACGCACAGGGTTTAGGTCGAATTGGCTCGTTTTTGCTCGACTCGACTCGAAACTCGACCCAAATTTGAGTGAACTTTCGAGTAGAGTTGGAGGAAATTTTTCGAGCCGAGTTGTCGAGTCAGAGCTCAAAGATGTCTTTTTGAGTCGAGTCGAGTTTGAAAGGAAACTCGCTCGAATTCGCTTGTGCCCATCCCTACGTGTAAGGCAAGAAATATTTATCAGCTTTTGAAACTGCCCAATCTTTTTGTATATGCGTATATTTCATAAAAATCAAAATTAAACATTCTAGAAGCGAGTATAAATTTATTCTAGGGTTTTAAAGAGTAATTTCATATCTGGACACAACTCACTCAATCCTTGGTTGAACTGTGTTTTCTTCCTTAGTGTTAAGATAGCTTTCGACACCTGAGAAATGAGAGGGTTGCGTGGAGGTCAAATTCACCGCAGTTTCTTTTATGAACTTGCAATGGATTGGGTATTTCTCATCGATCAATATAACTCAGTGGCCTGGAAGGAAAGGGCCCAGAACAGCTTTTTTTTCTTTTCGCCATTTCTTTCTTGAAAGAACATAAATTTCTTGCATTTAACAGCCATTTCTTTTTATCTATGCCAGCGCTGCAGTAAGTAATTAAAGCTGACTTTAAAAATATCTTATTCTGTCGTTCTGTTGCGTACTTTGTTTTAAATTACTACAACTTTTGACAAATTGGTTTTTTATTATTATTGCTGATTTAACCCAACAGAGAGCTATAAAATAAAAAATAGAAGAAGAAATTCCTTTTGTATGTATATTGCTACTTAATTTTTTAGCCTTTTCTTTAATATTGTTCTTTGAATGTGTCATAAACTTTGCTTCTGTTATCAGTAAATGTTCCCATGAAATATTTCCATCTAAACATTAATTTGAGCATTATAATTGTGTTACAGCTTTGCTTCGAAGAATGTTTATGTAAATGTTGTAGTGGTGCAATTGTTTACCAGTAATGTATTCGTTTTCTTTTGGATTATGTATAATCTACGTAAACATGCTTGGAAAATTGTATCAGTTCTTGAAGCCAGACTTTATAGTTTCTTCTAAGATCTCTATGAAATTATCGTTTGTATAATATCTAATAAATAACATACCATCATGGCCCCTAGCAGTATTTTGGGCCCTATTCTGTGTCCTCTATATTGAATTTGTCAAAACAGATAAAACATTCGTATTCTCTGAAAGTGAAATGAAATCTTTAAGTTTTACGTCCTACCATTATGCCGGCTAAACTAAAGGAGACGGTGATGATGAGAAATGATTGCAATGGTGGAATGAATAAAGTGGGAGGAAACGCAGAACTCCGAGAAAACCCACACACACGGTGTTCGTCTCCAGCCAGGTTCACTTGGCGAGAGCTTGGATCGAACCTGGGATTCCATGCACCAGAGGTGAACGCTATACTGCTGAGGAGCTCCTTCGTGGCTAAGCGGTTAGCGGACGCGCCTTTAGTGTGGGAGACCCTGGTTCGATTCCACGTTAATCAGTAAGTCCTGTCTAATATAGCCTCGCTGCTGAAAGGGACGTTAAACTTAAAATCAACTCAACTCTACCGCTGAAAGGGACGTTAAACTTAAAATCAACTCAACTCAACAGCCATCGCGGCCCCTCCTGTTCTCTGAAGCAACAAGTTTTCATGTCGTCTACCAAATTTTCCGCATTACGCCCAACAGTTAAAAGGATGTAATTATAATATAATTCTTGCTCGTTTTTTTGCTGTATGAGAAATTTGAATAATAATAATACTTCATATTGACGATTTTCCGTGATACCGTCGCAATCCACAATAAAAGCGTGATTTTGCTGTTTACGTACCTACTCATAATTCCCATTCCTCCGTTCCATATTGAATTAATGTCTGTAAATGAGATATTTGTATTCGGTATATTTCTACCAAGCTGCCTCCATAAGATAATTTTCCTGCTCATACACCCGGCAGTTCAAACGAAACAGGCAGTATATTTCTATATATTTTATAAAATAGAAGATGAATACCTGTATTAATCTTCAGTTAAGTGTATACTACGTATTTTTTTTTTTTACTTTTTTTCAGTTTTATTATTTGTATGGCATCTCCCCCTCTCTCTCTCTCTATTTCTCGCTATATATATATATATATATATATATATATATATATATATATATATATATATATATAATAACATAAAATATGTGGTGTACCCTAATATATCACCTTCTGGTGTGGGAGATCCTGGAGCTCATGTGGTTCGGATCCCACATTAAGCTGTAGATCCACGTCTCGTATAGTCTCACTCCTGAAAAGGACACTAAATTCCAATTGAATTCAGGGGCCGCCGTGGCTCAATGGTAGAGCGTTCACCTCTGGTGCATGGGGTCATTGGTTCGACCCCTGCTCGCACCAAATAAGCCTTATGGTGGACAAACACCGTGTGCATGGGTTTTCTTTGAGTTCTCCCATTTCTTCATTCCACTATTTCATTCATTTCTCATCGTCACTGTCTCCTTTAGCCTAGATGGCAAATCCACGGGACGTAAAACAAAGATTTCATTTTTCCAAATTGAATTCCAAACTCCCTAAATTTCAACCAGGCGCTACGTAATTAGTTAACATTTTTCTGTCTCAAGACAAAAATGAAGAGAGAAAATGTGAGCTAAAGAGAAACTAGAATGCATTGATGAAAATATCAGAATTTCCCTCTACTTCTTCTGAGTGCTAGAATTCCAATGATGACGATAGAGAAGATGTAAATAAATGGGACTCTTTTACATAAGAAGATTTGGAAAATCATTGAAAACTTAGAAAGAGAAAAGAAGAAAAACAAGAGATGGAAAATTCAGAAACAAGTTTGCCTCTCAAGTTATTCCGAACACCTGGAACGTAATTAGATTTCTGTCAATCATAATCCTGATTGGATGCTTCTTAGATGACATTATTTATCCACTAGAACTGGATAAAAGAAATAGCAAGATTGTCGTCGTTATGCACAGGAGAACACCTGTTACATTCTTTCAATGTAATCGTCCTCCACCTCTACCACCTTCTGTCACATGTGTGAAAGACGTCGTACTCCGTCTGTGCGTCAAACGGTATGAATGATGGTTTCTCTTGTGTCGTAATGCTTCCCGCGAAGTGGTTTCTTCATTTTGACGAAAAGGTAATCACGAAGTCCCTAAAAACATTGTTGTGCACTACGCCTACGTACCACTTCAATCTTTAATTCACCCATGTTATTCGTCTTTCCGAAACACATTGTTATGGCGCTTGCACTTTCGTTCTCTGTATTACGACACTGCTTATTTAGACTGAATAACACACAGTCGTTACCACAGGTCACATATCATCGCAGCCTATTCCTTTATCAGCTACGGAAATCTTATAGTGCTGAGATACAGCCCTCAGACGTAAGAAGAGTTTTGCCAGTACTTTTAATCCAACCTATGTATCTCAAAGAGAGAAAGTTAGTTATACGAAGGTTGCATAAGATATTACTTTCTAACATATTTACCTGCAACGATGAAATGACTGCTGGCCTAGTGGCTAGCGACGTTAAACTCTACCAACAATCAAGAAACACCACGACGCGACGTACAGGCATTCAATATCAACGCTGATCGAACTTAAACTTTCCCCAGTTTGTTATAAGCTTGTATGATCATACTAAATTAGGTTCAGCATAACAGAGCTGAGAAATTGTTTTAGGATCCTGTGTAGTGGTTCTTTTAAGATCAATTTCGGTATATTCACTGCTAATTACACATCATTTGTTTTGGAGATCCATGACTCAGCGATAGAGCATTCACGTTTTGGTGCAAGGAATTACTGGTTCGATCCCAGACCCATATGAATTTATGATGGACAATATTGTGTCCATATTTTTCTCGAGCTTCTCTCATTTCTCCCACATTACCATTCCATTAATTATTTCATAATTACATTATCGTCCGTCTCCTTTACCTAACGGGCATGAATATAGTACGTAGAAGCTAGAAATTTAATTTAATTTGTAACTTCTTAATTTGTAAAAGCATATATACAGGGTGGATCATTTATCTTGATACACCCTTGTAACATTAATACTAGACAAAAGTTACTGAAATTCTGTACCATGCAAATATTGGCAGGGTATTGTTTGACATACTCTGTGATACCATCAGATTAACAATTTTGCCAAGCCAACATAAAGTTAAGTTTTTTTTTTTCAAGTAACACTACGTCAGGTTATTACATATTTTATCTACTGCTGTAGACGACTGTAAATCTCTTCTATTATCGTTTTTGCTCTATGTAAATTGATACTGAAACTAGAAGTTGTAGTTGACTTCTATCGCTTCCGAGTTAAGAATGGAGGTGTAATATATACTATATTCTTATGACACTTAACTACCAGCAGAAAACCGTATCTTTCTATTTATTAGCGTTTTTGCTCTATAGCGATCAACGTTTGGACCAAAAATGGTTAGTTTTTATCACTTCTAGTTTGGGTATCTCCTCCAAAGAGAACTCGTTTCCTAACTTTTAATCTTTATATTTTCACCAAATTTGGAGATGATTGGCCGAGCAGTTCTTCGGATTTTTGTCTCCCAGACAGATAGACGGACGGATAGGGTAAATATATAAAGAACCTCCTTAATAATTGTAACGATGTTTGGCTGTCAATTCTACTTAAATCACTGTTGCATCAATTTTGAATATTTTTGTACATGAGTGGACCATATTCTAACTAGGCTTTTATCTCCTTACTTTTCCCTAAAAGATCTCCAGAGGAAGAAGTTTTCGCAAAAAAAAAAAAAAAAGGCCCTGTAGAGGAAGAAGCTTTTGCAAAAAGGTGCCCTAGAGGAAGGAGTTTTCACAAAGAAGATTTTCTTAAAGAAATTTTCCCGATAAGGTTCCCTAGAGGAAGAAATTTTCGCAAGAAGGTCCCTAGAGGAAGTTTTCGCAAAAAAAGGTCCACTAGAGAAAGAAGTTTTCGCAAGAAAGGTTCCCTAGAGAAAGAAGTTTTCGCATAAAAGGTTCACTAGAGGAAGAAGTTTTCGCAAGAAGTCCCTAGAAGAAGAAGTTTTCGCAGAAAGGTCCACTAAAGGAAGAAGTTTTTGCAAAAGGATGTTCTAGAGAAAGGAGTTTTCGCAAGGAAGGTTCCCTTGAAGAAATTTTCCCTATAAGGTCCCATAGAGGAAGAAATTTTTTGCAAAAAGGTGTCCTAGAGGAAGGAATTTTCGTAAGAAAGGTTCCCGTGAAGAAATGTTCCCGATAAGGTCCCCTAGAGGAAGAAGTTTTCACAAGAAGGTTCTCTAGAGGAAGAAGTTTTTGCAGAAAGGTGTCCTAGAGGAAGAAGTTTTCGAAAGAAAGGTTCCCTAAAAGTTTACCCGATAGGTCCCCTAGAGGAAGAAATTTTCGTAAAGACTAGTGCTGTTGAATTTTTTTGACATTTGGGGTTTTCGGTTTTTGAGAACCGATTTTCTGAAAACCGAAAACCGCAAATGCGGTTTTCAAAACCGAAACCGCAAATGTGGTTTTCAAAACCGAAACCGCAAATGCGGTTTTCAAAACCGAAACCGCAGATGCGGTTTTCAAAACCGAAACCGCAGATGCGGTTTTCAAAACCGAAACCGCAAAAGCGGTTTTCAAAACCGAAACCGCAAATGCGGTTTTCCAAACTGAAACCGCAAAAGCTCTTTTCGAAAGCGAAAGCCGCCCGAGACCGTGTTTGCGGTTTTATAAGGATTGTCCTTTTCAAAGCAGAAACAATGTTTGCTGTTTTTAATTACACCTTTTAACAATTGTGAAAGCATCTATCGATCGAGACAAATGTATTGATGTATATGTGTGTTTTAACTTTTTTATTTGCTCCAAGACTATTATGGTAATATGTGCAGCACAGTGCGAAAGGGATAGTTCGATGGTTGTACAAGTCACAGCTAAATTAGCCTTTTCCTTAGCTTTTTTTTTTTAGTTATTTCTTTGACGACACTTTCAGTGTACTTTTCGGCTGTAGGGAAGCAAACTGGACCCCACCTGATTTTCATATATGTTGTAAATTAGACCACCAGGAACACGAATCTGAAGGAATTTTGACATTTCGAATGTCAGAACTCGAGATATTCGAACATAAATTGACAATGGAAGCAAACTGGACCCCACCTGATTTTTATATATTTTGTAAAGTAGACCACAAGGAACACGTATCTGAAGGAATTTTGACATTCCAAATTTCGGAACTCGAGATATTCGAACATCAAGTGAAAACGGAAGCAAACTAGACCCCAACTGATTTTTATATATTTTGTAAACTAAACCACGAGAAACACGAATCTGAAGGAATTTTGACATTCCGAATTTCGGAACTCGAGATATTCGAACATAAAGTAACCAGGAAGCAAAAAGGACACTATTTGATTTTTATATATTTTGTAAACTGGACCAAAATTAGTAATTATCTGAACGAATTTTGACATTCCGATTTCCCGATCTCGAAATACTAGAACTTATACAGTAGTTTTATGTAATATGTATAAAAGTAACGAAGAAAGTTCTGTCGCTTTTTGACCTATCACTTAGAGCATCGATATGTCACCTAAGACGTACCTGGAAGATCAAAAATAGTACCCATCAGTATCAATGACCTTCTGCCAACGTTCGGGATGGGCATGGATTCCTTCGCGGTAGAACTTGGTTTGCCGTGAAGCGAAGAAGGTATCAAGTGCATTTAGCACCTCTACTACGGAGTTGAACTGGAGTCCTCTAAAGTGAGTGTCCAAGGAAAGGAACAGGTGATAACCGGACGGTATAATGTCCGGATAGTATGGCGAATGCAATAATGTTTCCCATCCAAGGTGTAGGATGGTGTCCCGGCTCATTCTAGCTATGTGAGGCATAGCGTTGTCCCGTAATGGGGAACTCCTTAGCGATTGAGAAGTGTTGGCTCCAGGGTTTTGAGTTTTTCTTGAACACGGCTCAACTGCTGACAGTAGACAGTTGCATTGATGTTCTTCTCTGACCACCCGGTAGCAGCTCCCGATGCACGATGTCGTGAGCAGTCCACCAAACACACAGGAGGAATTTCTGCTGCATTACTGATTTCAGCTGTTTTGGAACCGGTTCATGGAATTTTAACCAATGATGACGGCGCCGTGGAGCTTCGTACAGGACCCAGTTCTTATCACATGTCAACATCCTGTCCAGAAATGGCTCCTTCCTCAGACGAGACAGCAAAGAATCACAAGTATCTGCACGCGTAGCCTTCTGGCCCGGAAACAAATCATCTGGGACACATAGACCCAACCTGTAGTGCTTCCCAAATTAATGGAGGTGCTGGCGAATGGTTTCTCGACTAACATTGAATGTTAGCACCAGTTCCTCACATGTCTGTTCGGTTCAATTGCTACCTGAAGATCCTCATTTTGTACATGTGTTGGTCTTCCGGCACGTGTGGTGCGTCTTTCGTGAGTGTTTCGTCACCGTTCTTAAACTTGCTAAACCACCCTTGCACTGTCTGCGTAATCACGACACCCTCACCAAAGGCCTGAGGTATCTTCCGCCCCGCTACAGTGGCGTTTGATCCAAGTTGGAACTCGTACAGCATACACGCCCCTATGACGCTCTGTGGAGGTTCCATATTCACTCCGTCCTTAAATACATTTACGTTGTAACTGAACTGCCACAACCAGGTAGAATGTCGGATATACCCACACCAACAACTGACCTTCGCCTTATCTCCATTCGCATTCAACTCACGGTATGAGGGTCAATTTTACACAGAACTCCACAAAAAGCGACAGAACTTTCTTGGTTACCTTTATATATCTCACAGGACATAATATGTTTCGTATAGAGAATATTGTGTTTTTTTTCATATAGCGTCTATATTAAACTTTAAGTTTTAATATCTCGAGTTCCTGAGGTCGGAATGTCAAAACGCCTTCAGATTCGTGTTCCTCGTGATCTAGTTTACAAAATATATAAAAATCAGGGGAGGTCCAATTTGCTTCTCTGCATCCTACTTTTCAAACGAAACAGTTTTCCAGAGTATACATTTTGCTTCAAACTGAGTTCTGCCCTGGTTAAGAAACGTAAATTCGCTTCTATAAGAGTCTTTAAAGTTACACTTGAAATTATCGTTCGGCATTCTTGTAGCTTGTGAAAGCATTAATAATTCAAGTATGTTTGTTACAACATCTACAAACGAATATTCATTCGTATATAACCTCCAATACATTACATAGAAAACACATGAACTATACAAAGAAAACCATTGTGCATTAGAGCAGATCTTTTATTAGCAAATGATTCTGCACACGCGCACTGCTCAGACAGCCCAGAGCCTGAGCCTGAGCGCGAGTCCAAATTTAACTCAATCGCGATTGAGATTGTCAAAGGTGTAGTGGTTTACGTTGAATATACCATACCAACACTTTATCAACTAAGTCCTCTTAGATTTTTCTCCAATCCCAAAAAGCGGGTGGTTTTTCGTGATTAAGATATGTTTAAGCGGGGGACGAATATATAACCTGAAAATCGGGTGGTACCCGCTAAAATAGGGTAATAAGCCAACACTAAGCTCAATAGAAATAAGGTATATCCCTATTTAAAATCACTACACATGCAACTCATGAAATTCAATTTGAAATATCATCCACTTAGACTGACATCTTTTGTATTATTATTACTCTTTCCACATATTTTTAAAAATAGTACTGCCACTCTTTCTTTTGTTAACAAAAAGGCACCACCTCCCTTTCTTAATATAAAGAAAGAGAAAAGAAAGAAAGAAAATCTCTATCGCATTACACAATTTTATTGTTGATTTGTTGCCACTCCGATAAATGTGAATGTTGTGGTTTTGCATGTGTCGACTGGCTTCTTATCGCAAGTCCCAGACACCTACAATAGTTTATACTAGACGGAAACACCGATCATATTGTATTCTGTATCTTTTTACTTCCCAATAACGATAGCGTGCCTCTTTGAGAAATTGCAACTTTTTTTTTTTTTTTTATTCTGCCAATTGTAAAAGTATAGAATTTCCCTACACTTTAGGACATTTTAAGAAAAAATACCTTCTTTTCCTTCTGCAAATTTTGATCATTTTTTCCCTACGCCGCCGAGGGAAATTTCCCTCCATTTGGCAACTGTGAGCCGGTGTAGGGAAAGATTCTTTGCTGTTTTCTCGTCGTTACTTGATATTAGTGCTGTAGATTTTTTGACATTTGCGGTTTTCAAAACCGAAACCGCAAAAGCGGTTTTCAAAACCGAAACCGCAAATGCGGTTTTCAAAACCGACATTTCGGTTTTATGAAATTTCACTTTTTTCAAAAACCGGTTTTCGATTTTTTCAAAAACCGATTTCGACAGCACTAGTAAAGACGCTCCCTAGATGAAGAAGTTTTCGCTAAAAAGGTTCCTTGATGGATAAGACAACTAGCAACGCCACTCCAATCCTAACATATGAGGTAAAATTTAAATAATAATTGGTTCGTTTTGTTTATTTAAATTTATAGCAATCAGTTTTCTCTTATAATGCATTTTTAATAATATTTAAACTTTATTTGTATGATTTTAACACCATTGATTTTATTATAACCGACTGTAAGTATGTCTTTCCTTTAAATACGCAACTAAGAAATTTCGTGCAGGCTAGTTTAAGCGGAAAGTGTTGGTCTCTGGCGTTTCTTACTACATGCGGGGGCACAATGCAGCCCCTACTTTGGTGCTAGTGTTACCGACCACAATCACTCCGTCTTACACCATTAATTAAATTGCCACTATAGATAAACCGAAAAAAAAAGGCTTGACAGGTGAGCAGTAGCAACGTCACCACGAGCTGTCAGAGACCTTCTCTTGCTGACTCCTTTATAGGACAACTTGATCACCATCACTGCACTTTCAATGAAATGTGTGTCCTACTAGGGGAGAAAAAAAGAATTGAAATACTTTCCACAAACCTATTTTTCCCACGCGAAGAAGGGCATTTCAGCTAGTGAAAGATAACATTGATGATCAAATAGAATGAATTATACATGTAAGATTACATCGTTATACATGTAAGATTCATATTGCGGTGGATCTTTCTATCCTTTATAATCTAGATGTTGGTTAAGAACGTAAAATCAAACTCTGTCAAAGTAATAATAATAATAATAATAATATAGCTTACTCTATCCCGTCTGGTAACAACCAGCTCAGAGTTTTCACGGATAGTGGATGAGGGGATTTTTTTTTAAACAATTATTGTTAACTTGATGGATATTGCAGAAAACGCAAAAGATTAGTTTTAAACCAATGTACGTACTTTACTTCCCACTTTTGATCAAACCCATGACTGATCCTAGTATGTCAGAATGATAACTTTTAGCGTACGTGACTTGCAATGATTTCATAGTCCAATCCAATTTGGTGGATAGGTTTCCTGGTGGCTTCTGGAATCTAACCATATCCCAAGGGAACATACTGAGGCGGTAATGGGAAGGGACGATCAAAGCGAAAGAAGAGGAAGAGGAGGAAAAAGAAATGTATCGAGCGTAAATGTAGTTCATGAACATCACATAACTGCAAAATGGCGTGGAAGAACTCGAACGAGTTATTTATGCATCGTCCTGAATGGAAGTTCTATGGATTCGTGATCAGGGTACGTGAACTAAATAGATTGGAGTTCGAAGGACGTCGTTTTGGTGAACAATATCTATCAAAGTGACTGGGTTGTGAATTTTAATTATGTTTATTCTCTTTAATTATTCACTGAATATGATTGATTGAAGCTCTGGATATTTTTCAAATAGTGTTCTATTTTATTTCTAAAGCAATTCTGAATTTGCCCTTTAGTTCATAGGGAAAAGCACATCAAGACTGTTTCATTCTTTAATTGATCCCAGTGGAATAGTTGAAAACGCCAAAGTTGTAGAATCAAATATCTTGTTGGTAGTAATCTGACAAGAGTTATGAAGCTAAGACTCTGAATAAGTAACAATGACGTACCGGTAACTTCAATTTCAGGGCTATAGCCATTCCTCTCACGTTCTCAATTAAGACGATTCCTTAATGTAGGATAACAACATATGTAAAAGAGAAATAGACATTCTCCTAAAATTTTGAATATGATAAAAGTCTTGTAAGCAACGGTACTAACTTATCAAATCAGCATTCTCGTTAGGTTCATTTTCATAATTTTATAATTTCATACTTTTATATATCGATTTTGCATAAATGTAAAAGGTTCGTCTAACGATTATACATATTGTTGGTTTTGACACAGATTGGATTTGAGTTTAGCGTTTCTTTCAGTGTCGAGGCTATATGAGACGCTGAACCACCTGATCTTCCGTCGGTAATTGAACCCAGGTCTCCTGCTCCGAAGACGCGTACGCTATCCACATAGCCATGAGGGAGCTCTATACATATTATACATAAGTAGTTTTGTTACATTGTTTTCGCAAGGAAATTTCTATTCAGTATTCCATGTTACACAGAGCTCATTCGTAGCTAAGCGGTTAGCGTACGCACCTTTGGCGTGGGAGACCCAGGTTCGATCTCCGGCCTGAGCTCATGTAGTTCGGATTCCACGTTAATCAGTAGGTCCTATCTCATAGCCTCGCTGCTGAAAGGGACGATAAACTCAAAGTAAATTCAAAATTCATGACCCACACTAATATTTTAAATCTCTTATGTGGTCCACCCCAAGGCAAAATATGGCGTTGTCCATGAGCCAACATAAGACCATGATATGTTACACTTGTATTGACAGCAAGTTAGTGGCCCAACAAATACAAGCGGCAAGATTATTCACATTATTATTATTATATTTATTTATTTTAGTGCATCTTGGTAAAAGAAACATTCGTTTAAACTTACTTTGACAAATAGTACTGTACTGAGTATTTTTGCTGAAGTTAGCAGTCTATTGCAGCTCCAAAGCTAAACGTTCCAAGGCCTTGTTTGTATTTTAACTCGAAAACCAAACTGTATACATGCGTATCAATCAACAGTCGTATCTAGATTTCTAGCACAAAAAGGTAGCACTTTTATATACAGGATGTAGTTTTATATATAATTAGGATGTCACGAAACTTCGTTTCCAACTGCTCAATAATGGTAGAAGAAGTAAAGAAGATTTTTTTTCTGTGACAGAAAGTTAGCGTATCAAAAGGTATATTCCCAATCTCTAATCTAATCTAATCTATCCGATTCTATTCTGTTCGAAGCTAGAGATAAGCGATGCGAATATTAATCATAACGTTTTATTTGTAGCTATTATGTTAATTACCTCTCCGATAAACACCACCTTTACGAAGACACGTTTGTGCCAGGTGGGGACGATTGTGCGCTACAGTGATATTTAGAGCAAAGCGCGCGGAACTTCACCACCAGAAGGGCCACTCCTACTGAATTGGTCTAAATGGAGTAGCCAGACAAAAAAAACGTTCTGAGAAAAGGCAGCAGTACTCCAGTAGCCAAGTTGGCGGAAAACCTAGTCATTAAGCAAAAATTATGAAAAAGTGACTGGAGGCTTTCGAAATGTGGGTATGGAGAAGAATGAAATGAAATTTTTTAGTTTTACGTCCCACGGTTATGCCGGTTAGGCTAGAGGAGACGGTGATGATGATGATAGATGAATGAAATGGTGGAATGAATAAAGTGGGAGGAAACGGGAGAACCCCGAGAAAACCCACGCACGCGGTGTTTGTCCACCACAAAGTTCACTTGGCGGGAGCAGGGTTGGAACATGGAGAAGAATGGAGAGAATTAGCTGGGTTGAGCGGAAAACAAATGAGAGGGTGTTAGAAATGGTGTGAGGGAAAAGATCAATTTCAGATGTTATTAAGAAGTGGAAGATAAACTGATTGGAACACTGGCTAAGAAGGAACTGTATCATGGTAAACGTTTTAGAGGGTATGGTGGCAGGAAAGAGAAGAAGCAGGCGAAGGAGACTACAATTAATGGACAATATCAAAACAGAGTAATCGTCCGTAAAAGGGAAGAGGTTAACGGAAGACATGGAGCATAAAAGCTTCTCACTTGCAGCAAGTGACCTGCCAATAATAGCAGAATATCTATGATGATAATGATATTCTGTCTATTAATGGTACATAACAAATTCCTTCCTACAACTTGTACTGTCTGGAAATTACAAGGAGAGCTAAAATAATTATAAGACTTCAGCATTCCCTGTAGCTCTGTTGCTATACTGTTGAACAGCTGGCGTATTTTCTGATGGAAGTTGTTTTCCTTTCATAAAACTGGATTGTTTTCGAAAAAAAAAAAAAAACTTTTCGCTTTCTTTATTTTATTTTATTTTATTTTATTTTATTTTATATTATTTATTTTGTTTTTTTTATTCAAATATCACCTGTGGTGTCCTGTAGTGGATTCTACATTTAAAAAGTGTCTTTACAACTGTTGGTTCACAACAGAAAATGTTATTAACTAAACTGTATATTTAATTACAATTAGAATAGTTTCCAATACACACCGTTGATTAATTCTGCATAATACATTTATTCTTTAATACATTTCGTCAATCATCTCTTCACAACATTCTTTCATACAATTTGTTCTGCCGGCAATTATCTACACTTGAACTATATCTATATATATAAAAGAGAACGTACAAAATCCTTTGTCCGCTCATCACGCTAATACGGCTGAACCAATTTCTTTCATTTTTGGGGGGTTATTAGGATTTGGACCCTAGATGGTTTTTATCATATCACTTTAATTTTCAATTACCAGTGTCTTGAGATAATTGACCATTCAGGTGTCCATAACGTACAAATCCTTTGTTATTAGTTCATCATAGGTAAAAATAAACGTATTTATATGCAACCCGCATGACCGTGTCACTCGGCGGGTTAACATAAATGACAGGCGATATACAGCGGAAAATAGCTTGAATCTTCTGTTTAAAATTTTTTAATTGATTTGCTTATTTTTACAGACACTTTTACAATATGCCAGCACCGGGATGACCGCAGCGAAGCGGGGCGGGTTAACATAAATGACAGGCGATATAATGTTAAGATTTACTGCAATCTTCTATGGTTTTTATCATATCACTTGAAAGCGAAAAAGTAAAAATT
Organism: Thermobia domestica; assembly: GCF_964235325.1. Taxonomy (NCBI): domain Eukaryota; kingdom Metazoa; phylum Arthropoda; class Insecta; order Zygentoma; family Lepismatidae; genus Thermobia; species Thermobia domestica. The sequence continues at coordinate 99,720,060 of NC_137463.1, read as the reverse complement.
ATCTAAGTAACAAAGTTTATTGCGTTCCGGGGTGACCGCAGCGAAGCGGGGTGAACGCTGCTAGTCAATTATATAATTATTCTTTTAATCACCCATGCGGGGTTTCTGTATCTACAAATCACCATATTTACCTGACAACAAACTTTCATCTTCTTCTATGTTACAAAATTACATCGCACCGCAAAAGGTGCCTATACTATCCAACCCTACAACAACATTCACTACTCATGAGTCATGTTCAGTCCGGGATTAACACTATCTTCATTGGTTTCCGAACTGGCATTTACTTGGTGGCCATCATCGGTAAAGTAGGCAACACACATATCACAAGGGTCATGTTGGTTGCCTAAGCATCTTATCAAGTCCTAGAAGTTACACATTTTATCATGAGTGTTGTATGGAATGCTTAAATTCAAATAGGCAAGCAAGAAAAAAAAAGTATCATGACCCAATAAAGCATACTTATGTTGTTTTAGAATCCCGTTTTCCGTTCGGGAAACACTCGTATGGTTCAGATAACTATTATAACCAAATGTAAGTTCAATTTACAAAAAAAAAAAAAAAAAAAAAAAAAAAAAAAAAAAAAAAAAGGGCATAAACGGCCGATTTGGGTAATAATGTTAGTTTAAAGGTAGTAAAATTTCATTGTTTACAGAATTAATTCTTTCTTTCTTCATATTAGACTTCCAAGCAACGCTATACATAAGTGTCGAAAGTCTTATAGAACGACTTCGTCCGTCCGTTCGATTCTCTGTTGACGAGTATCAGAGCAAATACAATAAGAGATATGAAGATGCAAGTTTTCGCAATTGTTGAAAATGGTTGAACGTCTCAAGGTAAATTACTGTAACTATCCGGAACACTTTATAAAACCGGAAGTGGTTCCAATTTTATATTCCGTTTTCAATTCGATTTCCACAGAACAAAAACGGTAAAAGATATCGAGATGCAATTTACTGCAATTGATTCATCTTCCCAATAATAGATTCCGTCTTCTCGATTAGTCCTCTATTCAAACCGAAAGTGGAGTTCGTTCGTGGCTAAGCGGTTAGCGTACGCGCATTTGGCGTGGGAGACCCCGGGTTTGATTCCCTGAGAGAGGTCATGTGGTTCGGATTCCACCTTAATCACATAGCCACTCTGCTGAAAGGGACGTTAAATTCAAAATGAACTCAACTCAAACCGAAAGTGGTTTAAATTAACGATTTCCGGTTACAAAATGTATTGCCATAGAAGAAAAATTGTAATAGATAGCAACAAGCAGTTTTCTGCAATGATTCAAGGTCTCAAGAGAACATACTATCACAACCAGCAACACACTACCAAAACCGGAAGTGGTTGGAATTTACTACTATTTCCGGTTTAATACTGATTTCTGTAGAAAAACGGTAAGTGATATCGAGATGCAAAGCTTTGCAGTCTATTCAGTAGGGTTGGCTGGTTTAAACCAAGGTGGTTTAAACCAGCTTTAAAAAAAAAAACGAACTAGTTTAAACCAAAAAAAAGAATGGAAAATGCTTTAAATCGAGTGAACTTCATGGTGACGTTTCCACATATCAAGCCATCTGCATTTGTATTATCTCCTTTTCAAGGTGTCCCATGTTCACTTCTCAGTCGAACCACAACTCTTCTTTTAAGTGTAAACCAAGTAGTGATTTGTATGTCGCGAATGTCTTCTTGATAACCTTGATATCACATCAATATTTTAAGCCTAAACATACGAAATGAAATTCGGGAATAGGCCAGAACTGGTTCCACTTACTCAGAAGCTTCTTACATCTGCTAAGTCTGCTTACCGTAACTACAAAGCATACTTAGAAAACCTAAGAAAGGAGAAAGCTCAAAAAGAAGAAGTAAAGAAGAAAAGATTAAACAAACAACAAACAAAGAGAGAGGTGGTGGACAAATTGACAAAGGAAAAAATGGACATGGTGAGATTTTGATCACTTTTTCGTGTGCTTTTGGTAACTTTTCAACTATTTACAGGAGACCAGACTACTATGAGCCCTTAACACCAGGACATCGGCAACTAACTTACGACTGAAAACAACACGTAATCATCGCCACTGAACCTTGGTGCAGTGGCAGAGCGTTGCATTGTCTGATGAATTCCGATACCTTCTTCATTATGACGATGGGAGGGTGCGAATCCGTCGTATTCCAAGGGAACAGCTCCTTGACACCTGAAGTGCGGAACGGAGACAAGCTGGCGGCGGCTTAATTATGCTCTGGGGAACATTCACGTGAGCATCCATGTGTCTAGTGGAGCTCGAGCAAGGCACCATGACGGCCGAGACGTATCACATACTGCTTCCAGACTACGTACACCCATTCATGATGACCATGTTTCCCAACGGTAGTGTCATTTTTCGACAAGATAATGCACCATGTCACAAGACCAGGAGTGTGATAGTTGTTCGAGGAACACAGGAGCGAGTTCCAAGTGATGCGCTGACCCCCCAACTCGCGGGATCTGAACCCAATCGAACACATCTGTAATGTGATTGAACGTGACGTCAGAGTTCATCGTCCCCCTCTCAGAATTTACGGAAATTAGGTGAACTGTGTGTGCACATGTGGTGCCAACTGTCTCCAGCGACCTACCAAGGATCACTGCGTCCATGCTAAGAAGCGTCACGGTTGTTATCCGCGCCAAAGGTGGACATACTGACAATTAGGTAGGTAGTCATAATATTCTGGATGATATATATATATATATATATATATATAGAAAATATAAACTCGTACATTTTGTCTCGTCTCGAATTCGAGTCGAGTCGAGACAAACATATTTTCGAGTCGAGATACTAGTCGAGACGATTCCAGACACGCTTAAATCTCGACTCTACTCGACTCGTGCGCATCCCTAATTAGCTTGGAATTGGATATCGTTTTAATCTTATTGAATGATATCTACATACTAAATTTGGAATTTAATACCTCAGTTTTAGTGTAGTGATTGACCTTAAAATTTTACATGCAAAGCAATAACGGGATTTGTTTTGCATTAAAGTAATAACAGGATTTTTCCAGTGGCTAAGGCGGGAGTTTCCCGATTTATATGTAATTCTGTATAATGGTTTCACTAGTGCAACTGTTTATCTTTTTGTCCTGAAATGACTCTTGGCAATTATATTAACAAGTATGTAAAGAGCAGTAGAACATATTTTTATTAGGAGTCCTTCATGAGTGAATTGGTAGACTTATTGCATTTGTGCCCAGTTACTCCCGGTTTCAAGTCCAAATGGAGGACAATTTCTCTCAGATCTAAGCTGGAAGCCGTTTATATTCCTCTTTAAGCTTATGTGACCCCTTCCAGCATAACCCTGTTGTTGTATAATAACAGCGAGGTGAAACAAACTTATTTCTGTCCATATGTAATATAAATACATAGAGCAAATCATTTAAACCAATAAAACCTGGTTTAAACAAAAAAAAAAAAGTTTAAACTAAAAAAATGTTTTTTTTTTTTTTTTTAAATAAAAACCATGGTTTTTGCCAACCCTGCTATTCAGCTTCGGAAGAGTAAGTTCTATTTCATCCCTTAAACATCTATTAAAAACGAAAGTGGTTCAAATTAACAATTTCCGGTTTCAACCTTTATCGCTATAGAACAAAAATAGTAAGGTATAGCTAGTAATGGCTTTCTGATATTGATCCAGCGTCCGAGAAACAGGTTCTATCTTTGATCTTACTAAACTATTGTAACCTGTTGTTATAGACGTATTGCTTCAAGTTTGAATATTTATTTCCCATAGTTTAGAAGTCAAGTCTTCCGTAGTTTCTCACTGTGAAACGAAACTCAGTTGTCATGTTAATTTGTGCGAAATAGGAAACTTGGCTATACGAGTAGCATTAAAATTTCGGCTCAAATTTTAACGGTCCCAATAAATGCTATGTCTTCTTTCGCGTAACCCCTGACACACGAAGATGTCTTTATCTCCAAGAAAGTTGAAGTTTTGCTCTATGCATAAATTCTAAATGTTCCACTAATTCGAACTAGGCCTACTACGTTTTCGGAACACTTGTTGCTAACACTATTCAGTTTTCATTAAAACATTTTTGTCGTAGAAAATTACTCTAAAGCTCTACAAAGAATTCGTTCAAGCTAGAAAACTAATTGCCTCGGTATATTTGCCCTTTTTCTTTATTATCAAGTGATCGATTATTCTTAATTACTTAACTTCTCTTTCTCTCATCTTTTTATTTTTTTTTTTACTTCAGAATGCAGTAATTAAGTCTCTTGTGTGTTATAATGGAAAACAAGCCCAAATTTCCCAGGCAAAAATGTAGTGGAAGAAAAACTTAGTTTTTGTTTTATTTTTTAAAACTTGTTTCCAACCATTGTATCTCAACGCTTGAATATTTTTCTTCTTCCTTTTTTTTAAAAAAAAAAACTTTTCCTAACCCTTGTATCTCTACGCTTGAACAAGTTCAACAAATCAAATTGCCAGGCAGGAAGCTCGTTTCAATAGATTTGTAAGTTTCTGTCTAACGCTTATCGTGCTGTTTCTAGTAATGCAAAGACTAAAAGATTACTACTGTTATTTAACGTAAATAATTAAGATTGTTCAAAACACACAATATGTTTTTGTGTAGCCTAATGTAAAGACACAATGGTTCAGTGGAAAAGCCCTTGTCGCTGTTACGAAGAATTCTTGAGCCATATTATCAAATCTTGTATATTGGTTTCCTGGGGGTTAGTCTACTTTCATTTTATCTCACTATTTTCAAATCATTTATTAACTTGCTTACATTTTTACAGTATTCTTTACATACAGCACGTAATTGTGTGATGCTAAGGATCCACGTTAAGATCTTAAGATCACTCCCATATACAGGGAAGCGACCTGGGAACTAGGGTAGACCGGCCCAAAATGGCATACCAGGGTAAAATGGCATACCAGAGTAAAATGGCACAGTGGCTGTTTTCGAAAACTGTTGGATTAGAAAGAGGCAGTAAATGGTTTAAATGAGAGTTTGATCTAGCAACACAAGTGAGCAAAAATGGCGTCTATGTAGGTAAAACGCAGTAGGTGTTATCGTCGAAAAAGTGATTTTGGCAGGTAAAACTTTTATTTTCTTCTTTTTTGATGTTGAATTATTTTACAGCACGAGGAAGTACAGACATTTAAACATATCAATTGTAAAGTATATACATTCCATAAAAGGTAGGTTATGCGTAGAAACTTCAAGGTTAAGCTTTCAAGTAGTGTGTGCAGCTACCTGTTTTTGTTTTCCCTGCGCATCAGGGCAAGATGGCATAGTAAATACTGCACTATGCCATTTTGCCCTGGTTTAATCTGCCGAAGTTCTGAAGCGTTTAAAGCAGGTTTCTTCAAATACATTTGCCACGTATTACAATCAGGATGTACAAAGGTGGTTGAAAACACATCCGGAACTAACCGTGAGTCTTAGTAAAGTCGCCAAATTGTTTTAGAACTAGAACGCTTATTTGAAATCTGCAACAACGCTCAGTGCCCTTTAAGGACTCAAAGCAACTAGCATACTTCCTTTCAACCAAGATATTTTTCCAGACCATTTGTATCTACCAGCTGCTACTACAGATTGACCTAAGCTAGGGGACGAAAGTGAACTTAGTGTGGATTCGAATCCAAAGTGTGAGCAAGTCACAAACCCGCAAGATAAAAACGCTACTTCCTTTGAAGATATTTCCCCTTCAGAACCAGGTCCATCTACATCAGAGTAGGAAAGAGTTTCAGAGTTTCCTGTAGCAATTTCCGCCAAAACCTTCATTGAGCACATTTCTCCAGTACCACGAGGTACAAAGAAAACGTGAACATAGAAAAGAAATAGGTCTACGCGTAAAGAAAGTCTACTCCTCCCGTGTAGTCCATACCTATGGAACTGAAAGTCAAAGAGCGAATCTAAAATTAGACCTGCAGAACAAAGATGATCAAAAAGAACTATGAAACCTAGGATATTTATTGATGTTAGTGATGAAAACAAGAATCTAGTGCCTTAGCCAAAGATTTGGAAGTCACTGAAGATGATAACGATGCGCATGTATCTAGTGTAACGAACTTTACAACATGTCCAAAGCCTGGGAAGGTTGGTTGAGTTGTCAGCTTTGTTCTCTCTTCAAGCTGCAAGTGCTGGATTATCTCTAAGGGCCAAGATGTTTGTTTATGAAGTCTGTGAAAGTTGATTTATACTTAGTGCTTCATTTTCAGTTTTCATCTTGCGTGTTGTCGGCATAATTCTCAAACATATTCTTAGTTTCTTTAATATTCTTTAATTTCTTTTAACATATTCGTAATTTTTACGTTGTTTTGCAAATAAAGTTTAGGCCTACATTGATATGTTTAAATGTATTTGTTCGAAAATGTTCCTTCAGCCATTCTGTATATTTTTCTATAATTCAATATTCACTTTCCTATAGTTCTCTTTATATGTTTCATAGAAGCAAGGTAGTGTGCCATTTTGCCCTGCCTACCAGGGCAAAATGGACTTTCTGAACTTTTTTGAAAAATCTAAAAATAAGAACTTTAACAATAAATAATCTTACTGCTCTCCATATCAATATTCAAGCAACATTCCAAAGAAGCATTCATTAAAAAAATTGAGAAAGTTTTAGACCTATTCTGAGGAGATATTCAAACATAAAGTCGATGTACGCCATTTTGGGCCGATCTCCCCTATATGTTAGGTACCACCCCGGCATTTGCTTGAAGGTGTGAATGAGGAAAATACAGAAAAAAATTCATTCAGGTTGGCTGGCCTGTAAAAGCTTTTTACACTTTTTCGACCAAGTATCCCCACCGGGAATCAAACTCGGGACCGCTCGCACGGCAGTAAAATTTTTCAAAAAGCGAAAGGGAGCATGGGCTTAGTAAATAGCGTTAAGCTAAAAAAAAAAAAAAATGAAATGAAATCTTTCATTTAAACGTCCCACGATTATACTCTTGAGGCTAAGGGACACAATTAGAACAAGTGAATAATGATGGAAGAATTTGTGGCATGAGAAAGTAGGAGGAAACGGGAGTACTCCGAGAAAACCCACGGACACGATGTTGTCCACCACAAACTTACTTGGCCGGGAATGGAACCGGGAATCTCATGCACCAAAGGTAACCACTCTATCACTGAGCCACCATGCCCCTCAGCGTTAAGCTAAAGAGTTGGTTACAGTAGTATGTTCGTGCTATCACACCACTTACGAATGTATGTGAAAAATGAACCATCTGCTACTTAAAAAGAAAATGTGCCTTCGAATCCTTTATTCGGAGCGGACTAGTGGTATTTTACGGTATTAATGGTATTACCACATTCTCTGTAACAGCATTTTATTTTCGGAGTTAAGAAAAAGAAGAAGAGAAATCCTTTTCATTTCATCTTTATCTGTGACTTGTCCCCGTTCTCTAATGTGTCAATAATTCTTGGAGAGTATCCGTTTCTCAGGATACCTTCAGGCAATCTCTTCAACTTTACCGAATTTATTGAACCTATTTAATTGATTAAGATGTAAGGATGAAAAGTTTCAGTGACGTCACGGGCCACGTGCTTTCTTTTAGTTACGTGTCTGGTGCTTGTTTTGGAAAGACAGATGGCGCTTCATAAATCCATTCAGCTAGAATTCCAGCGTCTTTATCATTAGGAATGTCGCCGCCAGATGTCTACACCGTACTCCCCGCAGTTCCCTTTTACCGCGAGCCAAAAGAATGAAGTACTTAAGAAGCCATAAATATAATCATTGGCGCTCATAGTAGAAATATTGCTATGAAATATGGACCAAATCAGATTTGTAATGAGTACTCTTTAAGATTTTGCTCTTGAGCACGAAGAAATTTTTTAACTTGGGTGGAACAAATTGTTTTGAAGGAAAAGAAATTTAAGACTGTCTCAATTTTCTGTAACTTGATTCAGTTTCGTTTTTCCGTTAACTGTATCACTATTTAATTTTTGTTTGTCTGTTTACGAAACGTATATTATGAAGAAAGATAACATAGGAACCCCAGAGACCAATCATATCCAAGTGATCAGTTTGTTGCTTCCTGTCATAGTAAACTACACGAAGGGGGAAAGGAACTGGCAGGTAACAACCTGACGTTGATGAAACACAGTAATGCGAGGCAAATAAAAGCATTGATAATAGAGTTGATAGGTTTACAGCTATATCGCTCATGAATTTAAGATCAACTAGTTGAGACAACTCCAAGAGCATTACTAGAACGAATTTCAAAAGAATTATTTTTTCTTATTAACTTCTACAGGCTTTATACTATGTTCTATGCACTTTTATTAGTATACTCATTAAACAATTCTTGTAATGTATAATTTCCCTGAGTACTAGGTTTTTTCCACATGTTTTAAGAGTTCTGTTAAAATGTTCCACGATATGTTGTTTTATGAAGACACATGTCCCAAAATGGAGGGCTTAAAATTGGAAAATTCTCAAAATATAATGTCTATATGACTTACGATTCCCAAGATATGGCTTCTTCAATCTCCCGAAATCGGAACATTTTGGCCAATATCTCGGGAACGGTAAGAGTGACGCGAAAAATTCCATCTTTTCTTTCAGATAGTTTTTGATGCTCTATCGAATGGAGGTCTCAAAATTGAAAAATTCGCAAATAACAGCCACCCACCCACGCGCGCGCGCACGCACATACATAAATACACACACACACACAGACATACATAGAGAATTCAGTAACGAATTTTTAAAGTTCGTTCAACATATAGTACCAATACTAGTTTCATCCCATTCTCTTATCTCATTCCCCTCTTTTTTTCCTTATTGTGTTTCTCTCTGCTTTTCTTAAATTGTAAAATTGCGCTCTTACGTCACGTAGTTGGAAATGACTGTTATAAGACATGCAAACTAAAGTAAAACACTTACCGCCTTATGCAGAGTCGTTTTGACATATGATTAGCGTCTTACTAAAGGTCTGACTAGTACAGGAAACTTACGTTAGTCGAAGTCTTTAGTATGACACTAATCACGCGTCAAAACGACTCTGCATAAGGCCCATGATGTCTTAAATGTCAAATTTCACTACCGAAGACATAGCATTACTGTCTGTGAGGAACTGAAAGGAGAAAAGAATTTAAGTCTTCCTCATCTTTGTCATATATCTATCTTCTTGATATATATATCTTACCTTCTTTATATCTATCTATCTATATCTAATCTCTCTCTCTCTCTCTCTCTCTCTCTCTCTCTCTCTATATATATATATATATATATATATATATATATATATATATATATATATATATATATATATATATATTATTCATTTCAGCATAACTCTAGAATGCCTGATGCAGTTTCTACAAAACTTAGTAAACATATGACTTACAATAATAACAATAATTATTTTTAAAAAGATTGTAGGTTCGCCTCTAGATCTCTAGGATGGAATGGGGTTACGTCGTTAGAGCAGCCCATAACAGATTAAACAACACTTCGTAACACACAACACGCGGATTGTCTATATAACAGGGGCAACATTGTCATTGAAATGTGTATCCTATAGGAGAGAAGTGTTTAAATACTTCCCATGTCTCTATTCATCTCCTGTGTAGAATGGGTATTTCAGATAGAGGCTTGTTATTTTCAAAATTTTGCATAAATATTATACTTCCTCTACGAGAACCAAAGATTTAAAGTAGTTCAGAACAAAAAAGAACCCCAAAAGGACCTAACAACATATCTCGAAATAAGAACCGAAATTTTTGTAATGTCGTGATGGATATAGTTGCTTTCAGGACAACAACCAGCTGAATTTCACCCTTTCTGAGGAAGAAAGGTCAAGGAAGCAATAGTAATGCTGAAGTAAACAGTAATCTTAACAGCGATATGATCTACAACTCAGCCAAACATGGATTTCCCCTCATTTGAAATGAACGAAAGAACAAACAACCAATCAGATCCTGCCTACGAACTCAGACAACCTACCAATGAGAAAGAGGTCATATATTGACGCTGATTGGTCTTCATTAACCAATCATATTTCGATTTTGGGGGCCGCGGTGGCTCAGTGGTAGAGCGTTCACCTCTGGTGCTTGGGATCCCGGGTTCGATCCCAGTCCCCGCCAAGTGAACTTTGTGGTGGACAAACACCGTGTGCGTGGGTTTTCTCGGGGTTCTCCCGTTTCCTCCCACTTTCTTCATTCCACCATTTCATTCATTACTCATTATCACCGTCTCCTTTAGCCTAACCGGCATAATCGTGGGACGTAAAACTCAAAGATTTCATTTTTTTCATATTTCGATTTTCCCTTGCCAGCACTTGCATAAGGAATACTTCTGTTTGAATATGGTTCACAGGTTGTTATATCAAACCTTTTGTAAACCTCTCTGGACGCAGAAGGATTCTGCTAACTTTTCGATGTAATAAAGATAAAAATCAGAGCATAAGTCTTATATATGAATTTACAAAACGAGATGTTAAAAAGTGAAAGATCGTTTAAAGAATCTGAAAATTTTCATGGCCCAGAAAATTTCCAGTACTAACTAGGAACAAGTAACAATTTTTCATGAATCGAAAAATTTTCTGTTGTGTATGGAAAAATTGAAAAGCTTTTTATGACTTGAAAACTTTTCATCATTTTGAAGCAAAAAGTAAAACAACTTTTTGTGAATCGGAAAGTTTTATTGCTCCGTAGAAACAAGTGAAAAGAATTTTCATGGGTCTGAAACTTTTGAATGTTATGTATAGTGATGCTAGGTGGAAAATATTCCACTATATTTAACTACACATGAAGGTATAAAATTGAATGCCTGTAGAAGAGAGTTAGACAACAACAAATTATAATTTTCCAATTAGCATTTGGGAACCGGAAAATTCTCTAATATTTCGAGTTGCCAAGTAAAAGGGTATGGGTGGCCCCAGATGAATCTTTGGACAACAAATGGGTGGGTACCTCCAAGATACATTGATCTCTCACGTTTCAAACCTCAACCCTCATTGGTTCATGAGAAATGGTACAAAATCGGAAAAGTGGAATAAATTTATTTCTCCAGAATAGCTCGATCGATTTTGTTCAAACTTGGATGTATGTATAGATGTATACAAGGGCTTTGTCTAAAAAAATTAACAGCTTCCCGACCATTTTCCCCCTCAAAAAATTCGATTCAATGTTTTGAGCCCCTTTTGACCTATAATGGTCTGCGAGCACAATTATGAAAACATAAATTTTAGATGTCACTTTAACCGTACAATTACATATATTTTTTTCTAAAAATATATCATTGGTAGACCCCTACTCCATGGTCAGAATTAGCCAAAACCAACCATACCACACCTATAAGGGGGCAAATGCAAAAAGAACAGCTATTGATGTAGCTTTAGCATATTTTCTATGTGAATGAATGTGAAATCACACCTGAAGTGCCAAATTCATTGAGACTCCATTTGATGGCCTGTCTCGCCCCCATTCCTTGTTTGGAATATAGTGAAACTGTTTTATTTAATAATTTATTTTGGAATGAACACCCTTGTCACTTTAAAACAAACACGAAACAATGAGTCTTTGTGATTGTGTTAATTTGCCGTGAAAAAAGGAATACTGACATCCAGGAGCGTCTGTTGTGATTTTTCTTTGGAGGCAAGACCCCTCATCTACATAGGAATTTTACGTTTTATATTAGTAAATTAATAGTCAATGGTTTAAACTATAGACCCTGTAAAACTTATGGAGGACAAAGGTTATGAAATTCTTTTCCTATATTTAAAGGTAAAAAAAAAATCACTATTGTCCACTGCAGAAGTAAATGGTACTAGGTTTGTCACAAGAATTCGTTAGCAATTGAAACTACACATGGAATGCTGAAAGAAAAGTATCGTCTATTGGATGAAATATTTGACAATGAAATTATAGCTAGTATTATAGAATTGCTAGTTCTCTACACAATAAATTCTCCATACGTAGGACATCAAATGAAAACTACCCCGCAATCACTGCAATCATAAAACCTGCAAAAACTTCAGGAAACGAAAACACCTTCGCAGCCTTTATTGAACAGAAGAAACTGTGAACAAGAAAACTTCTGTTTATATCTATTTCTTCACAGGATCCTGAGGATTTTCCTTGAATGACCAAAAAATTTTTTAGAGACAATTGTTCTGTAGATTCTTCCAATATAAACAGGCAACATGTCATTTGCCTGAAATATTGGATGAAAGAGGTAATATTAATATGTAGTATGTTAAAGACAACGACAAGATATTGAAAACGATAGTGCATTCAAGACATACGCAAAGCAAGACATACAAATGCTTCATCTAAAACGAAATACAGAAGGTTACAAGAGTATCATTAGATATTGTTGCGACTGTACAAATGGATTGCGAACAGATGGCTCTTGCTCCCATGTTGCAGCCATTATTTATAACTTAAGTTATGGAAGATATTTGTCGAGTATCTCAAAACCAGTACAACTATTGAGCAAAACATTCGATCACGACATTTGTGTGGTCATAAATGAAAACAGTGACAAGGACTGTAGTACGCACTACAATGTTCCTCTCATCCTTATTTTCTTTCACACATTGAAATACTTGTACTTTTCACATACGAGTATAGCTTACTTTCCGTGACCGTTTGCATTATATGTTCTTCTGTTTCTTGGATGAAATGTACCTTTTATTGAAATGTTGCAGTTTTCCACTACTCTTCTTCTTATCCCCATCCCCCTTCTCAGGACCTATGGGAGACACTACAAGAATGGTTGCATTACATTATGTTGTTGTTGTTGGTTATTCTTTTTCCAGCTGAGGTTATTTAGCTTTGATTGGACACTGTAGGTATAGGTAATATTGATTTTTTTTTTTTTTAATATGGACACACACACTGAATTTCAAGAATCCTCAATGGGATACTTACAGGGACTTAATGGCAATTTTAACCTCATATTCATGTTCAGGCTAATTGATTCATATGAAATTAACACTAATATTAACAGTCTCACTTTGGCTCAAAATGGGGATGAGGACGCCACAAACCATCAAATGGGGTCTCAGTGAGTTTGGCATTTTTCAGGTGTGATTTCTCATTCATTCACGTAGCAAATATGCTAAACCTACATCAATAACTGTTCTTTTTGCATTTGCCCCCTTTGCATTTCATTTAACACTCGTAAATTATAACTTCAATATTGGAGTTTTGTATAATCAATATCTTAGAGCAGATATTTTGTATTGTAAAACTAGAATTTTTAGATATAAAATATATTAGAAATAATAATTATTTGATAGAACAAGTACATATATAGCAAAAAGAAATATTTTATTTTGTAAATTAAAATGAAATTACTTGTTGCTTTTAGAACGCAGCGCTAATAACGCAGCTTTTTACGTTTTTGAAATTATTTTATTAGAAGAACAACTACAAAAGTTACGCTGCTAATTAGTTATATTTTACTTTCTCTTCTGAATGAATGTGTGAATAAATAAATGTTTATTTCCAGAAAATGTTCAGTATTTGTTTTCATGAGTTACTTAAAATAGAATTTTGTGTAGTCAAAAATTTACAGTAAGTTCTTGATATTTTCTCTACTTATTTATAATGTTGCACGTCCAGAAAAGTAGTAGAGCTATGAGAAAACTTTGTCTTACGCGCATGTTAAACTAACGAAATATGATTTTGAGAAATCAAAGGTGAATCTTGAGGGAAGAACACATTGAAGTTTTTGAAACATTTTTGAAGAAATGAAGAATCGTTAGATTTTCACTTCATGAAACTTTTTCAGACAGTATTTATGACCAATGAATTTTACGGCTAAACAGCGATGTAGGAATAAGGTAAACACGCCTGAATTCGACAGGCACCCGAATTCGACATACCTGTGCTTAAATGTTGTGAAATAAGCGTAAGATGTCATCCCTGCGATCGTGAATAGAAGTGGCAACATTATGGGAGTGTCTTTTCTCGTGTCAAAAGTTCGGTTACAGTAGATGGGTCATATGTATGGAGAAAAGAAGTACATTGTTGTGTGTGTGATACACTGTTCGAGAAAAAAACACATAATCTTAAGAAAATCATAAGACGGCAGGTTATTTTCGTAAGACTTTTATTAAAGTTAGGTTTGCTTCAAGCAAATAGTGGTACTTTAATGTTGTAAAGGAGTTTCAATCAGTGCGTTTTGTTTTCTTCTGTGAGGACAGAGGTTGTGATGTAACATGAACGGGGGGTTGTCGAAAACACGAGTCTTTATTTGTAACGTGAACCTGATTACGACAAGGTTGTCGAATTCATGCTCAGTAGTGCAAATATAATTTTAACTGAATATCTAAACGTACAAGTATGTTCAAAGTCTTTCATAAAGCTATTTGTTGCATAATTCTCCGATAGTTGTAACCTCAGTGCGACATGGAATGTCGAAATCAGGTTCCTGCATGTCGAATTGAGGATCATCGAAGTAACTACTCAGTTCAAAAAATTTAAGTTGTGTTCTTTTGCCCGTCTGACAATTTCTGCTTAATAATAAAACAATATTTGAAGCTGAGAAGAGATTACTACTAATAATAATGCCGACTTAAAGTTTTACATGGATATAATTGAAGGTGTCGAATTCAGGTACCGCAACTGTCGAAACCAGGTGAAGTGTGTCGAATTCGGGTTCCATTGGCGAGTTCCAGTTTCATAAAAAAAATTTAACATTAGCATTTGAGCCTTGAAGTGACTTTTAGTATTAGTAGAGACTGTACATTTCAAGGAAAAAAATGGGCCAACACCAACCAATATTAGGCCACAATAGACAATTGATTTTGAAAAAGGTCCTTAACCTGTCGAAATCCGGTGCATTTACCTTATGTGGAGTATATTTGTGTGAATCGATAAATTTTCCAGAAAATCATCATCACTGACGACATTATTATGTTCGTATTTATACCTAATCAACCCATTATTATTATTATTATTATTATTATTATTATTATTATTATTATTATTATTATTATTATTATTGAACAAAAATCGAATCGTGCATTTATTAATAATTTATCAACATGGATTACATTTCATTATGACACGTGAATGAATTGTGGGTGTGAGTTTCATACATGTGATGTTAGTCTTCTATAGGTACCGAAGTACACTTTTCTGTTAGCGTATGGCTATTTGAGAATGCGTTTTCGAAGCGTTACCTCCTGCAGCGAACGCGACCTTGGGGGCTGTTCGGTAATTCTACTTTAGCCAGAGTTATAAATCATACTGTGAGCCACTCAGGGTTTCCATCCAGGTCTATAATAGCACAGTTACAACACTCTGTACAAAGCATCTTCCAAGCAGCTGTTTCTTTCTAAAATCCCCTTGGTTGGCAACACGTCTTTCCTTTTTTCCTTTCTTTAGACATCTTTTAAACAGCAGGCGGTCTATTGTTCCGAAACGCACCAAATACGCTCGAGCTGACGTTTTCTTCGCATTTTTTACCACTTTTGCTTATGCAGGGCATTGTGATTAGCCGTCCACATTTAAGTACATGATCAGCTTTTTCCAAGCGTACGCATGAGTAATAAAAACGCTTTGCGAACACTATGCGAACGCGAACGGTGTTAGTGTTAGCCCATGGCTAATGATAAGCGTTCGCCACGCGTTTTTATTACTCATGCGTACGCTTGGAATACGCTGACCATGTATTTAAATGTGGATGGCTAATTACAAACGCGAAAGCAATAAAAACGCGGAGAAAACGTCAGCTCGAGCGTATTTGGTGCGTTTCGGAACAATAGACCGCTTGCTATTTAACAGATGTCTAAAGGAAGGGAAAAAAGGAAAGACGTGTTGCCAGGCAAGGGAAATTTAGCAAGAAACAGCTGCTTGGAAGATACTTTGTGCAGAGTATTGGAGCGGTTCGCTGCGGGGGGTAACGCTTTGAAAACGCATTCTCAAATAGCCTAACCCTTGAAGTAAATTATTTTACTCATACTTTCACAGTGATACGTGTGCCTGTTTAACTATACACAGGCGGCTGATTTATGGGGTAGGGGAAAGTGGGGGAATTGTGTGCACCTAAGCCAAATACGTTCGTGTGGTGTTGACAATGAGGACAAAGAAATATTAATTACCGAAATAGGCTCTTTCTCCATTGTACCATCTTACAGTAATATTAGCTTAGGTCTATAATTAAAGATAGGGAAATTATACTACAATAAAACAAGATGTGTGTGTGCTCGCAAGGGTCCACGCTATGGGGTAATTGTGCGCAGAAGGTTGGGTAATGGTGCGCAGCAAATCAGGAAATCCGAATCCGAAGGTAAATGAAACCACGAGTGCAGTTGTAATTCACACTTCATTAACATTAGTGTGAAATAGTAGTCAAGTAAACTAAGAAATATATTGATAATAAGGGAGAGGGGGGTAAGAGTACGCACATAAGCTTAATTTCGTTCTAGCTACATTATATTGAGAACTAAAAGAAAGTTTCATACATGAATGGAAACATTGATCCTTGGACAACAAAACGATACAACTTCTAGACTCAAGGTACATAGTGTGTTTGAGAAGAAACAAATTAAGCAAAACAAGTCAAATGCGTACTCTTAGACTGCTATGAGTCTAAGAGTGCGCAAACAAATGTGTAAGAGTGCGCATTAACAATAATCACAAACGAACGGTCCCTGTCCTTCGTATCCCGAACAAGCGTCGTGCCACCATGCTTTGCACTGTCCACACTGAACCCAGTCATCATCAAACGATTCACCACATCCCACACAAAAAGTTATTTCACCTTCATTTAATTCGTCATCTTGGGTTGAGGATGGTCCTGGACCTGCTAATTGTTCTTCCTCGGGAGTCTTGTTGGGCTTTGACTTTGCTTTTTCTAAATGTTTCTTTTTCTTGGTAGTGTTCGCTTTGTTTTCGGTTATCTTCTACAGCAATTTGTTCTTGTACGGTGATGATGATAATATTTCAGACTGTTTCCCTCTAGATTTTCGTTTCTTAGTGATCGAAGCTCTTGGTAATGGACTTACATCAAAAATACTTTGACGTGGAGACACTTTTGTGCAAATGGACTTTGAAGAGCTGTTAGCAATTGCCAGACGTTGAGGGCTGTGGAGAATTTGACGATGCAAAACAATGCTTGCTGGTCTGAGACGATGATTGAATTATTTCGTCAGTCATATTGGTATGTTTATCTGTAGACTGAACAGGTAGAACATTCTCGCACTCAGTAGCGTTATCATCATCCGTGACTGTAATTTTTGTTACCTCTGATGGGGCGAAGTCTTCATCGGAAAATATATCAGGATTGAAAGAGTAGATGCCAGTTGCTGAGAAGGCATTTTCTGCTTTATGAATGTTCGCCACTCTTGTATACGCAGCGTTGAAAAGCCTGGCAACTCCTCCCCTAATTTAGTAGTTGCAATATCTAGGTCATTCCATGTAAGTTCGAAAAATAAAACAGAAATTGATCACTTTTAATATTACAGTCAAATTTTTAGTCTGAGACAATATACCTGAAACATATTGAGTGGTGGGCATGAGTACGCATGCGGACTCTTACCCGTCTCGTGCATGCGGATTCTTACCCGCACCTCGCTTGCTTCCTGAAATCGTCCCTACGTGACAGTCCATGTTATGCTGCTTCCATAGCAAAGTGTTGGAACTAACAACAGACATTACAGTTATTTGTGATATAACAACCCTGGTGTAATTACTATTCTGCAGAGAAAAAAAGCTTACGTTCCAAAATCATAAACTTACATCAAATGTATGCAAAACAAATCTTTACTTCTTTTTCTCCTGTGCCTTCTGACGACCAATTTCAATATACTTCCATACAACTGGCGGGACTCACTCAATCACGTGATGCATTCGATATCTCGATCAGTGCTACCAATTCCCTGGAAACACTGTCGCGCACTCTTAGACGCTGCGTACTCTTATCCCCCTCTCCCTTAGGTCTTTTTTTTTAGCAAACCTTTCACTAACTTCCGGTAATCCTGTTCAAACTTGTTCCCTCAGGCTGCCTCACTCTAACATCAAGGTGTCACTGTAGGAACCCACATAGCCAGTCCTTTCCTGCTAACCCTACGTCTTTGTTAAAATTATTCTTTATTTTCATCTCTTCAGCAAATCGAAATACCACACGCCTAAGCTCTTTCGATGTCAAGCTATATAATACTTTACTCAGAGTAAACACACTCTTTTAGTTCTAACCCTACTTCATTGGACTTAATTCCTCCCTAATCTTGGTACTGATAGCCGGTTTAGTATCAAGAATTTTCTCAATGTTGATTCTGATATGTTGTAACATCTTCCTGCTTCTCTCATTTTTTATGCCATCGTTCCGTATTCCATCGACAGTATTTTGCAAAGTTTCTTGCAAATAGGAATTCTTTGTTGTTTTCCTAATGTATCTGGACGGGATCTGTAATGAAAAATGATGAAAAATGAACGTAGAACTTGATCCACAATATTTGAATGGGTGGGGGAACCTGCGCATTTGCGCGCACCAATACCCCATACGTCCCGTCAAATCGCAACTATGCGACATTGAGTGACAAGACAACCTCATTATAGTATGTTCTACAGGAAGGAACTTTCTTTCGCACTATACCTACTTCAATGTCATAAGCTGCAAAATGTAGGCTTACCTCCTTATTTTCCACAACTTGTAAATAACAAAAATGTAGGAATTTTCTTCCGTCTCGTCTACCTCACCCCTCATCAATACTGAACGCACTGGGCTGTGGAAATAATTTGTGGAACAAGAGTGTAGGAGGAAACGGAAGAATCTCGAGAAAACCCATGGACATGACGTTGTATACCACAATCTCACATGGTGGGGAATCCAACCAGAAAGTCCTAACACCAGAGGTGACCGCTCTAACATTGAGCCACCATGGCCCGCGTCTACCATATAACTAGTTTCCTGTACTTTTTTGCGAAACATGTGCTTTAGCAGTCGAGATTGCTCTTTTTTTATTATTATTTGGTTGAACAACCGACGAGAATACTGTACAGAGAATAAAATACGGCAGAGAATCAAATATTATGCAAGCACATGAAACACATTAACTGAGATAACATAATAATGATTTAAGAAAACTCGACAGTTAATTTCTTACAATATTAAAAGTTCGCGTCACACCTCTCCGGGTCACACAAGTGTCAAGAGCCCGAGTATCCCGAGGTTGCGGAACAATTATATACTTAACATTTGGGCTAAACACACAACTCATCCATTTCATTTAGGTATTAATATGGTTACCGTACTCTTCTGTTAAACACTGGAGTTGTATATCTTAATATAATTCCCTTTAATACAAAACTCTAACTGATTTAGTTTCCAAAGATAACTCTTTTTCCTTTTTTAAAAAATAGCGAATAACTTGGACAACGAATAACATAAAAAATGTACAAAATGGGCTTCAACTAGTCTTAATCTTAGCTGCCGGAAGGCCAAAGTAGGTTCAAATAAACCGGTCACTCGGATTTGTTAATTTTTGTTGTTGTTGTTGTTTTTTTTAAAAAAGAATTTCAGTTTACTGACCAAATTTCCTTTGCCCTGTATGTCCGTCTGTCCGTCTGTCCGGAGACTAAAAAATTCCAGGATCTTGATCGATCATCATCAATTTTGGTCAGAATTTAGAGGATCAAAACTTAGGAATCAAGGTCGTTGATGGCGGGGATATTTAAACCGGAAGGTGGTAGAAATAAACCCTTTTCGGTTTTAATGTTGATCATTGTAGAGCAAAAACTTAATAGATAAGAAGAAGCCGTTTCCTGCAGTCATTCAAACTTTCCAAGAATGTATATTTCATTTCCATCCTTAACTCTCTACTAAACCGGAAATAATAGATATTTAATACAATTTCCGGTTTCAAAACTGATTTGTATAGAGAAAAGACGATAAGAGATAACGAGAAACATTAAAAAAATCGATTTCACCGTTCTAAGAATAGATACTATCCTATCTCTTGACACTTTTATTCAAACTGGAAGTGGCAGAAATAAAGCATTTTCGGTTTTAACATTGATCTCTGTAGACTAAAAACGGTAACACACAACGAGAAACGTTTCCCTGTAGTCAATTCAGCGTCCCAAGAAGATATTTTATTTCCACTCTATTCACTTTACTAACATCGGAAGTGGTAGAAATCTACCACTTTTGATTCCAGTATTAAGAAAATATCACGTCATATACCTGAAACAAACTCCTTCACGTTATGTACACTTGACACTGCCACTTGTTTAAATTATTTATTAATTCTTATTCATATGTCCGAAATCCTATGTTTTCTTCGCGTGCTTGTCCATAGGCCTTCTGTAAAATAAATAAATAAATAAATCAAAGAAAGATACTCGAATGTGATTTGTCGTTTTCGAAATTAATCTTATTTGCTACGAGAAATATTTATGAATGAAATATAACGCTCTGAGGATTAAATAATGTAAGTTGCAAGACATTAGCGTTGATTATCCGCTTCGCTGGGTTGAAATAATAACTTCAAGTGCACAATTCCTTAAGTCATGTGTTCGGTAAAAATGACAGTGAAAAATTAAATATTACTAGTATGAGGTGAATTTGGATTTAAACGGCAACGGAAGTGTCACTCTTCATCCTAGTGACCCCGAAAACTATGGAATCGACACTAATGTCGGTCATTTTCGATCATTTTTATATATCTTCCTCTCCGTAAATTTCGGAGTTAAATTTAGATTTAAACGGCATCGGAAGTATCACTGTTCATCTTAGCGACCCCAAAAACTATGGATTCGACACTAATATCGGTCATTTCCGAAGGGAGCTCATGTGGTTCGGATTCCACGTTAATCAGTAGGTCCCACCTCATATAGCCTCGCTGCCGTAAAGGACATTAAACTCAAACTCAATTAATATCGGTCATTTTCGATCATTTTTAAATATCTCTCCCTTCCCCCTCCCCTAAGTTGCACCGTGAAAGTGAAACGATTAAATTTGGCACATAGATGAGGTTTGGGCCTGAGATTTTTTAAAATCAAGATCTATCTCGTGATTCAAAAGTTATGAAGTTACAAACATACACAGAGAAAAATCCGTTCTCCGGACAGCGGTATATTGTGCAATTATACGGTATCTTCTTGCTTGCTATAGAAATCAGTACGGAGCACACGTTATCCATATGCTACATAGGCACTGCCCTTAGATGTTACATCATGCCGTTGCAAGATGTCCGACATCTAACAGTTTTCCGTATATCATATCCATATACTTATGTTACCTTCGTCAGCTATATGTTATATACGTTCATTTGTATGTGAGATCCTGACCGCCTGCATTGTTTCGTACGGAAAGTACGTATAGATGGAACACTTATACGGAAAGTATTATAAAACATGCGTTTTCAGTTATACGTCTGCTGTACGTTAAGTCCAAAAACTACAGGAATTACGCATGTAACCTATCTTTTTAAGTATGCCACCTACAATTTTTTTTCTCAGTGTAGTCACTTTCAATTTTATATATTAGAAGATTTCACTTTTGTTTCGATGTTTTTGAACAAGACTATACATAGTTGTATCATGCATTATTTCCTTCGTTGTCTCCCTTTCAGCTATAGTGGCGTGGACCTACCTGGAATCTAAACCACATGAATTCCCAGCGGGAATTGACCCCTGGTTTTCCACGCCAAAGTCATATAGTCATGAGGGATCCCAACACTCATTACTTTTTTTCGTACCGTATACTACAGTAATATTGATTCTCTGTAAAGCACCGTGCCATAATAATTTTCAAAGCCCCCTACCTACATTTTCTAATTCAGGTTGAGAATCCCTTTTGTTACATCTACCTAAGCAATTTCCCTCCCTCGAGCAGAGGAATTGCTGTTATTCAAATCAAGCTGGATACCAGTTACTACAAAGTTCCATTTGCATTGGACGTGGAAACAAACGTAGAGGGATTGTATCCCCCCCGTTTGCTGGAGAATCTTTCCCCGGTGAGGATTTTACCCTATGATCAAGTCTGACAGACTAATCCAGCGACAAAAGCTATGTTCCAGCTTCTCTTTAACATGTTAAATAAACCAGATTAGAAGGGTGTTAACTAAGTTGATGCAGTAATCCAGCAAATTAGACCACCTCTGAATCTTTTTTGTTTTATTTTTTCGTTCCCTGCACATCTCACAGAAAATGTAGTTAAATTCATATGATAATGGAGGAATCTTGAATACGTATATATGATAAAGTACACTAAAAAATACTGCTAAGTTTCAGAGCTAATCACAAGTACTTTGTTATGTACATTGGATAGACAACTTTTTCTTATTTGAAGATTATTTACTACATATCATTAGGGTCATACACAAATTGATAGTTCGTAACTCCGTCACGAAGTTTACTGAATGGAAGTATATAATAAACAATTGATTATTATGATTCAAATAACAACAACAACAATAATAATAATAATTAATAATAATAATAATAATAATAATAATAATAATAATAATAATAATAATAATAATAAAACTTAAATGAATTTCTAGTTTTACATCCTACGCTTATACCCTGTAGGCTAAAGAGATGAAGGATCAATGAATGTACATAGTCATTAAATAATTGGTGAAATTTTCAGTATCTAGAATCCAGCAAGGGGCCCCTCGCATCAGAGATGAATCCTTTACTACTGAGGCACCATGCCTCTCGATTATTACAATTATATTATCTTTTATATAGCTGTTGAACTGATTATGATAGGCATTGAGGTTTGTTTATGTTATAATTAAAATGTCTATCCTACGGACAAGAGATCCCAAGTGTCTCACTTGCCCCTTAAATTAGAAACTCCTCATTAGAAATAAGCGGAGACGTGTGTCAGGATTTTGGAAAATCCTGCTTTTAAAGTGGGAGAGGAGGAGACGAAGTCAGTTCTATATTGTAAGGATCTACACCTTCTAGTGTATGCTAATTCTAGGAATACGTCTCAATAGACACGTGTTATTTGTATACAAATACAGTCACCAGCAGACAATAGCAGGAGGACACCAGGAAGACACGAAGTTGATTCAGATGGGAACCGAACCACAGTAGAGGAGAGGCATAAGTTAATAGCTGATCATTAACCTGACAACACGTTCTCTGGGGGGCCCACTGGGCTAAAGAGAATCCTTACCAAACCTTATCTCTAGAGGCTGGTGTAAACGAAAGAGAGATCCTAACAACAATCTCCTTCCCGAAGCTGCAATGAGCGACGGAGGATCCCTGTAACTGTCTCCCGAAGTCACAGTGGACGGAGGAGACTCCTTTAAATAAGCATGACCCGGAGCCTGCAATGAGCAAAGGGGTTTCGGTACAATCCGGATTCTAAATTGAACCTATATTTTCCGAAGCCATTGTGTGCTTAAGGATACATTGAACTTGGAAACACTTTTTATTATATTAGAAAGAAACTTTGTAAATTTATTATAGGAGTTTATTTTTATAATAAATAGGTAGGGATTTATCCTGAACCGTTTTATTTGACACTACCGAAAAACATTTCAATATATATTCTTCTTCAACACACTGAAATTGACTTTGTTTCATCATCACAGAAAGAAGCTGAACCCCTTGAAATGAATTTTTGAAATAGTTGTCACTTCTCTCGAACCGGATTTTTTTTTTTTTTTGTCGTTATTAAGAGAGTTATAAAATATGTTTGTTTAAAAGTTATTCATAATTTTGGGCGGTATCTCATTAACCGCACTAAATACTGCTATTATACTAATGTTGTAATGTCAAGCTTGCTTGTGTCATAATACTATACTAAAATATCACTTTCATCTTATTAGTTGGTTTTGTAACTATACAACAGCATCGACTTTCAGGTTTAGAAGAAACTCATTTTTCTCGAAAATAGATATGAGAATGTACCCTCAAGCTTGTTCTGTTATTCTGCTCATTATTTTATGTTAATTTTGGGCTATTTGTTACTAACCATAGCATGTAATTCCATCTTGCTAGTGTTACAATGAAGAGCTTAATGAAGGTATGTGTCAGTACCAGTTTCACATCAATAAGTGCTATGGTTCACGTACAGCATAAATTTTTAGACTTACAAAATGTATTTTCTCTCCATTTTCTCGGAAACTACGCTCGGAGTTTTTACACTCATATGTATCATTTTGTTAAGTTTAATGAGATCTACCAATTGATATATAATATATCATAATCTTTAGACATTTTTTCCCCGTTAAATCTAGTACGCGTAATATTGTAGAATTTGAGTACCGATTCAACCAGAGATGAAGTTGGTTAGTGCGTGTTTCAAGTGACCAAGATTTGTGTGTGGGTTAGTGGGTCATTGTTCAACAGGACATGACCCCCACTACGACCTACTACCCACTCTGACCCACCAACCCATCAGGAGCGTCATTTCAAATTTTGCTTGGGGGGGCAAGACCCCTTGATATAAGTAAAATTTCGCGTTTTTCACTGATTTACTATTATTCTATTGTTAAAATCTTTATAAATCTCAAACTCAGGGTGGGAGGCAATTGCCCCTCCCTGCCCCCCCCCATAATGACGCCCCTGCAACCCATTCTACTCAGTGCATTGTATACAGCATCTTCTAAACACTGGTAAATTTGTCTACGATTCACTTTCAGGGCTTCCATTTTCCTTCCTTTTTCACTTGTTTCTTTTTACTTATCTGAGAGAAGTATATCTAAGTGGAAAAAAAGTGCAGCCACTTTTGGTCATTGATATTTGTAATTGTAATAGTAGCAATTGAGCTTATTACTTGACTTTCGAGACACAGTAGAATTTTTTTCACCCAATACGTTGGCCTACTTTAACTTGGTTTGAGACTCAAATTTCATCCTATTTTCCACTGAAAAAGTATCTGTAATTTAACAAGGAAATAATTATATATATATGCTAATTAAATTGAAATTCATCGTAACATGACCCATGACAAACAATTTGCCATTTTATATCGTGAAGGCCAAATCCACCGTTATTGTAACAGAGCTGCACTTGAGCGATTGACCGTAGAAGAAAATCAATCTCCGATTAGTTAGTTTCACAGCCTTATTTTATTACAAGTGTAAACTCTTTAGTCAGTTGAGAGGAGGGCGTGGATCATGGGTCAGAGTTAATGACGATGGGTCTTGGTGGGTGGTGAGTCAGAGTGTGTCGTGGGTCATGGTAGGTGATAGTTTAGATTTCATTGGCCCACACCATATCTGGATTCAACATTCTAATAGTTAACGTTTTAACAACATTAAGTAGAACATAAAAGTATTCTTTCATCTTAAGAGAAATATTTCCTGATATTAATCACTGAACTAAAAAAATAGCTTTAAAATTTAATGATCTAGATGTTAGTTTTTATGTTCTAACTTCTTAATAATTCGGTTATTTAACAGTTGGATAAACTCTTTAACAGGTGTTCATGAAATTCTGAGAGACAGAATTTCCAAAGAAACTTTCTGTCAGCTATTTAGAGTGAAAGTGACAGCTTGGAATCGATTGATATTTTCACACCGATTATGTAAGCAAAACTATGTAAAGTGTAGGTGTACTTCCTCCCCCGCCAGTTCATGTAATCAGCCTGTCTAACAGTGACAGATTTTTAAAAAAAAAAAAAAAAACTTTCAATCTTGGAGGTATAAAAAAAAAAAAACATATCCACACGTCCTTAAATAGCAATCATATAACACGTTCCAGAATAACCTGCATGAGAGAAATACATTCTTAAGCTATTTTTGCCGTATTTTTTGTTATATATACGTAGGATGTAATAGTAAAGTTTTTTTTCTTTTCATTTTTTTACTGTAGTCCCTTTCGTATGTGTGAGGTTGTAGTGTATGCATGAATTCCTGGACTATTTTATTTTATTCTCTCTTTCTGTCTCTCTCTCTCTCTCTCACTCTCTCTGTCTCTCTCGCTCTATTGTTGGCAGGAATATTGATTTACCTTGGAGCACCACTGCCTCACACTGAGTCAATATACACAAGTATTCTCTCTCTTTTTTTTTCTTGCATGTGAGAATATACGTGTGTGTGGTTCACATCCTCATCAACATGTGATTTTTCCCCCCTTTCTCTACTCTGTCCTCTCCATTCTCTCTGTTTTTTGTCCTCCGACCACGTGAATTGAGTAATTCTCTTTTGCTTTTCAAACTTTTTTTTTTTTTTAAAAAAAAGGTCTCTTTTTTTATTTGTTATTTTGTTTTGTGTTTTACTTTATATTATTTTGTATTGTATGTACTGTAGGTTTTATTGTTTGCTGAAGTGGAATGTATTATCATTAGCATGTTTTGTAGTTTTCTAAATGATTGCAAACCGTGTAGATTTTACAGTGGGTTATTATTTTTTTTTTAACTACCCACTCAAAATGGTAGTCGAACTGTTAATAGTAATACTTCTGTTTCAAAAAGTTATTGTCAGAGAACATGTCAGAATGGTTCTAAACTATATGTTCCTTTTTTAAAATATACATTCCGTTCAACAGGAACAATCCTATGTACAATACTATGTAGTTCCAAGAATATTTTTTTTTAAATAAAGAATATCGTTAGTAAATGGTTAGTTCAATATACTTGTCTCACTTAAACGTTGTGACATGTTTTTGTCAATTATTCTGTTGATTGATTTATGTCACCAACGTGATTGCCTGTAAAACGTCTCTACACAATGACATTATCTTTTCCGTGATTTAATGTAGGTAGTATTACACAGTAGGGATGAAAAAGCTTTTCGGAAGGGCCACGTACAAACATCTAGATTTGTCGGTACAGAATACTCTCTTCCACTGTTCATCGGTCCAGTGTTTGCAAAAAATGGTACACCTGGGCAAAATCAATGTTTTCTGCTTGAATGAGTGGTTTAGTTACTGCAAGGGCACCTCCAAGACTACACATCTGCAGGTTACGGACCACTGTCCCATCATATTGATCAGGAATGGCTCTTCTTTAGTTTTGTTGCTACTTCCGAAGCGGTTAAACGTCCTTTCTACTTGATCGTAGTTCTAATGAACATGTCTTTGCGAGGTGTTATTATTCGTGGACGACTGGTTTGTTTCCTTGCAATATTTACACCAGTTTGTGACTGTCTTTCAAGAGTCACACGCATTTCTCCGACTGATATCTGCAACTACTGAGCAATTTTCGGTAGACAATACTCTCCTCTCTTAAAATAACCACTTGAACACGTAATTCGGTCCTTGGTTTCCAGTTCTTCTTCCGTATTTTATACTATTTCACATTTTTCACACTAATTTACTAATTAATGCGGGTGAAAGCAGCACGATCGCATGGCGCATATTCGCACCCAACTTTACGCATATACGACTTTACCCATATTGAATAGCACACACACAACTCAGTAGCGTCATTTCAGATTTGGCAAAAAATAAACAAATACTAATTCAGATGCATTTTAATTATTAATTGAAACAAGTTACATAAAATTGAAAGAAGGTTACAAAATAATAAATGCAGAAATTATAATTCATAACAAATTAACCCTGTCATGGAGGAAGACCTCCATGCTCGGAACTTCTTATGTGTTGCTTTTTTTTAAGCATAATTAATGAAAGTACTTACAGGATAATTTGATTGCATGAGCTGAGATCCATCCTGACCAGGTGTTCCAAATCTAGTGGTTAACTAACTATGTAACTGGCCGGCAGACTGCCCAAATGACTGACCCTTTGTTTACTATTTGTTTTGTTTAAATACCCCTGGTTTTTGGCTTTCCACCTGTATAAGTTCCTTTTTGTTTTTGTATTTTGTTATTGTTACTTTTATTTTTAGATTTCACTTCCTTGAAAGTGAATTTGTTTATGGAACCTCGGCCTGTTTCTTTTCAATTTTAAAAGTTTTTAATATTCATTAATGAGTTGAAGTTACATTACAGTACAAACATCAGTAGATCTCAGTGAAAGGATGTATCACCAGACAAAGGATGATGATAGTTGTCTGTTCGTTATTTACTTGTTTACTGCAAAACAGTTTTCTTCAGTAAATGTTTCATAGACAAGATCATGCATTTTTGTATCGTTATATGAACAACGTTAAACTGTATTCTCTGTCTCTTAAGGGGCCGCGGTGGCTCAGTGGTAGAGCGTTCACCTCTGGTGAATGAGGTCTCTGGTTCGATCCCAGCTCGCGCCAAATGAACTTTGTGGTGGACAAACACCATGTGCGTGGATTTCCTCGGGATTCTCCCGTTTCTTCCCACTTTCTTCATTTCACCATTTCATTCATTTCTCATCACCACCTTCTTCTTTAGCCTATCCGGCACACCGTGGGACGTAAAACTCAAAGAGTTCATTTCATTTCATTTCTATGTCTTTTAATTGGAAAATATTGTAATGACGGTTCGTATAAATAGCGGGATGAAACAATATGGAGTTTTACACGACACGTTCCGTAAGTGTGCTGCCAAAATCAAGTTCTTTGATTGTATTTGTGGTTTGGAAGACAAGTTCTGTGATTCTGTTGGCATTTATAGGCCAAGTTTTTTGCTGTGTTACTGTTTTAGAAGGCATTTGGAAAATATTTCGGTGATTGGTATTGAGAAGGTCAAGTTCTGTGCGATTGAATTGATGTTTTGGAAGACATTTTGTAATTCAGGTGGTTTTTAGGACAAATTCTGTGATTCTGTTGTTGTAGTAGTGTTTTGGGAAGCAAGTTCCTCTGATTGTGTTGGTATTCTGGAAGATAAGTTCTGTGATTTTGCTGGTGTTCTTGAGATCAAGTTCTTTGATTGTATGGGTATTTTGGAGCCACGTTCTGTGATTGTATTGGTATTTTAGAAGACAAGTTTTGTAATTGAATTAGCATTTTTACGACTAGTTCTGCATTTCTGTGAACGTATTAGTGCCTTAAAGAGCAAGTTCTGTGGTTGTATTGGTGATTTGGAGTACAACTTCTGAATTATATTGGAGTCTTAGAGAACAAGTTTTAAAACTGTATTGACATTTGGAGATACAAGTTTTGGTGAATGTCTAGCGTTGTAAATAATAAGTTCTGTTGTTACGCTGGCGTTTGGGAGAAAATAAGTGTTCTGATTATGCTAGTGTTTGGAGAATTAATTCTGTGGTTGGATTGGTGTTTTGGAGAAGTTATGTAATTCGCATTTTTGAGTACTGGTTTCTGTAGCTGTGTTGCAAAGATGATTTCATACATGGCATGCAAAGAAAATCACGTACGTCCTGTTGCTGCTGCGAGATCTTGCGGAACTGTAACAACAAAGTGATTATGTTATTGATACTATTCACGCTGGCGTATTCATCTATGCATGGGAGGAATATGTTCGTCATATCTTTATGCAACTGTAAAGGTCTGTTTAATGATACTATATTATGAAAAATACTCTTATAATTTGTGTGTTCATTCGGCCCTGGTATTCTGTACTACATAAGTATAAGAACATTGTCTCTTTATTCGTTGTTCGTTATCAATCCTCAGAAAATTTAAAACGGGATAATGCAAGGAAAATACTCAGTATTTCGGTTTGTCTCATTAAGATTTCATGAAACCATATTTTGCGCATCTAGGGTGATATAAATTTTCAATTTCATACAAGCTGGTTACGAGGTAATACTGATGTAAATATAGTCAACCAATTTGACACACATTATGTTAAGTATATAAAAGGAAATCGGTACCACAACCAAGCACATTCCCAGTGGGCGGTATCACAACATTGAAACTGGAGATAAACAGGAACTTTTCTACTATTTCGTACCGTTCTTGTTCTATCATGATAAACATTGAAATTAGAGATAAACAGTTTCCTATTACTTCGTATCGTTCTTGTTTTTATCGTGATGAACATTGTAACTGGAGATAAAGTTCCTTATTATTTCCTATCGTTCTTGCTCTATCGTGATAAACATTGAAACTGTAAATCGTGTATTTTGGCAACTTCCTGTCACAAAAGAAGCAATAGAGCCGAAATTGAACTTAATCTGAACACACTAAGTTCATATAAGAAAAATATTGTACTACCGTTTCCTTCTTCTAATATCAATATTAGTGGCGGAGCCAAGAAGGACCAGGCCCCTTTGCTCAAATTCTTGGCCCTCCTAGTGCCCCCTCACACACACACACACACACAGAGTGATGCTGCTATAGGTTGACAAACGGTGAGTTGGCAGTGGCTACAAGTGAAACTACTTCCAAAACATCTCTCGACACGAACTGCAGAATACCGTTGCAATAGTCTGCGTTCCGAATAAAATAGTTCCACTTGTTTTAGTTTGTAGTACGCCAAGATCTAATTCACGGAAATCTGTGGCGTGCTTGCATTGACCTCACCACCTGGACATTCATTTTAACCTCTGTCCCTTATCTAGTTATCTCCTTTGTTTTTGACAAAGAACCAGAAAAATAGCAAAATCAGTCGGCATTCTCATTCGCTTCAATGTTGAAAGTCATACTAAAATATAATATGCTTACTTACAAATAACATGCACTGCAGTAAAACATTACACTTGTGCTGGACGAAAGAAGTCTTCGTACACTAAGTAATTAATTTCCATTGATTATAGCGACATAGAACAAATGCATAGCATCCATTAAATAATTTAGTATTATTATTGTTGTTATTATTATTATTGTTATTAGAATTTATTTACCAAACAACTATTTATTGATTAATAAAAATGATTAATCAATTATATTTAGTTAGGTATGGTAGATGACTTCAGATTATATTATTTACTGACCGACAGTATCCCACGCTGTCGTATTTGTGCATAAGAGGTAGGTTCTAATCTTTTCTTTGTAGATGTTAAATAAAAGAACCTGTTTTACCTCGAAATGCTTAATTACAATTTTATTTACATAAAGAGAATTCTAACATATACAAGATTATATTAATGATGCTATTTGCATATCTGAGTTACTTGTTACAAAAACTAATTGCGCTAGGAAACTAGAACTAGAAAGCTCAGACTGTCTTTCTTAGCCAACTTTTACAAGTGGTAGCAATTGAAACTCACATGAGTATATGGTACCCTCTCACCCGAAGTTGAAGGTTAATCTCTTTGCACATGGCTAAAAAACGACGTCTCTGTTGCCTCCGTTTTCACTCTCCCTCTGTACCAGCCTGAATCCCCATTATATTACCAAATTTTATTAGTCTTTAATTTCAAATTAAGTGTTTTATGTTTTTTTTTTTCAATTAAAAAGTCTCATTAGCTTCTATCACCGTTGTCCCTTAAGACAAGTTATTATAGCAAAAGAAAAACGTATTAATGGTTCCTCTTGATTACTTTTCAAGGCTTTTTCTTATAATTCACTTAAGCACGATCACTTTTTTCTTTACAAATTATCATATCCATTTATTCGTCTTTTTTTTTCATAAAATCTGTTTTCAACACATTATATTATCATACGGTATTGAAACAAATCTGGAACTTGTGATATTTATTTACCTCCATCATTCCATCCGGAAAATTAGTGTGATCTGTACACGAGGGTATGTTTTCGGGCTGTTAAAATTAAGATTACTGGTGCCATGCTATAACTTTGAGTTTCGCCTTATCTCAAGTAGATGCAGACATGTCAGAAGGTTTGATTCTTGTAGATACACTAGTTCAAACGCTGTCGAAGATGAGGTCTGGTGAATATGACTCTCAACGAACAATATTCGAACAAATTTATCAAGAATGCTTGGAGTGTGCAAAGAAAATGGTCTCGAACTCCAGAGCCGGAAACAAATAGAATATAGGGGTTCCTCGTGGAAACGAACTAGACATCCGCCATCAAAATATCACAAATTCATTTTGGATGAATCTCTTCCTTCATTGGATGCAGAAAACGAATTTTCTAAAGATAATATATCTACCAAGAGACATTTTTCTACCTACTATTGATAGGCAATCACTGATATGAAAAACCGCTTTGTATCATGTAGCAAAATCATCAGATCAATCACAACTCTACATCCAAAAAGTGAAAACTTTTTAAAATTACAACATTGTCGAGCCTATGGCCCAGCATTATGGAGTGATCTGCAAACATTAAAGTGAGAACTTAAAATCCTCCCAAACACAATTAAGTTGTATGAAGACGAGAAGAAATCAAAGCTGATTCCTTAACGAATTTCGTTTATCATCTTTATGTCTACAAAAACGCATTCCTAGAAACCTACAAGTTAGGTATCATCTCTGTAACTATATCAGTTTCTAGTGCTACATGTGAAAGGTTATTCTTTTCTTTGAAAAGATTAAAGACTTGTATATGCAATTCAATCACTCATGATAGGTTGAAAAATTTAGTGTTACTTTATATTGAGAAGAAAATTGCTAAATCGTTAGATCTTTAACAAGTTGTGGTTAAGTTTGCTGCTTTCCACACGAATAGAAAGATCCTCTTTAAGTAGAGACATGAACCTATAAGTTATTTTCTTTACCTGTAAAAGTGTGTTTGCTTCCACTTAAGTCAACCAGCTACACATATTTTAAACACCATGATTAAATAACTATTTACTTATATTAGAAATCAATTGCATTAATGAATCCTAGTTGTTTGAGGTACTAAATTCTTACATTTTCACTGTTTTCAAAAGAGTAAAATCATGAACAACAAAGATGGAAACATTCACCTTGAATATATATATATATATATATATATATATATATATATATATATATATATAATATACAGAGGGTTGATTAATTCGTGTGTCAATTTCATTTGTTCACTGTGCAAAAGTGGTATGAGGTAAAGCCGTGCAATTTGGTGTAACTTTAGACGAAGGACATAAGTTTTGTTTCGTCATAGAAGCATGTTACTTGTACTAAAGATTGAAGAGATATAGGGTAAAAGGTCAAATTTCGATTTTCCCCTTATGGGACTGCAATGGTAAATTCTGAAAGAGCCTGAAAAAACGTAAATCAAAGTGATAACAAAGAAAAAGCTGTATGGAATGATTCTATGTCGCAAGCCGACCAAATATGCGTCAATCAAGTGTCAAAGTCAGAGGTCACGGTCAGATCAAGGTCACAGGTCATCTTGAGAACCCATTCTGAAAACAATGCAATGTCCGTACCTCATCATGGCAAATGGGTTCTCAAGGTGACCTGTGACCTTGATCTGACAGTGACCTCTCACCATAACACTTGATTGACGCATATTTGGTCGGCTTACGACATAGAATCATACCATACAGCTTTTTCTTTGTTATAATTTCGACTTACGTTTTTCTAGGCTCTTTCAGAATTTACCATTGCACTCCCATAAGGAAAAAATCGAAATTTGACCTTTGACCCTATATCTCTTCAATCTTTAGTACAAGCGACATGCTTCTATAACGAAATAAAAACTTATGTCCTTCGTCTAAAGTTACAGCAAATTGTACGGCTTTACCTCATACCACTTTTGCACAATGAACAAATGAAATTGACACACGAATTAATCAACCCTCTGTGTATATATATATATATATATATATATATATATATATATATATATATATATATATATATATATATATATATATACCACTTTCATTCACTCTTACTGAAACCACCACTATGGTTTCGGTAGAGTGATAACAGCGGAGTCAGGATGTTTTCATGGGACACTGAATCCGCATCAAAAACAGTTTTTCGTTAGCTATTACTGTTTCTTTCTTTATGGCGGTCTACAATGAAACCAGTTGCAATAGAGAGAGAGAAGAACAGAAATGGATTGAATCCATACTTGGGGTACTGAATCCATAACAGAAAGCAGTTTTTCGCTCTCTTTCCGTTTATGCTCTCACACTTTCGACAATAGACGGATGAACTGATATATCTGTTCTATAAGGTTTCTCGTACTTAGAGATAGCATACTTTGTAAGTATAACAATATCGTCCCAATGATTCATCGTTTCTTCACTTGTTTTAGTATTATTTAATACAAAATAACAGCACCCACACACCATAACTATATTTAGAGAAAATATTTCAGTAGTCAATAGAAATGCTGTTATTCGCATACAGCATCCAATTAACTTTTCCTCTGTGGAGTAATTAACGTAAAGAAAGAAAAAAACAACCAAAAGCTATTTACTGTTATTCTCATGAAATTAAAACTCGACATTTTAAATTAAGATTAAAATTGTTTTAATTTAGACTGTGTGATTTATGTGTTTTTGAAAGAAAACAAATGAGTTCTGCTTCACGTTTATAAAACCACAGTAGACTTCCAAACTTTAAAGATCCAATATTGAAACAGAGAGTGATAGATGTATCTTTAACTAAGTCTATGACCTATGGAACTCGAAGGTTGAATGCCACATTGGCAGAAGCTCTCCATACACTTCTCTTCTTAGCCAACTGGATCCAGTTTCTACTCCGTATTCCTATTTATGTGAGATCCATCTTAATATTGTCCTCCATTTGCACTTAGGTCTTCCAAATGGTCGTTTTCCGATTGGATTTTCCGTTAAAACTTTAAAAACGTTGCTACTTTCTTCCATTCTGGCCACATGACCTGCCCACCTGAGCCTATTAAGACAATGTTAAGTAAACCGTATAAATTATACACTTCCTTGTTATGAAGTTTCCGCCTTCCCCATTCCATTGTGTATTGGATTCGAATGTTCGTCTTAGAATTTTATTTTAAATATTTTCAATCCACGTTCTTCTTTTAAAGTAAGCGACCATGTTCCGCAACCGTACAGTACAACAGGCATAATTATCGTTTTATATATTTTAAGCTTCAAATTCTTTTCGACAAGATTCGCGAAGACAAAAGATTTTGGATTGAATAATAATAATACGAATTACCTGCTTTCAGTCGACATTTAATTTCTTCGGTAGATATGGTTTTGGTCTGTTAATATTGATCCTAGATATTTGAAAGAATCTACTTTTGTCGAAAGTATTATTTGATATTTTAACATATGCATAATTTGCAGTATTATGGTCACGGCGAACTTCCATTTATTTAGTTTTCTCTGCATTTACTTCTAAAGCATTCAGCTCTAGACCCTGGTTGACAGCTTTGATTTTCCTTATAGCGTATTCTAGAACAAAATTGAATAATAACACAACCATACACAAAAATATAAAGTACTGTGCAGTAGACACCAGTGTGTGGATTCTATGTATTTTGTTATACAGAATCCCAATTTCGAAACCTAAGGAAAATTGACTGTGTTATTTTTTATGAATGAAAAACTTGAGCGATTTTGGATAGGAAGGGCACACGTTTTTCGCCCATAAAAAAATGACTCGGTCAATCATCTGGGGTTTTGAAATTTGGATTCGGTGTAACAGAATACATCGAGTTCATGCTCTGGATTCAGATGCGCCCGCAGAACTTCTGTTTTTGTATGACTCGATTACGTGTAGTTATCCTCCTTATCCAAAATCGCTCAAGTTTTTCTCCCATAAAAAAAATTGACACGATGAATCTTCCTGGGGTTTCGAAATTTCGATTCTTGATAACAAAATACATCGAATCTATACCCTGGGGTCCACTGAACAGAACTGTTATTTTTTTGTGTGTGGTTGTGTAACGGAGACAATGCATCTTGTTCCTGACTATTCTGGTCGTAAAAGTTCTTGCCATTTTTACTTTATGGGACAGTCATTTCTAATTCCCGAGTGTATAAAACTGGAAAAGGGAGAGGGGCCGTTGCCAGCCAACCACCGTTGCCATAACAACGAATCCTGTCGCTGCGCGTCAATCTACAACTGATTGAAAAAAAAGAAAAATCTGCAACAAAAGTGATGCACAGAAATAAGTCGTGAGTGGGAACCCTTCACCCCTGGTGGGGATGTTCATGAAGCTATCAGCTTATGCCTAATTACATTGGAATATAATTTCCATTTCTTAATTTCGAACATACTAGGTTCGATCGAAACGAGAAAACTTTTTATCGGACTTCTAAAGAAAATAAAATAAAATAAATAAATACATGACCGTGTTTATTACATATAGAATTCCCAGTCACGACCCCCCTTTCAGTTTTATTAAAAATAGAAGAAGAAGATGAAGAAAAGAAAAAGAAGATAGAAGAGGAAAGATGTAAAGTAAGAAGGTGATAAAGGGGAAGCTGTTACTAGATATTTTAAGGAATATGGTAAAGGAAAGTGAATAATTATCTAATTGTGATCATTTCCAATAGCTATTGGGTGAATGTCTGGTATTAAGGTGATCAACGGTAGACACATGTTAACCCATACATCCCCGATCTAGATCCATTTGACCCCAACTACCAAATTATCCCAATCTAGCTCGGAGATAGATGAGAAAGTTTAATTTTACCGTTTTTTCAATATTTCCAGAAGTTCTAGACTAATATTCAATATTTGAAAAATGAACGACGAAGTTGATGGCATGTTAGAAACGACCACAGGAAAAAAAAAAAATCAGAGTATCACATATGTGTCGAAGATTTTGACTTTCACAGTTCTCTCATGATGATCATTCGTTCAGGCTACTTCAGTCCTTTTTACTTCCTTCATAGAGCCAACTTAAGTTAGTATTAACATTCAATGAGTTCAATTGATAACTACCAATAATTATAATAAGTCACATATGTATGACAAGATAATTGGTGCACTTAATACTAAACCTACATTTCACTCACACACACATTCCTACAGGACAATGTATACTTCGGGTTGTATTTGGTTGAATTAAACTAACCTAACTACAATGCTATAGACATTTATTACATTTCAATAGAAGAAGATGTAGTTTGACATAACAGAGAAAAAAAATTTAATACATGAAAAGAATGTTTCATAAACATGCACAGAAATTCGCTACTTTCAACAAGATCAAATAACACATTTCTCTTTTTATATATATTTTAAAAGTTGGATTACATGAAAAAGAATTAAACCAAAGACGAGACAAGAAAAAAATTCAAGGGTCAATATATATTTAAAACTCAGTGCAATGAATACATATCATTGCAGGAAAAGAAAAAAAAAATAATTGGTTAATCATTTAAAAAAAAAACACTTTAGTAATATTTTATTGAGTCTTTGTCTCAATAGGAGACATATCGACAGTTTTATGAGTCTTTGTTCTCACGTCGATAATAGCTCCTTTTTTTTTTCAACTCTCTTTACGCACTGTGGTTTGTGTCCATGAGAGTATTCAATTGTTTTTGTTTTAACTATAGACAACTAATTGCTTCATATCACATATATGTATATCTATATTTCTCATTTCGTCACTCGACGCACTTTATCTAAAATTTCAAAGTTTGTCAATATTAAGGAAAACTTATCAAATCCAGTCACAGATATTGGGAACATATTTCCATATTCCGGTATTCACATTAACTTATTAAACAGATTTCAGTTCGTTGAATTTAAGATCACTAATTTTTTCCTAGTATAGATCTTGTAGTCAAAAAATTCTAGATACTGAATAGTTTGGTTTCCGATCGTAGGGGAAGGATTTGTTTCATGGTTTACTGATGGAAAAAGTCGTTGGAGGGGCGCACTGTTTCGTAGGTTGCTAATTTCACTCGCAAAGTAAATTTGGGTAAGGATTAGGGTTATTCTTATTTATCTTACGACCCGCTACTTGTTTTATTCACATGCAGTATTTAACATTATATTCCACTTTAATAGTTACAGAAATTAATAACAACTCAACAAAAAGTAATTTATGACAATTTACGCGGTAATACTATATATCACAAATAGTTGGTTAATACCGGGTGTCAAAAATC
The DNA here is from genome assembly GCF_964235325.1 of Thermobia domestica. Lineage (NCBI taxonomy): Eukaryota > Metazoa > Arthropoda > Insecta > Zygentoma > Lepismatidae > Thermobia > Thermobia domestica. The sequence goes on along the minus strand of NC_137463.1, from coordinate 99,682,474 downwards.
TATGGCAACCTAACAAGACCAGGGTAAATATCGAGCCCATTACATACATACTCGCATATATATATATATATGTATTCATATTAATCAATACAATAAATTTCACTTTAATATCTATCTTAATATTTCGTCGACGTTTAAATTCTACATAACCGTTCATATTCGACAAGTATTCATATTTTATAAATATTTATATTTATTTGGCTCAAAGACAAAACAAAAACCCTGACTATCAAAATTCACCTTTTTCCTTCATAAGGTTGCAACATTGTATTTTATATGTATAAACCCGATAATCAATAATCATTTTCAATTTACTAAAGATCCGCGTATATAAAAAAAAAAGTTGGTGTTATTTAATAAGTTGACATAAGAAGTGGAAAATGCAACAAATAGAGCAGGCACGTAACTTTTAAAACTATGTAAGTACATATATAGATGTATATACAGAAAAAAAATCAATGTTATTCGAAACTAGTGGGCCCAAACTATTAATACATACACACTATATGACCAATCAATAGAAATAAAAACCAGAAATCAGTAATCAATTGATATAAGTTGTATGATCAATGAATAACAAAGGTTTCTAGGAATCTAAAAGCATAGTGTACCTTCCCGTCAATTTCTCCCGTGGTGGATTGAATATCGCGGAAATGGTCCTGAGTTGTGCTGCAATACCTCCACGAATTGCATCCCTCGATGTCTCAGTTAGTACATACGATCGAAATAAGTTATATGAATATTGTACGTTTTCATGAGTTTCAGAAACCAGGGGGGGGAGGTTAAAAATTTTTAAAAAAACTCGAAGTAATAATGACACAGAGAGAGAGATAGAAAAGAAGGAAGACGAAGAATAGGGGCGCCAAAGACTTAAGTGGGAAATAACTAACGCTACAAAGACAGAAGTCGAATTTCACTCTCAACAAATCCTTAGCCAAAATATTATTAAAATGCCAAAAGGGTGGTCTACTCAAATACGTAGACTCGATGAGCGCCCTGCTGCCAAGGAGCAAGTATGTGTCTTGTAAATAATAACTTCACAAGTTATTGCTTGTAAAATTATTATCTAGTAACCGTATCCGGCCCAAACCAACAGGGTCCCGAAAATCGTCCGGAAGGTTGGAGTAGGCGTTAATTTAGGATTTCAAAGGGAAAAAAAAAATCATCCGACCACTTGGAAACTAGAAGATTCCAGAATAGTAATGAAATTAGAGTAATAGCTAAGATATCCCTAATTAGTGATTTGCCAAAATTAAAAAAAAATTAAATAAACTGAATTTTGGATCGGTGATTTCAATAACCAAAACATCACCGATAGCTACCCTGCGCAGACACGCCACAGTCTGGGATGTCGTTAATTTCCCTCATCTAATTAAACTAAGAAAAGAAACGAAAATACTTAAGGGGACTAGGGGTCGACATCCGGGTACGCTAAATTTAGTAGCAGTTAATTTAATCGGATAGTCCGAACTGAGTTATATGAACACTGCACAATAAATAAATAAGGTAAGCAACAAAAAAAATCTCGGAGAGGCTATGAATGTTAAAGGTACAAATGACCAAAACCTGTACTTTTCGATGATCACAGGATATAGCAGTTGGTTTTCTTAATTATCATTTCTGTCATCCTTTAGAAGTAATTCCCACATGATACTACTCTATCTATTGAAAGGCTTAAGATCTGGGGCTGTTATTATGAGGTACATAAATGCAAAGTAACACACAATTCCCAACTATAATTTACTATCCAAGTAGCAAACTCGGTTGGATGAATGCACCGGTGTAGAAGTCTAAACGCGAGAGATATTTTTTTTTCTTCGTAAACATATTCATATTTTCACTATATAAAATTCACTAGGCCTATCCATTTAACTATAGGGGTCATCATCTCATTCATATTATATATCATATTATTAACATATCATTACATTCATTCATTATCTACTAATTTTCGCACGAAATAATATTTTATAAACACCCTATTTCGTACATTTTACACGCAGGCCATACACATATTTACATTACGCAGTAATAAATATATATATATATAACTATCACAATCTATCACGCTCAAACCACCACACGATCACATTCATCGAACCACGTACTCTTTATTTCGAAGCACCCAAATTGTATTTACTTTGCAGGTTTAAAAAAAAATCATACATGTATTTACGGAAAGTTAAATTGTCAACGATTAATCTATTTCTGATTTGTTGATAAAACTGAAGCAACAATGGAATTTTCTACAGCCACGGGAAAAAAGAATTTAATACTACATTTTTAAACAAACAGTAACAGCATATGGGCTTTACTTCTATTAAGAAAATAGGTGTTCTTTATTTCAGCGGATTATTCATTTACTATTGGACCTAGCAAGCTGAAATTTTCAGTACAGTAAGATCTCATGCTATTTTATATGAAGGTATACTCATCCGAACCGAAAACCATGTCCACGGGAAGTAATTTGAGAATAAATGTCCAAAATCAAACAATCTAAATCACTAAGTCATGCGATGTCGTAATGTCAACAAACAATTGACTACCGAAAACTGACGCTATGGCGCTGTAGTGGAGGCATAATTTACCGTGTACTGAAATATATACTTGTACTCATTAATCAGAAATTTAATATTTACTCTGGTTTATTTATGTTAGAAAAATGGTACTAAATTAAAGCATATTTATACACTGTCCAAATCGAAAATTCACACACTCACACAAACCTACTAACTACATACACCACTGTTAGTACTATACATAAAGACAACTAACTAAACTAAACATGCACCATTTAGTTACATGCACGTTGACGAAAATAACCTAACACATTAGATTTAAAATACATTACTCCCTCGTCGATATATACAGTCGGCTCTATTTAATTTAAAGGGGGTCAAAAATGAGAAAGGTAACACTAGGTCTAATTGACCTGACCAATTGTTTACATAATGATTGCCAAAAATTGATGCCCGGGGGGCACCTTAACGAGGTTTATGGAGGGACCCTTCCCCTGAAAGGGGAAAAGGCCCTAAAACGAACAATAACTAACCCATTCCCCCGCTAGAACTGGTTCAATTTGGAAAAGGGGATAGGAGCCCTTTTAAGCTAACTTAAGCTGCCATTATTATTATTCACTTTACAACCATCAAACCTACGTACATGCGATTACTGAATAAATAATAGAAAGTCACATTTACTTAATACACGAACAACATGCACCAAACAGGTCGTAATTTCCCTAATCCCTACTTGAGTTTGAAATAAAAAAAAGTAAAGTCACTCTTTCACTGTTGTCTATTCTCGATAGGCAGCAAACATGGCTTCCTAGTAAACAGAACTGGAATTTGTTATTTCACTGAATTGCAGCTTCTTTACCAAAATTTGCGGATTTTTCGGGCTCCTATTCCGTTGTAAATCTTTAACTATTGAATTACATTATATGTTACCTTAGTTGTCCTTGGAAATTGGAATTCTTCCCGAAAAATATGTAGCACAAAATTCACAAGCTGCTCCTTGTAAGGTGTCTTCGATTGTTCTGATAACATTGCGCCGAAAAAGCCAGAGGTAAGAGAATTCCTCCAATCAGAACGAAAACTTTAGCCGCGGAAATTACAAAGCAAATAGAAATTTGGCAAATCCAGATATAACCGGATCTGAAAGTGACTATGGACTAGTGAGAGGGGGTGAGGGAAAGATTAGGTACCTGGCCAAAATCTACATTGGTCTGAAATTAAGGAAATTTATATCCAATAACGGAACTATGTTTCGGTATGACGTCAGAATGGTAAACCTTGTAACTATTCAAGTTATATATCCGTAAATGGGATTTACACTTAATCAAAATATAAATAAAATATATTATTCAGTGGGAATATGGTTACTAACAAAACCTTTGGGTTTATTATATTTAATTCGAAGTAAAGAGAGTAAATAAATTGTGTAACTAAACCGAAATTGAATTAAAAAAAATTACTAGGTACAGGGTGCGTAAAAAAAATTGCCATTACTTTCAACTGTAATGGTACATTACAGTTTTCCCCGGCCCATTAACAAAATTTTGTTAGAATAACAAAATTTTGCTAATTGGGAATACTAACTAATGATGCTTGTTAAGTTAACACACTCATTCATCCCATTCACACGTTACCAGTCACACTAGGACAGTATATTATATCTACTTGGGGTATTACGCGAGTAATTCATAACGTTTATCTTCTGTACAATTGAAAATCTTTAAATTTCGAAAATTGTGAGTTCACCTTTTAGGTAGCAGGAAAACACGATGTAACCAGTTAGTAATGTTCCCATCGAAAGTGGGAAAACGTTCAATATCCCGGAGGGAAACTTTAGAGCTCATACTATAAGGGGCAGGAAAATAATCCAGTGGAATCAACGCGTTATCCTGAGCAGTTGGGGTTGTCACCGGATTTGCCACCGACGGAGTGGTCACTGAACTGAACGCTCCCAGATGACCAAGAGAGGTTTTGTAATTTGTGTTGACCATGTAAGGTTCAAACTTAGGACCCACCACGGTAGTAACCGACGGTCCGGCACATCTCCTTTCCCCTCCTGGCAGCACGCTGTACGATTGTACCATTCCAAAGGTAGAGTGAGCATTTACGCTAGTGACTGTTGTAGTCACAACACTCGACTGCATCGGTACATCAAAATTACTCAACCATGATTTCGAGGTTGGCTGATGCGGGGGGCAATACATTGCTGTGTCCCGTGCATCAGGCAACACTTGACTCTTACCCGGGAGGACGTTACTTGTTTCTGGGAGAATTTTCCCTGGAGAATCGCCATCAGGAAAAGGATAGGAGATATCAGACTTGGCGATTTGCAATTTAGTAATATTCCCCTTAATACTGTCTACTTCGGTTTGAATTCGACTAATTCTTTGGTCAACCGACTCTAGTTTAGTTTCTATTGATAGGTCGGATATTACAACATTCAATCTACTTATTTCAGCCTGGTGCTGTTCAACTTTTTGTTCGATGTCACCAAATCTTTTGTTTGTACTCTCAAACCTTATATCTATTTCGTTGAATTTCTCATTTGTTTCGTCTCTGAGCTGCTCGGTGGACTGTTGGGCCCGGTATCTAACCTGCTCCAGTTCAGTAGATGTTTGCTCTTTCAATTTGCTCATCGAAGAAGCAAAGTCTAAACAGATCTGGTCAATTTTATTGTTTAATACCTCGAATCGAGCGTCGGTCTCTCGTTTCGAGGTATCAAACTTCTCATTTATTTCACGTCTCATTTCTGTATTATTTTGTTCCATGTTAGTGAATCTTTCGTTCATCATCTCCATCATCTGGCGAATTAATGCAGACGTGTCAGACCCTCCAGATGACCTTCCTTCCTTCGGGTTTGCCGTCTGATCCCGAGAATCACTTTGATTTCCACTCTTTTCCTCATCGTCGAGGTCAGATATCTCCGCTGGAGATATTTGGCCTCGGTCCCTTTCACACTCCTCACAATATTTCATTATTTCGCCGGTTTGAACTTTTTCTGCATTTTCAGCAGTATCGTCCAAATTGGAGCAAGCAAAGTGGATCCATTTTAGTCCACAACCGGTACATCTTATAAGTCTCCGCGGGGCGCGAGATCTTTTCTCTTTTTCGTTTAATGTGCATTGAGTGCACGTGACATCACACTCGTCCTGTGACACAACAACCTTTTTTGTTGCCATAGTTTTGAGACACTTTACACTTTACAAAAGACAAGATATATATCAGAAATACACATATACTATAAAATACTTATTCGCTATCCAGACAAGTATTATTCATAAATTAAAGGACTCCCATTCTCTTTCCTTCCTTGAAACCCTTCTAGCGTTTAGTTCTATTTTAGAAAAATTTTGACACTCCTTCTCTTTTTCCCCCTTAGAAAAGGAAACAAAAATGACAAAGTAGCCAACGACTCTACTTGTTTCACTTGACTATAAAATTTCTCGTATTAATTTCAATGTTGTAATCAATTCAACATGCCTTCAACCTCACTCTTTAACATTCTTAAAAAATTTCAAATCTATCGGTCGCCATTTAAACGGAGATCCGTTGCCATGGGAACAAGCGTTGCCATGACAACCATTCTTGTCGCGGTTCACCAATTCAAACTGATTGGCATGATAACTGGTATTATTCAATAAGCATTTTCAGATCCGTTACCACAGTAAACATGCGTTACCATGGCAACAGTCTTGTCACGTGTCGCCATTCTAAAACTGGAAAAGGGAGAGGGGCCGTTGCCAGCCAACCACCGTTGCCATAACAACGAATCCTGTCGCTGCGCGTCAATCTACAACTGATTGAAAAAAAAGAAAAATCTGCAACAAAAGTGATGCACAGAAATAAGTCGTGAGTGGGAACCCTTCACCCCTGGTGGGGATGTTCATGAAGCTATCAGCTTATGCCTAATTACATTGGAATATAATTTCCATTTCTTAATTTCGAACATACTAGGTTCGATCGAAACGAGAAAACTTTTTATCGGACTTCTAAAGAAAATAAAATAAAATAAATAAATACATGACCGTGTTTATTACATATAGAATTCCCAGTCACGACCCCCCTTTCAGTTTTATTAAAAATAGAAGAAGATGATGAAGAAAAGAAAAACAAGATAGAAGAGGAAAGATGTAAAGTAAGAAGGTGATAAAGGGGAAGCTGTTACTAGATATTTTAAGGAATATGGTAAAGGAAAGTGAATAATTATCTAATTGTGATCATTTCCAATAGCTATTGGGTGAATGTCTGGTATTAAGGTGATCAACGGTAGACACATGTTAACCCATACATCCCCGATCTAGATCCATTTGACCCCAACTACCAAATTATCCCAATCTAGCTCGGAGATAGATGAGAAAGTTTAATTTTACCGTTTTTTCAATATTTCCAGAAGTTCTAGACTAATATTCAATATTTGAAAAATGAACGACGAAGTTGATGGCATGTTAGAAACGACCACAGGAAAAAAAAAATCAGAGTATCACATATGTGTCGAAGATTTTGACTTTCACAGTTCTCTCATGATGATCATTCGTTCAGGCTACTTCAGTCCTTTTTACTTCCTTCATAGAGCCAACTTAAGTTAGTATTAACATTCAATGAGTTCAATTGATAACTACCAATAATTATAATAAGTCACATATGTATGACAAGATAATTGGTGCACTTAATACTAAACCTACATTTCACTCACACACACATTCCTACAGGACAATGTATACTTCGGGTTGTATTTGGTTGAATTAAACTAACCTAACTACAATGCTATAGACATTTATTACATTTCAATAGAAGAAGATGTAGTTTGACATAACAGAGAAAAAAAATTTAATACATGAAAAGAATGTTTCATAAACATGCACAGAAATTCGCTACTTTCAACAAGATCAAATAACACATTTCTCTTTTTATATATATTTTAAAAGTTGGATTACATGAAAAAGAATTAAACCAAAGACGAGACAAGAAAAAAATTCAAGGGTCAATATATATTTAAAACTCAGTGCAATGAATACATATCATTGCAGGAAAAGAAAAAAAATAATTGGTTAATCATTTAAAAAAAAAACACTTTAGTAATATTTTATTGAGTCTTTGTCTCAATAGGAGACATATCGACAGTTTTATGAGTCTTTGTTCTCACGTCGATAATAGCTCCTTTTTTTTTTCAACTCTCTTTACGCACTGTGGTTTGTGTCCATGAGAGTATTCAATTGTTTTTGTTTTAACTATAGACAACTAATTGCTTCATATCACATATATGTATATCTATATTTCTCATTTCGTCACTCGACGCACTTTATCTAAAATTTCAAAGTTTGTCAATATTAAGGAAAACTTATCAAATCCAGTCACAGATATTGGGAACATATTTCCATATTCCGGTATTCACATTAACTTATTAAACAGATTTCAGTTCGTTGAATTTAAGATCACTAATTTTTTCCTAGTATAGATCTTGTAGTCAAAAAATTCTAGATACTGAATAGTTTGGTTTCCGATCGTAGGGGAAGGATTTGTTTCATGGTTTACTGATGGAAAAAGTCGTTGGAGGGGCGCACTGTTTCGTAGGTTGCTAATTTCACTCGCAAAGTAAATTTGGGTAAGGATTAGGGTTATTCTTATTTATCTTACGACCCGCTACTTGTTTTATTCACATGCAGTATTTAACATTATATTCCACTTTAATAGTTACAGAAATTAATAACAACTCAACAAAAAGTAATTTATGACAATTTACGCGGTAATACTATATATCACAAATAGTTGGTTAATACCGGGTGTCAAAAATCTATGGCAACCTAACAAGACCAGGGTAAATATCGAGCCCATTACATACATACTCGCATATATATATATATATATACATATATATATATATATATATATATATATATATATATATATATATATATATATATATATATATGTATTCATATTAATCAATACAATAAATTTCACTTTAATATCTATCTTAATATTTCGTCGACGTTTAAATTCTACATAACCGTTCATATTCGACAAGTATTCATATTTTATAAATATTTATATTTATTTGGCTCAAAGACAAAACAAAAACCCTGACTATCAAAATTCACCTTTTTCCTTCATAAGGTTGCAACATTGTATTTTATATGTATAAACCCGATAATCAATAATCATTTTCAATTTACTAAAGATCCGCGTATATAAAAAAAAAAGTTGGTGTTATTTAATAAGTTGACATAAGAAGTGGAAAATGCAACAAATAGAGCAGGCACGTAACTTTTAAAACTATGTAAGTACATATATAGATGTATATACAGAAAAAAAATCAATGTTATTCGAAACTAGTGGGCCCAAACTATTAATACATACACACTATATGACCAATCAATAGAAATAAAAACCAGAAATCAGTAATCAATTGATATAAGTTGTATGATCAATGAATAACAAAGGTTTCTAGGAATCTAAAAGCATAGTGTACCTTCCCGTCAATTTCTCCCGTGGTGGATTGAATATCGCGGAAATGGTCCTGAGTTGTGCTGCAATACCTCCACGAATTGCATCCCTCGATGTCTCAGTTAGTACATACGATCGAAATAAGTTATATGAATATTGTACGTTTTCATGAGTTTCAGAAACCAGGGGGGGGAGGTTAAAAATTTTTAAAAAAACTCGAAGTAATAATGACACAGAGAGAGAGATAGAAAAGAAGGAAGACGAAGAATAGGGGCGCCAAAGACTTAAGTGGGAAATAACTAACGCTACAAAGACAGAAGTCGAATTTCACTCTCAACAAATCCTTAGCCAAAATATTATTAAAATGCCAAAAGGGTGGTCTACTCAAATACGTAGACTCGATGAGCGCCCTGCTGCCAAGGAGCAAGTATGTGTCTTGTAAATAATAACTTCACAAGTTATTGCTTGTAAAATTATTATCTAGTAACCGTATCCGGCCCAAACCAACAGGGTCCCGAAAATCGTCCGGAAGGTTGGAGTAGGCGTTAATTTAGGATTTCAAAGGGAAAAAAAAAATCATCCGACCACTTGGAAACTAGAAGATTCCAGAATAGTAATGAAATTAGAGTAATAGCTAAGATATCCCTAATTAGTGATTTGCCAAAATTAAAAAAAAATTAAATAAACTGAATTTTGGATCGGTGATTTCAATAACCAAAACATCACCGATAGCTACCCTGCGCAGACACGCCACAGTCTGGGATGTCGTTAATTTCCCTCATCTAATTAAACTAAGAAAAGAAACGAAAATACTTAAGGGGACTAGGGGTCGACATCCGGGTACGCTAAATTTAGTAGCAGTTAATTTAATCGGATAGTCCGAACTGAGTTATATGAACACTGCACAATAAATAAATAAGGTAAGCAACAAAAAAAATCTCGGAGAGGCTATGAATGTTAAAGGTACAAATGACCAAAACCTGTACTTTTCGATGATCACAGGATATAGCAGTTGGTTTTCTTAATTATCATTTCTGTCATCCTTTAGAAGTAATTCCCACATGATACTACTCTATCTATTGAAAGGCTTAAGATCTGGGGCTGTTATTATGAGGTACATAAATGCAAAGTAACACACAATTCCCAACTATAATTTACTATCCAAGTAGCAAACTCGGTTGGATGAATGCACCGGTGTAGAAGTCTAAACGCGAGAGATATTTTTTTTTTCTTCGTAAACATATTCATATTTTCACTATATAAAATTCACTAGGCCTATCCATTTAACTATAGGGGTCATCATCTCATTCATATTATATATCATATTATTAACATATCATTACATTCATTCATTATCTACTAATTTTCGCACGAAATAATATTTTATAAACACCCTATTTCGTACATTTTACACGCAGGCCATACACATATTTACATTACGCAGTAATAAATATATATATATATAACTATCACAATCTATCACGCTCAAACCACCACACGATCACATTCATCGAACCACGTACTCTTTATTTCGAAGCACCCAAATTGTATTTACTTTGCAGGTTTAAAAAAAATCATACATGTATTTACGGAAAGTTAAATTGTCAACGATTAATCTATTTCTGATTTGTTGATAAAACTGAAGCAACAATGGAATTTTCTACAGCCACGGGAAAAAAGAATTTAATACTACATTTTTAAACAAACAGTAACAGCATATGGGCTTTACTTCTATTAAGAAAATAGGTGTTCTTTATTTCAGCGGATTATTCATTTACTATTGGACCTAGCAAGCTGAAATTTTCAGTACAGTAAGATCTCATGCTATTTTATATGAAGGTATACTCATCCGAACCGAAAACCATGTCCACGGGAAGTAATTTGAGAATAAATGTCCAAAATCAAACAATCTAAATCACTAAGTCATGCGATGTCGTAATGTCAACAAACAATTGACTACCGAAAACTGACGCTATGGCGCTGTAGTGGAGGCATAATTTACCGTGTACTGAAATATATACTTGTACTCATTAATCAGAAATTTAATATTTACTCTGGTTTATTTATGTTAGAAAAATGGTACTAAATTAAAGCATATTTATACACTGTCCAAATCGAAAATTCACACACTCACACAAACCTACTAACTACATACACCACTGTTAGTACTATACATAAAGACAACTAACTAAACTAAACATGCACCATTTAGTTACATGCACGTTGACGAAAATAACCTAACACATTAGATTTAAAATACATTACTCCCTCGTCGATATATACAGTCGGCTCTATTTAATTTAAAGGGGGTCAAAAATGAGAAAGGTAACACTAGGTCTAATTGACCTGACCAATTGTTTACATAATGATTGCCAAAAATTGATGCCCGGGGGGCACCTTAACGAGGTTTATGGAGGGACCCTTCCCCTGAAAGGGGAAAAGGCCCTAAAACGAACAATAACTAACCCATTCCCCCGCTAGAACTGGTTCAATTTGGAAAAGGGGATAGGAGCCCTTTTAAGCTAACTTAAGCTGCCATTATTATTATTCACTTTACAACCATCAAACCTACGTACATGCGATTACTGAATAAATAATAGAAAGTCACATTTACTTAATACACGAACAACATGCACCAAACAGGTCGTAATTTCCCTAATCCCTACTTGAGTTTGAAATAAAAAAAAGTAAAGTCACTCTTTCACTGTTGTCTATTCTCGATAGGCAGCAAACATGGCTTCCTAGTAAACAGAACTGGAATTTGTTATTTCACTGAATTGCAGCTTCTTTACCAAAATTTGCGGATTTTTCGGGCTCCTATTCCGTTGTAAATCTTTAACTATTGAATTACATTATATGTTACCTTAGTTGTCCTTGGAAATTGGAATTCTTCCCGAAAAATATGTAGCACAAAATTCACAAGCTGCTCCTTGTAAGGTGTCTTCGATTGTTCTGATAACATTGCGCCGAAAAAGCCAGAGGTAAGAGAATTCCTCCAATCAGAACGAAAACTTTAGCCGCGGAAATTACAAAGCAAATAGAAATTTGGCAAATCCAGATATAACCGGATCTGAAAGTGACTATGGACTAGTGAGAGGGGGTGAGGGAAAGATTAGGTACCTGGCCAAAATCTACATTGGTCTGAAATTAAGGAAATTTATATCCAATAACGGAACTATGTTTCGGTATGACGTCAGAATGGTAAACCTTGTAACTATTCAAGTTATATATCCGTAAATGGGATTTACACTTAATCAAAATATAAATAAAATATATTATTCAGTGGGAATATGGTTACTAACAAAACCTTTGGGTTTATTATATTTAATTCGAAGTAAAGAGAGTAAATAAATTGTGTAACTAAACCGAAATTGAATTAAAAAAAAATTACTAGGTACAGGGTGCGTAAAAAAAAAATTGCCATTACTTTCAACTGTAATGGTACATTACATGTATGGCGTGTAAAAGTTGTATTCTCCTGTTCCTTATCGTAAAAGCCAACAGATTGAGCAAAGAAAAGGAGGAATCGAGGTGTATGGAATGGAATAAAATAAGGTTGCCAATGTTCGATCAGACATGAATCCACATTATTTGCAAAACTATCGACTACACCTTGTTTAGCTCTCATCACTGTCTTGTATCAATGATAGATTTGCTGGCCCCTCTTTGCTCTGTGTATGAGAACCGTCTGAGAAACTGAGTAACAAGCTGTGACGTCACGGAAAATCCAGTTAAAAATTACTGTTATGAGAAATATACAATGTTATATCCCTACCACTTCTGCTTTCAATGAAGGCATAAAAACTACGGTGAAACCTGCTGAAACCACATAAAAGAAAAAAGCTGATGTTTTCTGATAGTTTTCGCTGTGCCACATGCCAACAGACCAATGCACATTCTGTAAGCCTTCCTAAACTTATGGGTATCATAGTTTGAAAGTTTAAAGAAAATGAGAATTTAACGGATCTACAAGTTTCATGACACACACACATCAAGAAATATGTGTTTAGTCGTCCCCTTATCGCACCCTTTACGAAATCCAAACCAAAATTTAACCTTTAGGTTTCTTAATTTTTTCTGTCTTTCATTGACTTTTTCTTCTGAAAACTCAAGAACGCTATATATTGTACGAGTTCAATTGAACTCAACCGATCTGGATGAAACCTATGATGTTAGGTAAAGACACTGACCTTCTATACAAGCCTGTGAAACATTAATGTGAGTCTTGGTTTCCGCGTTAGGAACCATCAGATGTGGGATGTTGACTTACTGAATGAAATCTTTGCAAACCAATCTTAATAAAGTCTAAAAAACATTCCGCAATTGGGAAACATTTACTAATCCTTCTATACTTCCCAAAATGACATAATAATTTTACCCAAAATTTCTAAATCTACTTGACATTGATTACCAAAGAAAAAAAAAACATTTTTCATCGATTTCAGTGAAGAAAATTCAGAAAGGTTGGTTTTCTGATTGGGTGAGTTTCGTGTATTAGCATGAAAGCGGTTCTCGCGATTTTGTTGGCGTTTCATAATGTATTATATCATTAATGACTCTATAATATGGTATCAGTTGTAGGAAGAATTCCAGAACGGTACAATAGTTACTAGTTGTAGCAACACCATAGTCACAGTAGTTTCCAGTTCCTGTGAGAAGACCATAGAAGTCAAGCAACACTGGATCTCATCCATGTTTGGAGGATGCAACATCGGGACTTTTTGGCACAGGGGCACATCCACGGGAGTCCATCGGGTCCGGACCATCCCCAAACTTTCTATCTCAATATACATTTATACACTTTCTTAATAAAACTATAAATATATAACAGAGGAATGACTGATGTAGCATGAAAATTTGATCTTACGCTTCCTCTGTACTCTTTCTCTTATAAAAGCAATCTAGTTCTTCCATTTTTATTTTGAAAATATAGGTGGAAGTATTTTAGAATTACTTGTCGTCTTTTCAGGTGCAAAATAATACCTATTCAATATTACATAGACGTAGTTCCTTGTAGTATTGGACTCCCTCCCAAAAAGACAATCAGGGTAGTAAATTTCCTTTCACAGTACTTGTATTTTGTTATTTTTTCTGTCTGTTTGTTTGTTTGTTTGAGTCAAATCTTTCAATTTAAATTTCAGGTGATTTCATACAACCAAAGCAATGAAATTATACAGATTCGTAGATTCTATGATAATAACAGTATTTTGCACTAATTTTCGTTCAGCTTTATATATATAAAATTATTGAGCGCCTGCATCTTATACAACACAAACTTTCACAGTAGTTCGGTTGGTTGCAGACAATTTACTTTATATCAACAAGTTTCTAGTACTTTTCTTTTCATAATAATAAGAAAGAGAGATTATATTACCATCATCAGTGCAATTAAAAAGGTTGAGAAGAGACTAAGAACAGCAAAATAAACTTTTAAAAACAATCCTTCTATAAAATGCACTATAAAGGAATATATATATATATATATAATTTGTTTGACACTCTCGAAACTATAATGATTTATCTTTGGCCCTTTAGCTCTTGTTCATTGCAGCACTTTACTGTACGGGTAATTCTCATATACTGTTTTTTTTCTTCTTGAGGCCCTTGAATCGGAATAGTTGACCCACTTTCTAAAATGTTTCTTTTAAGCATTACACGGTTCGGCTATTATCAGTATGTCATCAGCATGTATTGTCCCAAATGTTACAACACAATTTTAATTTTTGTTATTTTAGATTTTTGCTGTTTTACATTTTTACGTTTACTCATTTATAATTACTTGAACTATATTTTACTGTATAAAAGAAAATGTCTTATAAAAATCAACATATTTAAATCTAAGTTTAAAATGGAATTAAGCTTTAAAATACCTTTGGAGCAGAGATTTAGTTAAAACACTGAAATATAAACAGGTTACTTTTATCTACGAAAGAAATTTAATTTCTCAGTGGTCTTAGCAACTATGAATATTTTAAGATTTCTAGAGATATAAAAAAGAAGAAAAATCGTTGCTTAGCAACAAGATATAATTACGTTAACATCTACAGAAAAGTGTTCCTGGTAAAAATATATTTACTGCTTATAAATATTTTCTCAGTTCAACAGAAAATATATTTATTTGTATATGAAAGAACAATAAATATGGCAGCTTAAATTTAAAAACAGGGGCAAACTTAACCGTACTAATAACCGAAATGCAAAGTATCTGTCTAAATGATGTTTTGTGTTTTCTGGAATTTGTTCAGTTCCTGGCAGTAAAATTTAGAAATAACTAATCCTCAAGTATTCATTGTTTGGTAACAATTATATGTCAATATTGGAAACGAATACCTTATTCACACAATCAACATACAGAATGTACAAATCTTCCCACCTGAGATACGTTCTCTTGTTCGCCTAGTTGTGTATCAAACTGGTTTTCTGTCATGCCTCAGATTCACTTTCTGTCAACCCAGTAATAATGAATATTAAACAATTATTATAATATATTTGAGTTATTATTCACCTTTCAATCAAATAGTGAAGTAATAAATACTAATTAGCATCTATATTCAACGTTATACAAGAACCCGCATATTTAGAAACTAAGTCCAGGTGAGGAAAATACTGAAAGATTACAAGAAAGAGGCGACCGTTTAGATAATCCATAGTCCAGAGATTTGAGAATGCTTCAAGCATATGGTAGTAGTTGTACTAATTTAGGCCTATATAAAATATTACCCTGTTCTATTATTTGTCCAACAATGTCCTGAAGTATCAGCTTCAAAATGAATGCAGATAACACGTCTCCATGCCTTACTCCGGTTTTAATTCCAAATCTTGTCGGTAGTTCTTTTTTGGACTAATACTCTTACTGGTATTCTATTCATTGTGAATATTATTAGTCGTACTATTTTTCTTGATATGTTAATCATTCAGCGCTTTGTAAATTTTATTTCGTATAAGACTATCGAATTCCTTTTTGTAATCTATGAAGAAGAGATATAACTCAATATTAAATTTCTCTGTATTTATTTATTTATACATATTTCTGGGCGTTACTGTGTTTCTGTAATTTCACACACACAAAAAAAATGAAATGCGATGACCGCTCACACAAGTCTTCACTCATTGGCCGGCTGCGCATGACGCTTTCTACGGGCGGGAAAAAAATCACGACTGCGCATGAGCATCTCCTCTACATCTACACTGAAGGAAGTCTCCCGCGCTTCATTCGTTTGTGTGTGTGGGGGGGGGGGGAATAAAGTTCAAAACTTCTTGAACACACCTCGTATATGTATTTCTTTCGTAAATTTAAGGTATTAAAAATATTATGTAGGTATACGCCAAAAACTCCTGTGTACGCACCATTACATCCCTGTTGACTACTAGATCTAACGTTATCGAGATGACAATGTATGGTAGTAAGATAGAAATATTCTATTAATGTTTGCATTTTATCATATTATTTGATTACCTTGAACTTCCTTAAAATTTTCTGTATTGATTTCACATAATTTCTTTCCTCGCATGGCATATTACAAACCACGAAAGTTATTCATTCTCATTCCGTGTTCCCACACTCTTCTGTTTCAGTTCTTTAGAACATTTTCCGAGAAATCAAAAGACTTACTTTGATACGAAGATTCACCTTCCTCAATGACTCGATACTACAAGAAAATTAAAGGAAGGAAGTTACTATTTCTAGGCATTAGGAACAGCGCCAACTTTTAATTGAGCGCGAAAACCTCTACAACTCATCGGACACTTCCCACCGGGTTTCGACAGAAGACGAGCGCAAACCGTGACAACAGTTAATTGGATTGAAACTGATGGTTGGTCTTGTTAAGGTCAAAATCTTCCCCACCTCCACCCCACCCTTTTTTTTAGCTCTCTCTTTTTGCCTGCCTCATATGCTTGTTGCAGTAACGAACGCATTCTCACAAAACCACAAGTCTTTAATCAAATTTAAAACATCATATACCATGCGAGCAGCGTATAGCGAACGCAATTTTTCAAGCCTTTTTTTCAGAGAGGAAACGAGAGAAGAGAGTTCATGAAATGGCCGCTTGATGGCAGCACTGAATGAAATGACTGATTACAGGATATCAAATCAACACATGCAATGAAGCAAGTGTTTTCATCTAACTTGACCGTAAATTCACAACTCGATATCGGGAATCGAATAAACGTTACCTCTTGTTTTCTCTTGGATAGAGCATGTTATTCAAACTTACTGAAAAACCAACAAACACACAAGCAGTCATTGATCTGGTCTTATCATATTATCAAATGCAGATTCGTTATTGAAATAACTAATTGTACGATGACAGGGCCGGCTTTACCATATATGCAACACGTACATTTTCACAGGGCGAGAGGTTTCGAGGGGCGACAAAATCTGTCATTACTATATTATTTAAAATAAATATTTATTGTTGGAAACAGACCTCATGATGATGGTAGTTAAATTTACTAAGCTGACCTTCTATCGAATACTATTCATAAATCATGTTTACGTCGCATTAGTTTAAGGTCACATGGCAAGTGCTAAAGCAAATGGTCAAACAAATCCCAGCATGAATTGCTTGATTGTTGTCAAATAAAAGATCTCAATTCTTGAACAGTAGCAAACACCTGTTCCATTTAGTTAGTTATCACAGTTTTGATATGAAAACTAGTCTTGACTTTGTCACAAACAATTCCTTATCATTGAAGTTGAAAACTATTTTATTAACAGATGTAGAAGGAAAATCAAGAAATAAAAATAAAAGAGCTAGTTACACTGGAGGTATATTGAGATTGAAATTCGGTACTGAATTCTATAAAAAGGATTTCCATCTTTCCTCTGAAAGTGTATTTTCCTTTATCTTTCACTAACATAACGGATTATTATTTAAATAAAGAAACAGACACAACGAGATTGTAGGCCTTTCAGAGTGCAAGTGCGCTTTCCCTCCCCTTTGTTGTTCGTGGTGGGGTAGCATACTTAAAATCGTGGATTTTAAGATTTGTTCTTTCTGGCGAAAGGACGGCGGAAAATGATGCCGTTGCACAGGGCCGGCCCTGGGTATATATATAAATCAATATTGTATAATACACTAATGAAAAACAGGAAATTCTATTTACTGCTATATCGAAGACTCTTGCCCTCCCAAGCAAAATCTGAAATGATGATGTTCTTTAAAAAATACTTTCCCGTTTGTTTTGAGAAGAGAAGGGAAGGGTTAGATGAATGATTATTAATTATATTATTCATTGATATAGCTTTTCATGTACTAAACATTCTTCTTCACTTCGGAGTTATTAGCCTAACATTGTAGATGTTTTCAAATTGTTTCATACCATTCGTATTCGCGGCTCTTCGCTATAAGTTAAGAGATTAAAGCTTCATACAGCTTCAGAAAGTTGTGTCAACAATAATTAGTACACTACGTAAGCTTTCTTGCCTTACATTGTACTGTAGCGACAAAATTGAAAGTTTTACCAAAGTGACTTCCCTCGAGAGCCTCCACTGACTATTCGTCACGAAATTTTGTTAAGTAAATCAGAATGATGTATTATTAGGAGCGTACCACCATAAGCTCGTTATCAAAAACCACGTAACAACTTCCTTTTGAAATTTAGGAAAGGTGACCCTGATCCAACTTAGGCCCAGTTCTCTTTGTTATTATTATTCAATAATGACCTGCCTCAAATTTTGGGGCACTGAAAATTTAGTAATTATTTGTTATCTAATTATAATTAAGTGTATTTTGATTATGAGTACCAGGCTTCCTAGACAGAAGTTCCATACATCTTAATATAATTTTTCCTCAATTGCCTCACGATGATCTCGGAAATCAGGGTGTAGACATTGGCGGCTTTTGCGGGTAGGCCGGGTAGGCACGGCCTACCCCAAAATTTTGAAAAATATATAAACGCTAAAAGATACAATAAAAAGTAAATATATTTTTCACGATTTATATTAATGGTAGATAATTATTTAACGAATAGCATCAACGACTACTGTAAAAGTAGTTTCCTACTGTCATTAAACAATCAAATGCGTATTCATAAGCGACGTAGCGGGCGTACCCAAAATTAAAATCCTAAAGCCGCCCATGGATGTAGAAAGGCTTCTTTTCACCATTATGACCAGGTGAAAATTTATCGGCAAGATGCGAAACCAGTCATAACTCGAGAATAAAGGGTGGATCAAAATTGGATAACGGTGATAGTTTTTAGTTGTAGATTTTATTAATGCAGTTATGGCGCAGGTGTGACACAAGAATAGACCCAGAGAAGTTACGTATTATTTTGGGCATTTTACAGAAAGTAAGGGCAAAATGTAAAGAACGCTCTCATCCTTGAGACCCAACTGCAGTATGAAGATGAGTCACCACTCTCATTAGACTTTAGCCCTTACAGGAGGTGATATAGTCAGCACCACGCTCACTAGGCTTCAGCCCATATAGGAGGTGATATAGTCAGCACTACGATCATTAGGCTTCGGCCCATGCAGGAGGTGATATAGTTACCACCACGCTCACTAGGCTTCAGCCCATACAGGAGGTGATATAGTCAACGCAACGCTCACTAGGCTTCAGCCCATACAGAAGGTGATATAATCAGCACCATGCTCGTTTCGCATTTACTCTCAGGTTTCTCAGATACTCATTTTACAAAGACCGGGTAAACTCTTGACCTGTATTGGAACAAGAATAGGACAAGAAAATAATTCCATTCCCACTGCGCATCAAGTCTGGAATGCCCAGTTGGTTGACACTTAGCGTGTATGCCACCGTTGCTCTATTTACCAACAATGAGGAAAAAATTTTAAAATACAATATTCTAAGGAGCCCACTGTGTAGTTGACTAGTTTGTCTACATTTTTTTTGTCTAATTTTGGTGTCAAAAATAGTGGTGCCCAGAAGACGAGAAGTGTATTTTCAAATTGGAGACGAAACGAGACAGATAACAATTGTAGTCTCATTTTCCAGACAAAAACCGAGACATGATGAGAAATTTCATGAGTTTCGTGGAACATACTAATTTACCCAAGTCTTAGATCGGTTATTACTCAATTCACTCCAATCATGACATTTTTTTTATGAATCTCTCGTAACGAGGAAGGACTAGGATAACTTCTAGGTGAAATTAAGAAAAAAAAATAGAACATAATTTTGTACATAAGTTTATAAAAACAATGAATTTGTCAACTTATACAGAATGGCTCAAAATAGGTATACAGTACCGTACTGATCAGCTCATTGTATTTTATATAATTTCTTATTGTTATCCATCAGGTAGACTTAGTTTCTTTATTATTTCTTTTAATGTGTTTTTTTTTTTTTTTTTTTTTTTTACTTAGCTCTTAAGAGCCAAAGCAAATAAACCGATAAACTAGAATGTTACACTTGATCAATGCAAGGGTGTATACTTACTTTTGGGCCACCCTGTAGAACGAGAACAATTTCAGGACGAGATGAGTACGAATTCTTCAAGAATCGAGAGGAGACTTCTACAAATGTTTACGAAATGAGACGCAAAAACTTTGTTTCGTCTCATGGACAACAGTAGTCAGAAATCATCTCTGGAAATATTTTCATGTTGCTTCCGAACAACCTGTATTGTAGACACACTAATTCTTTTAAAATCAACTCCAGTATATCGTGAATTGATTTTTTAATACCTATTTCCCTATGTCAGCTTTGAGGTTCCCACAGCATTTTTAAAATCGGCTTTAAATTGGGACAACGTAGGGACGTAAAGTAAGTCAGAATGTGGTGTTGACAACGTCACCTCCATGAGTGTCGAATTCGAGAAAGTATGGAATCTTTACTTCCATACATAGCCTTTTAGAAATTCGTATCCTGTCTTGAAAGAGAAACGACCTTTACTTCCCTGTTGTTTTTCATGTGCACTTTATCTCTGTATATAAAAAGAAGCAGTTCTCACTGACTGACTGATTAATCAAGGCTCAGAGAAAACGCTTAAACTAGAAACTTGAAATTTCGACAGAGCATAGGATTTATTACGTAAGATCCCATGAAGGAAGGGATTTTGGATATTCGGCGGGAAAGAGGGGGGGCAATTATTATCTTACAATGACCATATCTCGGAATCTCTGAATGTTAGAGACATGAAATTCGGTATATGGACTTCTCATTTAAAATAATTAGACAAATCTTTGAGCGTTTTAGACTTCCAAACAATACTGTCCATAAATGTCGGAAGTCTTATAGAACAACTTAATCCATCTGTCCGTCTGTCGACAGGTATCAGAGTAAAAACGGTAACATATATCAAGATGTGGTTTTATGCAATCGATCAGCGTCCCAAAAATAGGTTCTACTTCCTTAGTTAACCCTCTGTTCAAACAGGACTTGGATGTGGGAGACTTAGGTTCGATTCCCGGCGGGAAAAAATGTAGTTCGAATTACACGTTAATCATTAGGTCCACGTCTCATATAGCTTCGCTGCTGAACGGAACGTTCAACTTAAAATTAACTCAGTGAACTCAACTCAAACCGGACATGGTTAAAATAAAGCATTTCCTGTTTCAACATTTATCGTCATAGAACAAAATATTAGATAGCGACAAGAGTTTTTTTCACAAATGATTCAGAAATATATCGCCCCCAGAAAGCAGAAAGGTGCTAAGCGCCAAACTGCAAATTTCTCAGAAGAACATAATAACGAATTAAATAGTAATTAATTCCGATTCTGTCTTTCTTCTATATAATTCAGTTTTCAGTGCAGAGCTTTCGTATTGTCTCCAGCCAATTGTCTTCTTTCTGCCAACATTAAAAATGAAATGGGAAAACCAGAATATGCACTTAGTTGGAAATCAATGGAAATGGCGCTTAGCACCTTTCTGCTTTCCAAGGGCGATATCATCACAACCCGCAACACTCTCTAAAACCGGAAATGGCTGAAATTTTCTGCTTGTTCTGAAGGCTACCGTAGTTTCATACTGGAAACGAAGCTCATTTATTTGGAGAAAGAGGGGTGACAATTATTATTTTAAGGAAAGAGAAGGCAAGAAGAAGAGAGGGTAAGATTTTTAATTGTTAAAATAACATGGCGATATCTCGAAATATCATATAAGGTTGAGTCATGTTAATTAAATACGTGTTTCAACGTTTTTTTGATGTTCCTTTAGAAGGGAAGGAAAAGAGCAGGGGTGCAATTGTTATAGTAAGATGGCCGTATCTCGAAAGTCCCTATCGCTGCGAAATTAAAATACCGCTAATTTTACAGTAATTATGTGATATCTTCAAATAGATAAAAGATAATCGAAAAGTGGATCAAGACCTCCCTAGACGATGTTATTTTGCATGAGGTACCGTTATCACGAGTCACCTAGTAGCTTTCCGTTTGTAGTTATTTAGAAACGCGAAAATAAATGCCAATTTTGTAAATGACTGGAAATCGAAAGCAGATAAATGAGTCATGACAACGGTATCTCACGCAGAATAATATTGTCTAGGGAGGTCTTGTTCCACTTTTCGATTATCTTTTATCTATTTGAATATATCACATAATTACTGTAAAATTAGCGGTATTTTAAATTCGCAGTGATGAGGCTTCTTAAGAAGCAGTATTGGTTTTTAAAACTGAATAAAGATAGGAAGGGGTCAAAGTGGTTCCTAAGACGCTTAAAATTTTACCAGCGCTGGGAATACCCCTTTGGGCCTTTATATTAGAGATATGTGTGCGAGGCTGTAGGCCGAGCATATGGTGGGGGGTCTGGGTCAAAATCCCCAGCTAATTGAAAGCTAGTATTTTATAAACACTGCAGGACCGAAAAGCTGTGCAAGGATGTGCTACGAGTGAATCAAGCAAAGATGAAGCGATAGATAGTCAAGCAGGAAATATTGGTGTCGAGTTCTCAACTTTGGTTTAGTTAGGTTGGAGGTAGCGGGGGATTGTGATAGATTAACATCATGGCTGCTTTTTCATTATTATTATTATTATTATTATTATTATTATTATTATTATTATTATTATTATTATTATTATTATTATTATTAGCCTGTTTCCTTTCACTATTTTTGTTCTATGCCATTTTTTATAACCTTTCACTTCCTCTTTTTATCCGTCTTCTTCTTTAAACGTCAGGGCTGACGTGTGCATGGGAAAGCTAAAGAATATTTGTTCATTTATTCATTTAATGTTTGACAGCATGGAAATTACAGTGATCCCTTAAATTCGTATTCTGTTAAGGCTAATCACCTCCCTGCTTGAGGCTTTCCTTGATTCTTCTTGATGGCGAAAAGTCGGAAAACAATGAAGTGGAAGGCTGTTAATTATATTCCCTGTAAACTATATATATAAACAATTTGCTACTTATTCACCCTTCAAAGTATTTTCCTGCTTCATCTACAGACCAAATTCAACGTCCCTAACGTATGTTGAGGAATGCGCTGGAATTCCCTTGTTGTGCTAATTTGGATGTCCTGGATGGTGTCAAATGTTTTCCCGTTTAAGGTAGATTTCAGGTGTAGGGAACAAGAAAAATTCACACGGAGCTATGGGTGAGTGGGGGCGGAGGGGATATGATGAAAAATGTTTTCGGCCAAGAAGTCGGAAACCATTCCTGAAATGATCTTTTAATGGTGGTTCCTTAAACTTCTTGCCCAAGTTCCTCAGAAGTGGAGAAAAGATTCACGTGGTTGTGAGCTAAAATGAAATTCTTGGAAGCATGATTGCTATTATATTCCTTGAACCATTTAAAGCCGAACGTAGCAATTCTGCTACATAACGCATATTTTTCGGACCATTGTGTATAATAGTTTAATATATCTCATGCACTAATTCACTAAGATATTTCTAGTCGTGCTAATTCATACGGTTAACTGTAGCATTGTTTGTGTCAGTACGAAAAGAAAACGGAATAAGGAATTACACAATTGATGGTCGTTTTAGTGTAAGATTAAACATATTGTAAGCAGGATTATAAAGTATCTAATTATGATAGTTTCTTAATGCTTTGTCATTGTTCTTTTATGCTTCACACAGTTTATTAAGGAATTCTATTATCGTAGCCATCAATGGAAATAGTGCATACTTTTAAAATACAGAACACTGAATTTGGAGATTTTTCAAAAAAAATTAACTGATGTACTAATATATATATATATAATTGCTAAAGTTCTGCTAGTGTAGGAGTAGGCAGTGATAGTTGGTGAAATCTGAGTCCGGAGTCGACTCCCACTACCGGTTCATTTATAAAAATACTCCAAATCCTATTATTATTGTGTTTGGTATTTATCTGAACCTGTAAATAATATGGCCCGGGTCGGATCTGACCCAAGGACGTCCCATTCCTTACTTTACTTTGGGTATATATATATAAATATATATATATATATATATATATATATATATATATATATATATATATATATATATATATATATATATAATTTTATAGTAACCCCAACCAAAGTCCGAAATTTAAAGGTTAATTTCCTCCTTGTTTTTCTCCTATCTGTTGTTTTGATTTTATAAGCGTAAAGCTAAGAAAAGATCTGTTATCGAACTACGATCTCCAGACTCAGTTTGTACAGTAAGATTTCAAGATTTATTAACAGATAAAATACTTCTAGTTTACGAATGTTACAGTGGTATAAAGTATCCCCTCATGGGATACCAATTATGCTTCCCTATCCGGAGCTTGCTACCATGTGGGAAGAGAGAGAATATGGAACTAACTTACGGAGTGGAACAACTTCCAGTCCCATCACCATTCTTCCTCGGAAATCTGAGTCTATAGATCCAGAGAGCATTTAGATTTGATGCGATGTAGAGTAAGATGCACGATGCCCAATGCCAGCTGCTTCCACTCACCTTATATACGAGGATGATTCAGAAGGTAATGCTTCCAAGATGATACCTTTATTTGTGTTTGGCAGATAGCACCGATACAGGCATCAGTGAAAAGCTTGCAATGCCAGCTGCAAATGGTGGCATCATTTTTCAACATAGTTCCCAGGGCAACACCCTTGCGCCAACGCGAAACAAGGTTTATCATGCCGTAGGCGAAAAATTGTTGTGTTTGCTGGAGACACCATTGCCGAATTGCTGCTTCCACCTCAGCGTCACAACTGTAGCGTTGACGCTTAAGTTTGGGGAAGAGCTGAAAGTCGCAGGGCGCAAGATCCGGACTATAGACAGGATGAGGCAGAATATCAACAACACTTTGCCAGCAGATGGTACAACTTCAAATTTTCTTTGGCGGAGGAGAGGTCGTGTGGCGGTACTCCATCGACTGACGCTTGGTTTCCGTCGCCGGCGATGAATGTTCCTGGGCGCACAATCTTCCGCAGTCAGAAATTCAATGACAGCCCGCTGTTTCGACCAGACGTCACCACTGAATACCATGGATTGGAACGAGAAGAGGTAGATAGGTCAAGTGACATTCTATAGCTTAAATATCAGTGCATTAATGATAAACAGTTCAGAATATTTGCAATATTACTGGCCAAGATTACTTTCTGAATCACCCTCGTACTTAAAATTTTATATTAAGTACAAGTTTAATCTCTATTTTTGAACTTGATTTTAATTCTTAATTAACAAAGATTGGGTGTTAGCATGTGGGATTACGATTTGTCTCAGCAGTGTTAGTTCCATTCTGTTTTTTTCTTTGTTATTATACGCTTATTTACTTTAATGTTTTTTTTAACAGGGTCAGGAGCCTACAAATTCATTTAAATTAGGATAGTCGCCTAGTATCAGTAAAATGTTTTTGAACTTATCACTTTAATAACAAACTTTTTTCTTTCTCGAGGGTTTGTGACACAGTAAAATAACTTATGCTATTTTTGTTTGTCATTCTTTCATTTATTTATTTGTGTAATATCAATGCTCTCCCATCTGGAATCGAAGCTGGGGGTCACGTGCTCCAAAGCGCTAGCTAGTTACTAGACCAGTGGTTCTCAACCTTTTTTGACCTACGACACACTTTACTGAACGTCCAGGACTTCGCGACACATTTATTTGATAATAATAATAATATCTATTATAATAGTGAAACCAATTAGTTTTTATAATGACTCTGTACAGCACTGAGCATTATTGCTACTGCTGGCAGTGTTGACTGGTACAGTCTGTCTCGATTTTAGCTAATCATTACTATTAAATTCTTCGTGATTTTTAAATTCTAAAATTTCGCGACACATCTTAGGGGACTGCGTAACATACTAGTGTGTCGCGACACATCGGTTGAGAACTTTTCACTAGACTACCGAGGACGGCTGTAAAACATATTTTGTCGTTGAATAAGTGGGGTGGCTCTTCTCTTTTTAATAAGCATCTTTCTATTCTGAGTATGTATGTACACCGGCGTTTTTGTAGTCTTTTATAACACCCTGTTGTGTATGTCCCTGACCTTAGAATCTAAGATTGTCTTCCATAACAAGACCTAGAAAAATTAGTGGGATAGTTCAAGATCTTTGGGGATATTCTTTTGTCTTTTTATGTTTCTGTGTACAATAGAAGCTTAGAAACACTCACTGACTAAAACTATTCTCTTGTACATAAGTTTTATTATCTGACTTCTTTTGTGTCTATTGTAGGAGTATGGTAATCCATGGGCGAGAAACGGAAGCGTGTGAAAAATCACGAGACAGCACGGCGTCAGCGTACTCCAGCTATTACAGCACGGACGGCATTTCCCCTTCTAAGAAGGGCCAACGGGAAGACATGCACATCGTTATGAAGGTGAGTCAGTTGCACATTTCCTTTTGTATTCTTTCCGTGTAGAATTTTAAAAAGAAAGAAAAAAGTTTTCTCTTTTTAGTGAGAATTATCATCATACAGTCTGCAAACTTTGCCCATTCTCATCCTATCTAGCAGTTTAATTTAATCTAGTATTTTAGAGTTCAAGGATTTTTGGTGTTTCAGAAAGAAGCTGCAATAAAACTGATTTTAAGACTGTATCATATGGCTTACTTTTGTGTTGTCTGTATTAACGGCTTGAGATGTATCTTCAGCAGCTTCAGTTGAGATGGGACGAGAATGCACGAAGCATATGGTTATTCGAGTTATATATATATATATATATATTTGAAGTTCTTGCAAATTGAGTAATATTTGAAGCAGAATTTTAGTAAGTGTAATTTTTTAAAATGTTCTTATTATTAGTTTTCTGTTCGTTAGATACAATTTTCGTGCACTTAAATTTCACGCACTTTCATACTAACTGAAGCTCTGGAAGTTTTGTACAGATTGTAAATCTACTTACAATACAATATTTTCACATTTTTTTCTAACTTGCCGTTCTACTAGTTCTTTTGAAATCTCAAAACAAATCAATGCCTGCTGGTTATACAATCCCAAAACACAGAGATGTTTGGCTGGTTGCTGACAAATAGGTGTTCTGTTGACGATATGAACAAATTGAAGCTTTTCTGTTAGGGAAAAAAAGGACTATTGTCTTCCATCATGTAATACCTTTAAAAATATAGAATAAATAGTAGAAGGTAATAACAGTGAAAAAATTGAAAACCAGTGCTTTTACGCATAAAATTCACTAAAACGAGAAACAGTTTTGGGGGTTAAATCAGTACTAACAAAAGTTTGGAAAACATGCACTAAAAAAAAAAAAAAATTTGGATGGAGCAAAATAAAGAAATAGGACTACGAATTTTGAACATATAGATGCCCCATGCCGTAAGTGTCGGTGGATCACCGATGAGCAACTAATGACCTCTCGCCAAAAATTGGCGGCCCCGCAGTGATGATCCGCAGTGGCCCTACTTCCGTTTTGAAAATTATACCATCAGAGGCCCATAGGGATGCGCTCGAGTCGAGACATGTCTCGAATCTCGACTCGACTCGACTCGAATTCGAGTCGAGATTCGAGTCGAGACACACTTTGTAAAATTCGAGACGAGTCGAGACAAACGTATTTCTCGACTCGAATTTTCGAGTCGAGACACGAGTCGAGTCGAGACGGCTCTTAAAAATCTCGACTCGACTCGAATGTCTCGAAAATCTTTCTATAATTTTTAATATTATTTTGAAGAAAGTATTCACTCAGAAACAACCTTGAAACCAATTCCAGCTTTTATTCCTTCAGAAAGGTACAGAACGCATAAAATTAATAGTTAATCTTTAAAGATCAAGATTTAATTTTCAGCCCAATTCAGTTAATTAGAACTAATAGTTAATGTCGTTGTATTTGGTTGTACTGCAAATATAATGATAATAATAATAATAATTGATTATCTAGTTTGTATAAAACTATTATCCGTAGTCTAAATCTAGTTTGTATAAAACTATTGTGATAAAGTGAACTTCATAAATTCTCTGAATGAGCAATTGGTAGTCTATAGTAATTTAGCATAGTTATAATTATTGTGTTATCGTTCCCATGAACGCAATAGGGTTACGTAACTTCTGGATTATTCGCTTGCCCAACTATTCTGAGGCTTTAATATGTTGCAGCATATCACGAGCTACGGATAATATATAATGTAACATTTGTTGTAAATCACATTTTATGATACGAGACTATTTTACATAGTATATCTTATCTAATATAAATAAAATAAAGAGTTTGTTTGTGTGTTTGTCTGTCTGTCTGTGTGCGACCTGGGGACCAGACGAGTGGACCGAGAGTTCCCAAAATTTGGTCACGAGTACCTTAGTCCAGGCCCCAGATCAAGACGAAGCGTTTTTTTTAATTTCGAACCAGGGGGGTATCGGGGGGGACGTTTACTGGGACCGACCTGGGGACCAGGCAAGTTGACCGAGAGTTACCAAATTTTGGTCACGGATACCTTGGTCCAGGTCCCAGTCTAAGGCGAAGCGTTTTTGTCAAAATTGGAACCAGGGGGTCTCAGGGGGGCGTTTAGCGAGACATGTAGTAAAAGTAATCCAAATTGATCGACATTAGTGTCAAATCCTTAGTTTTCACGGTCGCTGAGATCAATGGTGACACTTCCATCAGCGATGACTTGCAAATTCAGCTACTACTGTATGCGGGCCGGGTGTCAGCGGGTGAGGAATACCGAGACATATATAAATAGCCCATATTGATTGATACTAGTGTCAAATCCATAGTTTTCGCGGTCACTGAAATGAATGGTGATACTTCCACAGGTGTTGACTTCCAAATACAGCCCCCATGCGAAGAATGGGTATATTAAGCTAGTATTACAATAAATCGACTGCTTGAATGCCAAGAACTAGTACAGATAAGTACCATTCACTTCTATGAATAGGTATTTTTTAAAAGGATTTTTGTAAACACTAAGTTATAAAACAATGAACTACATACAGTAGTTATGGTTTTGGTTCCCAACATAAAAGAAATATGGATTGTTCATGAGATATTGAACTTCAACTTTCACTCCTGGAAAATTTCAATTTTGGAGTTAGGCCACTTGGCATCAAAGCAGTTCACTGTAAGATAAATACATTCCGCACATTAGTAACATAGTTGTTCAGGGGCCTTCGATTTCCATCCTCTCAAATGAAAGCTGAACGATTGCTTGATACATGCTGACTATATAGGAGAAATAGTGTATTAAGTTTTCGAGCTTTGGTGCGTATCCGTATTTACACTCTGATATAACTTTAAGTTCACACTCAAATCGAGCTAATTGTTTAATGCATTTCGAAAGCTTTTGTTTTTATGCAGCTCATTAAGGAAAATCTATGTCATAATCGTAACATTTATGTACTAAGAAACTATGAACGTAAAGTGGACTCGACCTAGCCCCGTGGCCGCTGTGACTCAGTGGCACAGCTCTCACTCTTGGTGTGTGAGGACTCTGATTCTGTGTGTGTGTGTGAACTCCGCGGCTAGTGTACGCGTCTTTACCGTGGAAGACTCGGGTTCAATTCCCGGCGCGAGCTCATGTAGTTCGGATTCCACGTTAATCAGTAGGTCTATATTTCATATATCCTCGCTGCTGAAAGAGACGGTAAAGTCAAAATCAACTCAACAATATATATGTGTGTGTGCTTATGTGAATTTCCTCGTGGCTGTATGGTTAACACATACGCCTTGATCGCGAGAGACTCTGGTTCGATTTACGGTGGAAGCTCATGAAGTTGTTACCGGTATCTCACTTTAAACTGTAGATCCATGCCTCATATAACCATAGATATAATATATATGCCTTTGATACACTTATTTTCCGACTTGGAAGCCATCGAAAATTTCCGGACACAGAGTCCCGTAGACCGAAAATGAGAAACATGGGTACAGAGTAAAACAGCCATAGAAATTTAAGCTTTTTAGGCTAACTTAATCCTTACATATAATGCAACTAGCTTGGCCAAGTTATAATGGAGGAAATGCTATCATTGCAACACTCTGAGAATAGAAAATGTTCGTCAGGTATTACTATCCCCCCCGCCAAGATAGCCTCCCTCCCCAACATATCATCCCCTGTTTCTCGAAAACTGCCAGGGTACAAACAAAACTTTTTTCGGTACAAACGATTTGCTTTCGAATGATGTATTCCAATTTTTTGTGCTGTGATACGGGGGTTACCTTGGCGCCAAGATAGCCCCCCAAATGTCATCCCCTGTTTCTCGAAAACTATCAGGGTACAAACAAAACTTTTTTCGGTACAAACGGTACAAACGATTTGCTTTCGAATGGTGTATTCCGATTTTTTGTGCTGTGATACGGGGGGGCTATCTTGGCGCCAAGATAGCCCCCCGCCCCCAATATCATCCCCTGTTTCTCGAAAACTATCAGGGTACAAACAAAACTTTTTTCGGTACAAACGGTACAAACGATTTGCTTTCGAATGATGTATTCCAATTTTTTGTGCTGTGATACGGGGGGGGCTATCTTGGCGCCAAGATAGCCCCCCGCCCCCAATATCATCCCCTGTTTCTCGAAAACTATCAGGGTACAAACAAAACTTTTTTCGGTACAAACGGTACAAACGATTTGCTTTCGAATGATGTATTCCAATTTTTTGTGCTGTGATACGGGGGGGGCTATCTTGGCGCCAAGATAGCCCCCCAAATGTCATCCCCTGTTTCTTGAAAACTATCAGGGTACAAACAAAACTTTTTTCGGTACAAACGGTACAAACGATTTGCTTTGGAATGGTGTATTTCAAATTTTTGTGCTGTGATACGGGGGGGCTATCTTGGCGCCAAGGTAGCCCCCCCAGTCGACCTCTCAAGTAGCCCTGTAAGGAAAATGGTACAATCGAAAATTTTTTCGTACAAACGGTACAAACGTAGTACAAACGAATGACCTAGTCATTGTTTCAATTTTCGAAAGTGGGGGGGCTATCTTGCCATACGTCCAAATTCCATATATACTCTTTCTAAACTAATGAGTAAACTCATTAAGAACACCAACTGATATCAATAAACAGGAAAGAAAACAATACTTTATACTTCTATCATTTGGTAGACATCTTTATGAAGCACAGCTTGTTTCTTTTCGAAATAGCTCCTTCGTGTCACAGCTGTGGTTAGTTTTGTTTTGTGTTAGGATGAAAGAGAGAAATGCAACATTTGCTTCGCGGTGAAGTTATATATATTATTAAGATGATCGGTGATAAGCGAGGTTTAACAAAGAGTGCCTTTCGGATGCACATTTTAACGGGTAGTTGCAGTCCGTGTTGAGAATCGAACCAAAGCTATGTAAGACATGTTATGACAAATCCAAAAGGTGTGTTGTATCGGTGCAGTACCAGTTTTTCATGTTTTTCAAAATGTTCCAGAACCCAAAGAATAATCTTTAATTTCTGATATTTTAGTCGTCACAAATTACAATTTTATAATGTAGTCAATGTTTATAATTAGTGGGCAGTTGGGCGTTTAAACTAATAACATCATAATAAAGTCAAAACCATAATTTTGAGTTGAATTGATTCTGAGTTTAACGTCCCGTTCAGCAGCGAGGCTATGTGAGACGTGGATCTACTGATTAACGTGGAATCCGAACCACATGAACTCCCACCGGGAATCAAGCCCAGGTTTCCCACGCCAAAGGCAAGTATGCTAACCGTTAGCCACGAAGGAGCTCCACCATAATTTTAGTGGGCGATAAGAAATATCTCGCCAGTGCTTTTACAATAAATAAAATTTTATAAGTATTAAAGAATAGTGATAAGGGATTTTATAATAGCTCTTTTATTTATGAGATATGAGTATTTAAAAAAAATACAACTAAAGAATAGGTTGGCGGAACCACAAAAGACTCGTAAAATAAACTTTCTTATAAATACATACGCACCTTACTCACCTTTTATAATTGCCATGCTTACGTTCTCCATAAAAACAGAAATTCTCTTTTACTGATACTTTACACAAGATCATGAAGTGGGTTCAAATTTAATTAAAGGCAAAATACAATACAATAATCCACAAATATTGCCTCAAATGAGTTTAAAGATTTCTAAACACTAGTGCAAAACCGGGCTCTGCCGTTGCGATAGATTTACAGGTCTTGAGACGAAAGTAAGAAGGGACTTACGCACACAGTAAGTAAAAACAATTAATATGCCTGTAACTTTCCCCCAAATGGGTGTATCTTAAAACTAACCTCACCATTATTTTTCTAATTAAATTCTAGCCCGAAATTATGTATCATATTACCCTATTCCCATTTTGAAAACTTGACCTTAATTCAAAATGGCGGATTTCAAGATGGCTGTCATCAAGGTCATATATACCATACGACTTCCCCCCAGGACTTATATGTATCCATATGGTTTTTCTTCACTTTTCTTCATTAACGCTCCGTTTACAAAGGGTAGTAAGGGACTTCTGTAGTAATCTCTAATAACCACATCACAACTCTTAAAAGTTATTTAAAAAAAAAATAGAAAACATGCACCATGGCAAAAATTTGTCATCACAAGTAATGGTGCATACATGCCTTCTATCAGCAAAAAAAGTTTCATTGAAATTGGAGCCGGACATTTGAGTGATGTCCCTTGTGGGATGTGATTGAACGTGACGTCAGAACACATCGCCCCCCTTCCCGGAATTTACGGGAATTAGGTGACCTGAGTGAGCACATGTGTGCCAGCTCTCTCCAGCGACCTATCAAGGATCATTGCGTGTATGCCAAGACGTGTCGCCGTTTTTATCCATGCCAAAAGTCGACATACTGACAATTAGGTAGGTAGTCATGATGGTCTGGCTGATGTGTGCGTATATTTTAACTCGTACATTTTGTCTCGACTCGAATTTCGAGACGTCTCGACTCGAATTCGAGTCGAGTCGAGACACGAGTCGAGACAGAAACATATTTTCGAGTCGAGACACGAGTCGAGACAACATTTTCTCGAGACGAGTCGAGACAGGCTTAAATCTCGACTCGACTCGACTCGAATGCATCCCTAGAGGCCCACCGGTGGCAGAGACGCGACGAAATGCTAATGAACCAGAAAATTACTTCCCCTAAATATGTTAAATCGCCTATATGCGTGATTTGTTTATATTAAGGTGAGTCTAAAAACACTGAAAAAAAGTACCAAAGAAAGTACCCCGAGGTGGGCGCGAACCACCAACCTTATGAGTATTACGCTCGTCTTCTTCCGACTTCGCCACTTCGACTTCGAAGGCGATAAAGAAAACCTAGCTTGTAGAGGGATAAATCATTTAGGTCTTTTCAATTTCGTCCATCAGAGTGCTTCTTTTACCGTGTATATTCGGCGATAACCGTTTGGGATCAGATAAAATGCGTTCACCATGTAATTTTTTAACAAATGACGTTCGTCTATTTACTTTATTTCATAGTTCTCCCATATTCACTTTCTAATGATCAGCGACAGTTGTCATCTAAATTCATACAATTATACGCACTCATCTCAAGATTTTTCACTTCATGATGTAGAGGCGGGGGTTAATCTTGACCACCGGAGCACACTTTAGGAACAATTCATTACCAAAAAATAATATATAATAACAACTGAATGCACGTGACTGGCGATAGTTCGTGTTGGTTCCTTCGCAGTTCTTCGCGACGAATCGAAGGAGCGCGGACCGAAATGAAGTTCTCGCTGTTACGCGGTGGTAACTTTAACACCCCGACTCAAGACATCTATTTCTACTCGACGAAACCCTGGCACACTAGCGACAATCCTTCGACGCGTCGCTATATCGACGATTGACATTTACCGGTAAGTGGACCATTAGGGTCTAGGTGTTGGAATAGGCGACATTTACGGCATAGGATAGATCTTCACCAGATCTAATGTAGTACGAAGCAGTTTTTTATTTTTCAAATCGGGGGTCAAAGTGTATGCATGTTTCTGCCTGTTTCTAAGAATGCCTTCAATATATGCAACCAACATTACACGTTTGTCATGCGGGCTTACATAAAAAGGGAAAACTAAAATCTTGAGATTACGGGATTAGTGTTAAAAACATAGTTTTCCGAGTCACTAAATGAATAATGACACTTCCGACATCGTCCATGTCCAACTTTTAGACCCGATCATTAGGGTTGTCTGTGAAAAATAACGTCTAAAATGGCCGATATTAGTGTAGAATCCATAGTTTTCGAAATCGCTTGTTAGGCGACAGTTCCGATGATATTTAAGGCTAAATTTAACAAAGAACGAACATGTAAGCTGGCCCAGGAATTGACAGGGGCAACGCTTTTCGTTATTTATTCACTTTATTTATTTCTCTACTTTCAAATAT
This sequence comes from Thermobia domestica, assembly GCF_964235325.1. Classification (NCBI taxonomy): domain Eukaryota; kingdom Metazoa; phylum Arthropoda; class Insecta; order Zygentoma; family Lepismatidae; genus Thermobia; species Thermobia domestica. The sequence goes on along the minus strand of NC_137463.1, from coordinate 99,647,903 downwards.
TTTGCAGAAACCTTATTCTCTCTTTGCGGAGAACAAGCATTTTCAGCTATTTAATAATAAAAGTAATGCCAGCAAGTATTATCTTTGCTGGAGTTAACTAATTATAATAATGAAATAACTCTAACTCTGTGACTTGTAGACCCCCGTGAAGTTAGCGACCAAAAGTTTAAAAAATCGATATATTGTTAGAGTTCTGAGTAGCACTCAAAGAGTTCTAGAGTTCCTGCTAGGTTAGACCAATAGTTCTGGGTAAATAAAGATTTTATAGCGATTTTAAAGTTTCGGTGCTAACTTCACGCAAAACCAAAAATCTTAAAATGTCTATATTTTTTTAGAGTTTTGAGTAGCACTAAAAGAGTTCTAGAGTTCCTGCTAGGTTGGACCAATAGTTCTGGGTAAATATAGATTTTATAGCGATTTTAAAGTTTCGGTGCTAACTTCACGCAAAACCAAAAATCTTAAAATGCCTTTTTTTTTTTTTTTTTTTTTTTAGAGTTCTGAGTTCTAGAGTTTTTCATGAAAATTCAGAAGAGTTCTCGCAAAATAAGGTAGTAAACGGGAAATAAATGTTTCCTCATATTCTACTGACCACAAGGCAATCAGTGCAAATCATTAACAAATATATAACACGTGCCTAATAAAAATCAACCAATGTTACACAAAACATTATAGAAATCAACAAGTGCTACTCAAAACTCTGATCGGACCTCTATTTCATTACAAAGTAAGAGAGTTCTATCACCTTTTTCACAGTCGGTTCGCGATTTGCCCATAAATTGTTCATTTAAATTGTTACAAATAAAGATTTAAGCATTATAAATTGTTAACTTAAATTGTTATAAATAAAGATTTAAACATTCTACAAACGTACCTTTATAGAACTTGACGAGTGGTACTCACCACTCTCGTCAGAACTGTATTTCATTACGAAATAAAATAGTTTTATCACCTTGTTCACTGTTGGTTCCCAAATGGTCCATAAATTGTTATTTTAAATTGTTATAAATAAAGATTTAACTATTATACGAACAGAATTATATAGAACTTGACGAGTGCTTTTAGAACTGTTTTATTTCGCAATGAAATAGAGTTGAGTTGAGTTGATTTTGAGTTTAACGTCCCGTTCAGCAGCGAGGCTATATGAGACGTGGACCTACTGATTAACGTGGAATCCGAACCACATGAGCTCCCGCCGGGAATCGAACCCGGATCTCCCATGCCAAAGGCGCGAATGCTAACCGCTGAGCCACGGCAACGAAATAGAGTTCTGATAAGAGTTCTGAGTAGCACTCGTCATGTTCTATATAGTTCTGTTCGTAGAATGGGTAAATATTTATTTATAACAATTTAAATTAACATTTTGTTGGTCAATAGCGAACCGACTGTGAAGAAGGTGATAGAACTCTTTCATTTCGTAATGAAATAGTTCTGATGAGAGTTTTGAGTAGTACTTGTCGATTTCTATAATATTTTTGTATAACATTGGCTGATCTTTATTAGGCACGTGTAATATATTTGTTAATGATTTGCACCGATTGCCTGGGTCGTCAGTAGAATATGAGGAAATATTTATTTCCCGTTTACTCCCTTTTTTGCGAGAACTCTTCTGAATTTTCATGAGGAACTTTAGAACTCTTCGAGTGCTACTCAGAACTCTAACAAATATAGACATTTTAAGATTTTTGGTTTTGCGTGAAGTTAGCACCGAAACTTTAAAATCGCTATAAAATCTTTATTTACCCAGAACTATTGGTCTAACCTAGCAGGAACTCTAGAACTCTTTGAGTGCTACTCAGAACTCTAAAAATATATCGATTTTTTTTTAACTTTTGGTCGCTAACTTCACGAGGGTGACTTGTAGAACGTGGGATTCATTCCCGCAGGAACAGTACAAACAAAAAAAATGTCATTGGATGTTACTCTGGGCGAAACCAATCCAGTCTTGTTTGGTACACTCTACTTCCGAAGACCGTGTTTTATATTGTCCTCTTCTGCTAGGTCTTTAGGCATTTTGAGCCACTTCCCACTTATTCGTTCGTATTCAGTTAAATTTATACAGAAAGAAAATATGGAAAAAAGAAAATTAATAAAGAAAATGAAACAAAAGATGGTTAAACAAGTATTTTAGGAACGATCCAAAAAAAATGGATCAAAAGGCGATTTTGGCCAAGAATTTTAGGAATGATAAAAAGATTGCCATCTTGGCCAATAATTAATTTTTGGATCAGGGGCCATAAAATTGTTAAACAGACCCTAAACCGAGTTTTCATTTTTTTTTTTAACGGAACAAGCATGTTGGTTAAATGATAATTTGGGTTTGGCTACACTATTTGTAGTTCTCCAGACATAAGGCTTACAAGAACATTTTTGATTGAAATATATTGGATCTTGGATCAGGGGCCACAAAATTTTTGAACGTCCCTTAAATCGAGTTCTTTTTTTAACGGAATAAGCACGTTATACTGGGTTAAGTGATAATTTGGGTTTGGCTACATTGTATGTAGTTTTCCAGATATAAGGCCTAAAAGAAAATTTGTTGGCTGAAATATATATTGCATCTTTTGATCCAAAAAGAAAACAAAGTCATCACTAAACAAATTAAACTCTAGTAAAGACAGTAGAGAAGATCATGTAAAATTTACATTTATAAATGAAGTATCTAGCATGGTAAATGAAATGGTCAGTATTTCAAAATGTTAACGAATTCCCTCTACTAACGAACTCGGCCTAGATATAATCGCCGTAGCAACCTTTAGTAAAGAGAGAATTTTAAAAAAATCGCTTGCTGTCAAGATTTATCGTGTAGAGTAACGAACACACGTGCTGAAATTACAACCTTATAAGACCCACTAGTGCAGCGTTTCCCAACCGGTGTGCCGCGGCACACTGGTGTGCCGCGAATGGACCGCTGGTGTGCCGCGAGGAAATCAAAACAAAATTATTAATTCTATAGCAACCAAATTCCAATATATAGGAAAAAATGTATGTTTTTGTATTTCACATTACTATGAATTTCTACCATGGGAAAAATTACTGTAATTGTAATTTATTATTGGTATTCTATATCTGTTACTGTGTAGCAGACAGTATTTCGGCTCGTACACATTTCCACGGTTAGCTGCTATGTTACTCTTCAATTGAGTGTCATACTAACACCGAGAAATGGAAGCATTTGTACGGTACGAGTCAAGTGAACGTTCGTAGAACACTCCTTCGCACGTGAATGACAGAACAACACTTTGTTCAACAGAGTGTTTTGACTTCAACGCATCGCAAGCTGTGTGATTGCAATAATATGCACCGGTTTTGGTTAAAACAGTACAATACATTTGTTTGTTCGTTCATTATTTAGTGATCTTCGTTCTTAGTGAAAGGTTGGATACAGTTTTCGAAAAAGAAAGTGTATTTTTAAAAATCTGAGTCCTACATTTCATTGCAATTGTTTTCTATTTTAAAATTAAAATAAAAAATAAGCAGAATGAATTAGCATAGGGAAAACCAGTGATTGAGCTTTTATCTCTGTGAGAAGATCAGTAATCACAGAAAAAATTACCATGGTATTTTATATTTGCAAATAATAATAATAATAATAATAATAATAATAATAATAATAATAATATCTATGAGTGTGCCGCGACAATTCAAGCTACACTCGTAGTGTGCCGCAAGTTGAAAAAGGTTGGGAAACGTTGCACTAGTGTGATCCTAGTTGAACATTTTGCAGTGAAAGAAAGAAAAAAATAAACGTACATATTCTTAGTATATGCAACCAACAGTTCTTTGGTGTTCTACAGGTTGCGTAGAAGATAAGGAATTACATGAATTTTAAACGATGTGTTAGAATCACCCATATTACCCACTATTAGCGGACTCAGTCGAGGCAATTGTTCTAGCTGTCTACTACCAAGAGCACTAGAATTCAGAAATTCGCTTTAGTTCAAGAATTACCTTGTGGAGTAACAGACGGAGAGACGTACTCATAGCACCCACTTAAAGAGATCCTAATAAAACCTTGAGAGCTGAAAGGATTTAATTAAATTCTAAATCAAACAGACGCATTCGGAGGAAATTCTTTCGGGGACTCGCTATCAACTGATCCCTGATTATTTGCTCCTAATGCTCAGTAACGCTCAATTGTGTAACCCGAAGGAGATCTGAAGTTCGATTTCCTATGGGAGCTCATGTAGTTCGAACTTCACGTTAGAGCTTTATGTCCACTTCTTAACGTAGCCTCTGTGAAAGGAACAGTAAATTTCAAATCAACCAATTAACTGTGCTGAAGAAATCGAGAAACCAAGTTTGGTGATAGACGTGGTATTCAAACCGGAAGTAGTAGAAATAAACCATTTCTTGTTTTTGCGTTGATCACTATATTGCAAAAACGGCAATAGATAGCGAGAAGGGGTTTTCTGCAATCAGTTACGCGTTCCAAGAATACATTTCAACTCCCTACCAGAACCGGAAGTGATGGAAATCCACTACAACTTCCGGTTTCAATATTTATCTATATAGAACAAAAACACGGTTTTAGCCTTGTTCACTATACAGAGTAAAACGGGTAATAGATAGCTATAAGTTGTTCCTGGTAATCAATTAAGCATTCAAGAATATCTTCCATCTCCACTCTAATCTCTACTAAAATTGGAAATTGTAGAAATCTACTTTCACTTGCCGTTTTATTATTAATTGAGAAAATATCGAGCAATACAAATCAACTTCTTGACGTAGTGTACACTAGACACTGGTACTTGTTTTCTTTCATTAAAAGTGTTTGTTGTCAGGAGGTGCGCACCCAGAATTTTTTGTTGGGTGGAGTCCAAGCTTTTTTTGGGGGGGGGGAATCCAATACTACAAGGCACTATTACAAGAGTACGTTGTATATTTTTACTACTTGTAAATCCTTATTTTATTGTAATTTTGGAGCGTAAGATATTTCAAAATATGTACTAGGCTGATTATGTAATTCGAAGAAGAAAAAGAAAAAGAAATATGTTAGTTATATTATCGATATAAAAAGATATTCATATATTTTATATGTTTTAAATAATAGGATTTTGGGATTTTGGTTGTCAGGACAACAGAGATAAATAAATGAAATTATTCAAAGGAGTTTGCGTTTTAATGGCTCAATAACTAATTATTATAAAAAGAACCGTTATACTACGTCTATGTAGTATTCAACAAATATTATTCTGCACCTAACAATACCAAAAGTAATTGTAAAATTGTAATTGTAATTGTATGTTTTCAGAAAAAATGATAGATTGTTTTTATAAGAGAAAGAGTACAGATGAAGTGTAAGATCAAATTTTCATGCTACATCAATCATTTCCCTGTTAGACAAGTACAGTTTTATTCAGAAAATGTACAAATGTATGTTGAGTTATGAAGTATTTGAGGGGGTCCGGACCCAGTGGACCACTCTCGTCGGTACGCCCCTGTCATTTGTTGGTAATTCTGAAATACATCTAAACTCTGGTCCCTGAAGTGGTCTTAGTATCGTTGAAGACTCTTAGTTTCTTGTCAGAAGTTGTTTCTGGTACATCTTCTATACTCCATTGTGTTGACTTAAATTAAAGTGAACATGCCCTAAAGTTAAGTCTGACTGTACGCATATTACATTTCGTTACTTATCTATTGCATTTTGTGATTTTTCAGATGCATTAAATTTTCATTTCAAATACAAAAGTATACCGTCGAATGCAATGAAGGTCAAAGTAAACATTTTTTCCTCTGCCTAAAGAAGATAATGCAAATCCCTGACCTCTGTCTTATTTTCGTCTCGTAATTTTATTTTGTTTTCCGAACAAAATATTACTATACTGTTCCTTTATCTGACCTCATATAGTCATCTGCATGCATATAAAGGAGAAATAGGTCCACATTTTGTTCAGACAACAAAATAGAATATGTATGTTTGTTGCTGTTGATAATATTTTGGCATCATTTCTATGCACATTGGGAGGCAGACAGCAATATTATTTGACAGATAAGAGAGCTCTCAACTTGAAATATGTAGTAACTACAAGCTCTATAAAATTTGTATATCTAGTTTGGTTCCATCTTTAGTACCATATGTATATTGAGGAGGATGTGTATGAAAGGTGTATATGTACATATTTTTCTTTTCTTTTCTTTTTGTTTTGTTTTGTTTCCTTGTTTAGTCTCCGAGAAGAATTACATATACAGAGGTCTGAAAACATTATCTTTTCTGCAGGTTTTTCTTTTCCTCTCGACTGCTTTTTGTAGTAGTCTCTCAACAGGTACTGCACTGCAGTGCTGACACTCACAACACAGAATACATGAACTGGATTAAATTCTATTCATGCCATAAACCAGAAGTTCTGAGTAACAATATTTTTTTTTCCTTAGTGTCAATTGTGTGTGTCAAGTTGATAGTCGTCATTGGTGTTATTCATGAGACGAGAAATTTCTAATTACGTCTCGAAATCGAGACGAGAAATATTTTATTTTTAAAATTCGATACAAGACAATTCTCGATCTCATTTTCGAGACGAGAAATTTCACGAGTCTTATTGACGACACTAGCTCACCAAAATCTTTTCAGTGTTACATAAGTCATAGCAAGAAAACTATAAAAAATTATGCAGTGATTATACGAAAACAATGAACATTTATCAATGTTTAAACATACGCAAGTCATTACAGAATATGTTACCAATAATAAGTACGGTTTAAAATTAACGTCGTTGATCATATTCTTCTTGAACCTCTTGTGACGTGGAAGGATTCTGGTAATTTTTAGATGAAATTAAGAAAAAAAAAAGTTAGGTCATGAATTTTGTACACAAATTTACAAAGTACGAAACAAGACGTGAAAAGTTTTTCGAAAATTGAAACAGATGAGATAGTTTTTTTTTTTGTTTTTTTTTTTTTTTGGGAAAATCGAGACGAGGTAAAACAAATCTTACGAGACGAGATGATTAAACTTTCTTTTTCGTCTTCTGGTCAACACTAGTTTTTATACTGCAATTGAATGCTTATTATAAGGTCCTTCATATTTAGCCCTTATCGACTTTAGTAGCCTTCGTTGTCCGTGTAGTGCATCTTTTTCTAAAGGTATTCATCACCATTATTCAATTTAATAAACCACCCTTGTATTGTCTCTTTAATTATAATATCCTTACCAAATGCATGGCATATACTCATTTCCCATTTCACTAGTATTTATTCCCACTTTTAAACTCGTAAAGCATTGAAGTTCATATAAATAAATCTGTTTGGAGTCCCCATGTCTGACCTGTTCTTACTGATTCCCCTTTCAGCTTTGGCTACTATACATGCTTGAAAAGGAAACATCACTAACATATTATCTTCCTCTTCCCCCCCCCCCAGACCTCAAAATGAAAGTATAGAAAGCGGATGCAGTGTCATTTTTCCTTTAAACTTTCGTTTTTTTTTTACGTCTCATGTTTATGGACCAAAGCTGAGGAAGATGGTGATGCTGAGACGAATGATGATGGTGGAATGGGAATGTGGGAGGACTCACCCACAGTATTTGTCTACCACAAAGCCCACTTGGCAGGAATTGAAGCAGGTTTCGCACGCACCAGAGCTGAGCGCTCTACCACTGACCCAACGCTGTGTCACCGTGGAGATCCGACATGCCATTTTTGGATAATTTATACTGTAGTATGCCTATGTAGTTTAATAACAATGGGGAGTCTATTCGGATATCAAGAAATGGAATATATATCGGTGATTTGTGACATAAACCCTGTTGGGATCGCGGTGGGTTAAGAGTGATAGAGCGAGCCCTCTAGCTCACACCATTGAGCTTTGTATTGGACAAACACCTTGTGCGTCGGTTTTCTCGTGGTTCTTCTGTTTCCTCCCACTTTCTTCATGTCACCATTTCATTCATTTCTCATCACCGTCTCCTTTAGCTTAGCCAGCATAACCGTGGGACGCAAAACTCAAAGATTTCGTTTCATTTCATTTCATTTCATAAGTCCTGTTATTAGAATATTTTTATATTGAAACAGACATGTTGTTTATTCATGCTTTACTACTATGTATAACTTAAATATAAACTTTAACCAAAGCAAACACTTATGTTACTAACATGTTTCTTATTTTGGTAATATTGTATAATTGCCTTCATCCGATATATTACTTGATAATATATCGGAATAGGTGAGCGTTAGCTTCTCGGTTCGAATTCTAAAGGCATGGATTCGAATTCCCTGATAGAAATTAATAAGTAGCTTATTTTCTAACGTTTTCTGTTAATTCCATTAGGCATATGAAAGATGTACACAGCGAGTATCTTTGTAATCAAGTCATAGTTAGCAATTCTTCTATGTTAACTATCCTTAATCCTAATTATTGAAAACAAGTGTCGATGGCTAATTTGCGATACTTATGTGGTATTGTTAGTGATGACACGAAGTGTGAACGTGAAATAAAAACAAGGATAGAAATAATGAAACAAGTAGATCATTGAATAAAGAGTTTAGAAAAAGACTCATAAAAGGCTTCGTGTAGAGTATTGTGCTGTGTGGGGTAGAAACATGCATTACGTAAAAGTGACGAAAACAATTGGAAGCCTTCTAAATGTGGGTGTGGAAAAGAATGAAGAGAGCTAGCTGGATCCAACAGAAAATGAATGAGAAAGGGTCATGTTTAAATTACAATTTTAGATGTAATTGAAAAAAGGAAGAGAAAGGGTGGAAAATTGACTGAGAAGAAACTGTATCATGAGGGACGTGGTATAGGGTGTGATGACAGGAAAGAGATGGAGGGGGGAGGATGCTACAGTTGATGGACGCACGGTATCAAAACAGAAAAGGGCTAGCTGAAGACCATGGTGCATGGAACCTTTTCGGTTGCGGCGAGTTACCTGTCAATAATAGCAGGATGTATATGATAGTGGGCCAATAGTGTGGTCCTGCAATTCAGTTCTCTTGGAGCCCAGATAATGTAATGAGGAACGGTCTATACTGTGTTAGTTGAGTATGGTTTGTATGGCTTGTACACCCGTCAACTCTACCGGGATCAAAACAGAAACAGGTCGTGGTTCATGCCCATTTTAATACTACGTAGGTTCCGTTCATTATAACATTTGTGCTGCATAAAGGCACAAAACAAACACTGAAAACTCCTAATTCTTGATATATCACATTGTCACATGAGAACCAGAGAAACGTAACTTCAAAAATGCTATTTTCGTTTTCTCCATGTTTGGACATAATTATGAAAGCCCCACTTGGTGTAAATGGAACGTAACGCCATCTGTTCTCCTTGTTGATCATCTGTTGTAATGTAGCTCAATTACCATGTTATTAAAAACACATCTTTCTAAGAAAATAATATTTTTGTCCTCTCGCCTGTAAACCTACGAAAATGGAGTTACGTTCCTCTGGTTCTCACTTCTCATGCAATATCTTCCCTTCCCCCGCCCTTTACTTCAGGCTCTCACAATTTATAAAATGAGTGATACGTTAAGCTGCATCACTGAAAAATCTGTATTCACTACGCTAAACATAGAAAAAAATCTTCCACAGACACTAACACAGGGCCGTAACTTGTGGGGGGATGGGGCAACTGCCCCCCAGGGAAGCTCCCCGCAGTTCGAAGGGGGCCCAATTTAAGACAAAATTTTCTTATTCATATACGGTACGAACATGAAATTAGAAATGAAGCATCACACAGGTTCACTACATTACATAAACAAAACAGCACATAAAAGGTAAATAAAACAAAATTGAGTCTTGGGCCCATTTCAGTAAAAAAAAAATTCTAATATTAGAGGCCCTAGAAATAATATTTATTCGTATGGCTTTGAGATTTGTCAATATTGTCCCTTTAATTAATTTGTCATGTACAGAACGGGTCCAGGGGCGTGCGGGAGAGCCCAGAGGCTCCGGGAGCCCACAAAGAGTAAGAGAAAGATGGAAAGAGGAGGCCCAAGAATTAGAAAAACTCTTTCAAGGGGGGGGCAATACGCGTATTAATGCTTCCCCCCAGAAAAATCTAAGTTACGACGCTGAACTAACGTAGGATAAATTCCAGTGAAATAACTGTGCATGGGTTAAATAATATACTGGGTGTTCGGAAACAACACCGAATAATTTCGGGTAATTAATATCTTTACACGGAAACAGGAAAAAAATATATATAGCAGCATAGGTCAGAGATATGACCCGTCGAAACTTGGTCTGGACGATAAAGAAAAGGATAATAATTCGTGAACGAAATGTCAGATCAAGATTAAGTATAAGAACATACTAATTATCTTCAATCTAGATTTCAGTTGATGTAGAATAGGGTTAGCCTCGAAGCATGAAAGGTAATTCAAGAGGTCTTTTGCTAGCGAAAAATGTTAAACCAGGAACTGAAAACCGTTACACTTTCCATATCAACTAGTGTATTAATGGAATCTAACCATACAAATAATCACTGTGTTTTTTTTATCAGACTTTGACTATACATTTAATTATCTAGTCCGTTGGTGCATATGGTCTCATGTTCGATACCTTGTGGGAGAGAACAGAAATTAACTTTACAATTATTCCTTTTCATTAAAAGTCCTCCTCCTTTAGCCTAAAAACGATAACCGTAGGACATTAAACTAAAATATATTTTAATTTTTCAAGTGCATTTACTTTATTTATTTCGTTCCGACCTATTTTCTAAGGGCTATAACTTCGAAATGATGTATTTGTGCACCGACACGGGTCTCTCGCTCTCTGTCTCTCTCTCTCTCATATATACATATCCTCTGTTTTTGCATGAGGATTGATTTTCCAGAATTGTTTCGTGTCGTTTCTGAATACGGTGTATAGACGGTGACAAGACCAATTAAATTTTTTCTCAAAGTAACAAAAAATTGCTTAAAATCGTATATTTTTTTTAAAAAAAAAGTCCGTTTCAATTACTATATATGAAATTTTTACCTTGGAGCAAAGTTCACAAAAATGTAACCTTTTTGTTGCATTAATCATCGGAAATCTCTTTGTATACATATCCTATAATGGTTTTTGAATATTTGTTCTTGTTATGCATAGTAAATAAAGTTTATGTGCTCAGATACAGGGAAAAAAAGTTTTAAAAATGAAACCAAGCAGAAAGATAGTTTATTAATTCGAGTCATTTCGTTAGATGCAAATCAACGAAGCGAAGTGATAATTTTCATGCAAAGTTGATTAGGCAATGCTTTTGATTGATTTGTTGTCTGCGGCTACGACACAATTACCTTCGCTTCGCTTCATCATTGATTTTATCATCAAGGGGAAAGACTGTGGGATTTTAGACTCGTGTTTTCTATTCTTTCTCTTTTTTCGCCTCTCTTGCACCAGAGGCACTCGAGTACCAGTGCGAGTTTGAGATGACAAGCAAATTCAGAGCATCTTCTCTGGGTTAATCCCTGGATTTACTACGAGGGGCTCCTTATAACTTAGGACTCCACCACTAACCATTAAAAAAAAGTGGAGTGGGATCGGAAATGTAATGCGTCACGAACTTTGTGACCCGGACACGAAAATAAATAGATCCGTCCAGAAGACCTAATGACCCAGACGTACCCCAGGACCACGTCTGACCTATTGGCCCGGATACATCTGCAACTCGTAATGACCCGATCTGATCCGAACAGATTTGTGACCCAGAATAACCCAAACAGAGACAGACTTTATAAGAGGCTAATGTAATTGTGACAAATATGACTCTCCTCTCTCTCTCTCTCTCTCTCTCTTCTCATGAAAGGACCCGTAATGGCTGAGTAATGGAGCATTCACCTCTAGTGCGTAGGGTCCTTGGTTCGAACCCAGTTTGCACCAAGTGGTTTTGTGGTGGGCAAACACCGTGTGCGTGAATTTTCATGGGATTCTCCCACTTACTTCATTCCGCCACTTTACTCATTCTCATCATTATCACTGTCTCCTTTAACCTTCAGAGCATAACTGTATGACGTAAAACTGAAGGATTTCATATTTCCTTTCTCACTAACTCTCTAACTTTCTTTCTCTCTTGTTGTGTGCGTATGTGTGTGTCTAAGCATTACACAGAGAAAACTTTAAGGTCTATCAAAGTGTAAGCGCGTCGTAAGAATAACTGGAAAGAAAGTCTACATGTTTTTTTTCTTGAGAGTAATTGAGCAAGTTTGTTAAAAGTTGTTGACTAGTCGCCGCTGAGCTCAAACAGTGTTTTGTTAAATCTTTTTGTACACTTTGTGTTAATAACCAATGTGTTACTTTTCAGTGTAGGAAGATGAAGAAACATGAAATTATATTTGAAACATCGAAGATATGATACCTTGGTTAAAAAAACTGTCACATAGGGAATCGAACATACGAGCTCGAGTAATAAGTTCTCTAGAGATGTTGTAGAGTTGATATTACTGTACGGTGGGGTCACTCGGTCGAAAAATGTGGAAAGGCCTTTTCAGTCCAGCCATCTTGAGAGTTTTTTCCTGTTTTTTCTTTTACATCAGGCAAATGACAGGTCGCTTCCTTCCTTCAACCTTCCTTTACTCTTCCCAAATTTCCCGAATAGTGTAATCACAAAGGGACGTCATCCTTCATACTTGACGGGCTAATATGGCGAAAGCCGAAAGCCCAGAAACCTAAGTCCTAACCAAACCTATTTACTGGATATCGATTGCTTGCAAGTCACTAGGTTTGTCTGGATCATTGGCTGAAACCAGGTTTGAGAAGCGCGACTCAGCTAGAAGAACGATGCTATTCCAGGCGCTTGCTCCTGGCAATTCCCAGTTCGCCCTACATAAATGCCACCACCGGTGACATGCTTAGATAAAAAATATTAATTGGCAAGAATGTTGTGTGTTGTTTATTATATCTACGTACATCCACCATCTTGCTCATAATTTATCATTTCCATAATTTTTACATTAAAATTATTATTTTACAGAACAACTACTTATAACAAAACTCCCTGACTGGAATCTAGATCTGATATAAAATCTCAGTTGAGATTACGAAATAAAAGAAGAATTAGAGAATCCACACTGTGAAAAGACTTTTTTAAAGGTATATAGAAGCTGTGTAGAGGAAGAGTGACTCTGTTAAATAGTAAATTGGTGCAAATAAATGTCCGCTGCCACACGTTTAAAGTCAGAAACTCAGCACACATCCAGCAAACAGGCTAGGGCACCCATGCAGTAAACAAGAGTGCGTTGTTGAGCAAGTCGTATGAAAGTACTATGGAGATCGCATGATTGCGAATGATTTTTTTCTTAGGAATTCAAACTGTGACATTCTGCACAGCACGCTGCAGTAAATAAATAAATAAATAACAGTGACGGTGTTTGGGCGAGGAAGGGGGAACGAACGCACTATTCGTCGTTGGCTTGTCAAATTTCGTTTCGGTGATAACAGTAATGTAACAATGAGGTCCGTGGGCACCCACTAAAATAATGTTCGGATGAGCTCCTAAAGAACACAGTGGACACTCGGGAAAGTGTTCGTCCCATTCAGAACAAGATCGACCTACAATCTACCTCTGTTGTTCGGCATCTCCGTGCAGCCAGGGGCGGATTAAGGCTTTTGGGTAGGGATGTACGTGAGACGAGACGAAACGAGAAATGGAAAAGTCTCGTCTCGTCTCGCAGCCTCAAATGTTGGTCTCGTCTCGCGTCTCGTCTCGCAAATGTGAAGTCTTGTCTCGCGTCTCGCATAAAATTTTGAGTCTCATCTCGCGTTTCGCGCGAGACTTTCTCGCATGGTCTCGCAGCCTCGCATATATTCTGGGTCAAAATGTGTTATTGCAATGTGTTATTCTATGGCTATTAATGAATGATGATGTGATATTCTGTCCGAAGGCAGGTATTTGACCTAAAAGCCACTTGGCAAGGTGAATCCATGGTGGTTTGCCATTGCTTTCCATGGGATAAATGTTCATAACATCCTAAGGAGACGGAACCTAGAGTTCAACATGGTATCCGAACTTGTGTCCCCTCCGCTCCAGATTAAGAGAAAAGGTATGCTGGAATTTGATTGCTGGACCATTAATTTTCATCAAATTAATAGCATAATTTACAGCAAAATCAGCATAAATTGTTGCTGGATCCAACATTGTTTTCCAGCTTAGAGGTCTCCAGCAATATTTGGCTCTTCTAAAATATCGTCGCCACTATCAACATTTACACGTTTTGGTCGTTTCCTTGAAGGGTAATTTTCCATTATAAAGATGTTTTTATACCACCAAAAGCGCTTGTAGACAACAAAAGAACTCGTCACAACACAATACGACCCAATTCTTTCGGTTCGTTCGCGCTTGTAGCAATGTTGCATTATCGCATTTTATCAACTTTCGCTTTCAACTTATATAGTGTTGCCAGATCTAGAAAATAAAACTACTGACAGATATAGGGCCATTCCTACCATCTCGCACCAAACCTATAGGGCCATCCTACCAAACCACTGTTTGAATTAAACTTCCGAACAAGAGGGGGATGTTTTTGATAAATATATAGAAAGAAAATACTTATTCCATGTAAAAATATCATGTTATTTCTGTGACCCGGGCCGGGGATAAACTTTGACGAGAGGGGATTTCCCCGCCATCCCCCAACATTAATCGCTAGTAGTAATGTGAAAAAGACAGAAACAACACAAATATCACATTTTGCAGCAATAGGGAGTCTTATTCGCTTTTCAGACCAAAAACAGAAGTTCATGTATTCGTGCGCGCCCGTGTGTATGTGTTTGTGTCGCAAAATAAAGTCCTAAATCGATGCTGTAATAAATTTCCAATTTACAAAGCTTTTCTTTTTTAATGATGTTTAGAAACTAAAGAAGGCTTTAATTCTAAAAATCAACCTTGAATAATAATAAATCTCATAAAATGTATATTGCCCCAATCACTTTTTTGTTCCTGGAGGCATTAACTCAACTTAGAAAACTCAATAAATGTAAAATCACTAAATATACAATTACATGTAATTCATAAATGTTGCGAGACTGCGAGAAGTCTCGCTAGACTTCTCGTGCGAGACTTAACCGAGTCTCGTCTAGCGTCTCGTCTCGCATAAAATTTTCACTCTCGTCTCCGAGACGAGACGAGACTTTTCGCGTCTCACGTGCATCCCTTCTTTTGGGACCATGGAGCCGACTATTTCAAGGGAACCCTATGTTACGAATAATTCCTATGATACGTTTGAATATCAGTTTCAAACACCTGTACGAAAACAATTATCAACAATTTCCGAATCAGGCACAAACACATCCCATTTCCTCGTTTTCTGGTCATGGTTTTCACTCAAGCGATGCGTGTTTGTTGCATAAACAGTCTTTAAACCCGTAATGTCTGTAAATGTGGGAAGTGCATTTACAGATAACACTGCATTAGGAAATAAGGGCCATGTTTTAAAATTATCCATTACTACACGAAATAATATGATATTAATGCCATTATTGATTGAGATAAGAATGCTGATGCTGTATTAGATATTGCTTCGCAGATGTCAATAATTAGAGAGGATTTAGTTTCACTTAAGGCTAAGATATTGAATATCGACACACGAATAAAAGGAATTACTCAGAATTCTCTTTTGATAAACAAGATAACAATTGTATGTTAAGTGTTTTTTCCCAAGACATGGTGTTAGGGAATGACTTTTCAGTATCTCAAATAGCACAAATTGACTTGAATATTAACGTTTTATTGTTAAGGAGATTTGGAAAACCTAGATTTGTTCTAAGTAATGACAGAGATATTTCAAAGGAATTGTCACCACAAGCTAATAGTTTGGTTTGTAATAGAGACCCAAAATAGCTCACTCCCTCACAAAATAAGTATCGTGAAGACGCTTATGGAAGAAGGTTTAACTCTAGCGATACCGCGAGCGCAGCGAGCGGAAAGAAATAGCATGGGTCTGAAGCCTATAATATAATGATTGCTATGTATTGCTACGGAATCCCGGGGGCCCCCTTAGCCTAGGGGCCCCGGAGCCTGGGCTCCATTGGCTCCGCTCTTAATCCGCTACTGCGTGCAGTCGAAAAGGTGAATAAGTTTGACATCTATGTGCCCCATAAGTTAGCACCGATCAACGATAATCAGGAACATTTCCTGCATGAGATTGTCATTTAAGATGACAAAGGAATTTGCTATAACAGTCGTGGACTGTGATCAATGTCCAGGACAGTTTCCTAACTTTACAATAAATAAATAAATAAATAAAAAGAAAAGAAAAAGAAACTCATATAAGGTGTTATTGCTGGTATGTTGTTCTACGGTGGATGTGATCAATGATGTGAATTTCTGGATTGTGGCAAAAAACATCAGTGCAGATCATTATATTGCTGAACTACATGAAATGCACCACAAACTCTTCCGCAAGCATCCAGCAATGGTCAACAGAGAGGGTGTCCTCATGTTGCATAAGAGTTCTATCACGCAAAGGAAGGTGCAGCCTTTCCATGAGTGGCAGTATGAAACCATTCCTCATCTCACGTATTCCCTTAATCTCTCCCGTTGATTACCACTTCTCCCGGCATCTCAATCACTTCTTGGGAGGGAAGACCTTCCCTGATGGTCGGACGGTTTGACGTGCGATTGCAGACTTCTTGCCATCGGAGACTTCCGATTTCTTTCGCCATGGAATCCAATCGTTGACTGAGCGATGGCAAAGTATATGATTGTAGATAGTAACTACTTTGATTAATCAGATATTGTAGTTTTTCTATTCTTTCCCTTCTTTAGAATGGACGCACTTTGGGCAAACATTTCTTTCGCACCAAATCTAATAATATACGAGTATATATGACTGTACAATCAGTGATGCTTGAGCAGTAAAATATTAAATGTGTGATCTATTGTTTCTACATAACGTTTTGCTCTTGTAACCTTTGTTTTACTTTATTATTTTGATAATAATGTTTCGTAAATAATGTGCACGGCTACTGTTACTTCGATAGCTTTCTTCCATCTTTCTTAAAAGAAATTTAGTTTTGTGTATAATACTAACAGCTCTCATGGAAAAAAAGATTTGGTCGGATACCACGCATACGAAAGGCGCGATCTTCCTATTCGGCTACAGCTGAACATGCGGAATTAATGCTAAACCACATGAATTAAATTATCATTTAAACTGTAAGCGTGTGCAAATTTAACATCTTAACTGCTTAACACATTTCCTTTTGACGAGGGGAGATTTATTATGTATATCACTTGATACTATTGTTTGTTTACTATTTTAAAAAAAAGTTCTACGTAACCAGTTAGCTCGTTAAAAATACCACACATCTGGTATTGCTGTCACCATTTGTATTCATGAGCGTGGTCCACCACCTTAAAAGGGACGTTCTTCTAAATTATACAATAAATCTTTGCACTTAAGAGACATGTTTATTGCCTTTAAAAGTAAAAGGCGTTGGGTTTACTCCCAGTTGAGTGCACACAAGAAACCACTTAACTTGTGAGTGTCGGAATCCTTTTCCTGGTCTCTCTCTCTCTCTCTCTCTCTCTCTCTCTCTGTGTGTGTTTCTTTTTCTGTGATTCATTTACACTGCAAAAGAGCTGCTGCTATCTGTTACTGCAAAGTTGATGTCTTAACCGCTTTCTAGATAGAATAAATTCAGTTTTCTTAACATCTCTACCGTATAATTAACTCTCTAAAATACGGTTTGGTGTCCGTTTAAACACTGCTTATTTTGTACAATATCATAGACTTTAACCCTTCACTCTTTTCTCTCTTCAAGGAGGGAAAGAGTAGGTTTTGGTTTCAATGAATCCCTCTTCATTCGACGTCGTCGTGCAAAGATGGATCGGATATCAAGGTTTAATATTTAAATGTAGCTAGGGATGGAATAGGTTAAGTTAATACAGCTTATAAAAAAAATACTTAAATGCATAAATGGGATAATAGCAAGGTCACTTGTATATATCCTAGACTTGTGTGTGACGGGTGGATACCAAGTGAATATTCCAAAATAACATTGACTCAGCGAGTATACAGAAGGATGATCGAAAAAGAGATGCGAAGTTCTCAATAACTCGAACTCATAGTTTAGATGAAATTATGCTGAGAAAAGGGCAGTAATTGTATATTTTGATAACATAAGTTTGTTTACCCATGCATTATATGTATTCTGTACAGAATTTCTGTTCGAAGTTTCTAGACTTCTAGCAGCAGCTTCCGGACATTCGTAATTTTCTTATTAAAATAAGTAGGCGAAGTACGAAAAATGCAGAACCAGGCATCAAAAGTTGGATATTTGTCTTCTTATGGAATTGTGTCTTAAAATTAATTAAATTTAAACGATTTCATCGTTGAACGAGTAGAGAATCAAAGTCGTATTAATTTGGTATGACGTTATAGAACTAAGAATTTGTATTCGATTAAGAAGTTTTAATCTTTTACACACGTCCTCAATTGGTTTTGTTCAACTGAATCTTAATTCTACAGCGTTAGGACACCAAGGTGAATTTTGATCTATTTCTTTTTCTATAGACTTTTATCACGAGTGTTACGAGATGTTATGAGTGTTACAAAATAAGGACGCTACAGTATCACAAACATTCGTAAACATCTAAATTTTGGAGGCCTCTACAAGAATAATAATGCAAGTAAGACCGACATGTTAATGTACCTCAAAAGTTCTTTAGTATTAAATATTATGATCATGATATGACGTATTTGTAACAAGTAGGAACAAATTTACAAGAAATTGAAAATTTCACTTTCTTCGAAAGGTTTCAATTCGAAAAACTTGGTAGATGGCGTAGGTGGCAATTTAATAAACGTGAAGATCATGCCGTTAACAGCGATTGATACATGGCTACACTGAGAAAAAAAGGACTAGGATTTCCGTGTGGGTACATCGTATTTACGCGGGTACGCTCCTTAAGTAATGTAATTTCATGTATAAAAGTACAGCAGGTGGGAACACCATACCAAATCTGGAGTTCGGCGTCGACCTAGACTCGCTGTGATTGAATAATTTCATTCGCATGATTGATTTCGTGTTAAAAATTATAACTCTCGTAAGGTAGGGAGTCACAGATTTAGAAAGAACCAAGACGGGATACTCATAGGAAGGTAGTAACAACATTATATACCTAAGTTACCACCGTCGGAATGGGCATAGCGTTGATTCTAGATTTGAAATGGTGGTCCCACAATACAAAATTTTCGCTGGACGGTGGTGTAGATCGTACTACTGATGAAACAACATTACTTAATGTGGTGATGCGCGTAACCTGGTAAAAACAGCATTTACATGCCGACTGGATTATGCATTTTTCTCCGTGTACAAATTCTTTTAGGTCTCACGTATAGCCAAATGATGAGCGAGTTGGTCTTTGGTACATGCAGCCAGAAGTTTTATTCCAGGTGAAGTCAGATTTCTCTGTGTTGATCCCTCCTACGTGAGATAAATGGACAGATACTAGGTATTCAAAGTTTTTTTTTTTTTTGTTAAACATGTAACTTGAAATATGTACCTAGGTAATTACTTATCGTAGTGCATTAAAAAAATGTGTTGGGTTCGCAGTACCATTAATCGGGTGGTACTAGCAAATGTTAAACGACGTCCTCTTGTTGATATTTGCATGGTACAAAATTTCACCAATTTTTATCGACTTGTTTAAAAGTTACAAGGGCGTTTTAAGATTAATGGTCCACCCTATATATATACCCTAGGTACATACATACCCTGGTATTAAGGGTAAGTTTTAATGATCGAATTATTAGGAAAAATTCCAAGGTTTGAACGTATTTGATAATCGCTCTATAGAATTAGTACAACAAGAAAATGAGAAAATTACTTCTGTTTCTGTCATTCATTACCTGAATCCTGATTTCTTTTACTTACAAAGTACGCTCTCTTTGAACTCAATATATATAAATTGCTCTACATACGCATTTAATTAATAATAATATAATAACAAGTAACTTATAATTTATCTTCTTCACATTCTTTTCATAAATTTCTACTTGCGTTCTCGTACGCGATCCGACCATATCACGTGTTACCACGTTACAATGCAGTATTGTAAGCATTTGTAATTGATAATACCGTTGTATTGATTATAATGAATGACCTATTCATGCAATAAATTTCATTCGCTATCGTTTGCGAAGGGTTACTTTCCACATTCCACACTCTATGCATACTTTGGCGAGACGTCGAAACCAACTGTTTTACACATGACTCATTGTTTGATCAATTCATACAAACCATACCTTGCCTCACAAATAGATTACGAAAAAAAAAGAAAAAATATTGTAAATTTGGCGAGATTTCAAACGTTTTAGTTTGCAAATAGATTCCTTTCTTTGGCGGAAAACCGAATCAAAGCGACATAGCAGCAGTACTCTATGATATTTCATCGATTTCTCATCAGATTCTGAGATAGAAGGGATTTTTGAAACTAAGAAACCATTGCCAGAAGTTGGCATAAGAATTTTATCAACTTATCCGAAATTCATCCTTCTTCCCTATACAGAGATTTTGGAACAGTTTAGGGACGTAGGCAAGACGCATATAATATGTCTCATCTTTGGACAATATTCTAGTTTAACAGAAATTAAAATTTAAAGGGTTAATCATGACTTTGGGGATAAATCTCTTTAACCACACTGTGTACTGTCATCTTGTTAGTGGGATGATGAAAAACTTGATGATGGTATAATTCAGCATCTGTTTCATCTGAATACGTGGCGTTGGTTATCGTACACCATCAATTTTAAGATTTACCAAAATAATAATAATAATAATAATAATAATAATAATAATAATAATAATAATAATAATAATAATAATAATAATAATAATAATAATGTTCTTGAAACCTACACATGAGGATTTGCTTTTACCCATATCGTTTTATGAGAATCACGGAGTGGAACTTCTAAGATTGTACTCTTAGTACGTTTGTCTGTCTGTTACACCACAATATCTCTTAAATGATTTTCTTTTGCAGTAGACACTGATTATCTCATCCGAGTTTGTTGATGGAGTCAATTGTTTTATCATCTTTATGGCTGGTGTCCATATCCTGTTCAGTATGTATAGCATTTCCTAGCTTATAGGCAACCCACACAATAGCAAAGAAATTTCGGTTGCCTATAATGTAAGGATATGTAGAAAAGTAGCTAACCATATCCCATACATGGAATCATGTGACCGTCTTTTCTGCTTTTAGCAGAGTTAATTCATGTTAATAAGATGATTTGAACTGTCTTTTGAACAATCTTTTTTTTTTTTTTTTTTTTTAATATAAACTAATAATATTGTAAGATTAATCCAGGATTTTTGCTAGAGGCAGCCTGCACAGAGTATTAAAGCCAGTTCATTGAGGCAATAACCATAGCAGAATTTCAATGACTTCTTTCCGCGTGGAAGCGCTAAGCCAACAAGTGTTCTTTTAGCACCAATTTGTCTTTTTATCATTTATCGACCAGATAATAATCGCTGCCATCAGTCACGAGTGGACACGTTCATGTCTACTAATCAAAATCTCGTAATACTTTTATCCAGTTGTGTAAATCATCACCCGGTTTGAGTTATTTAGAACAGAAATTTAATCTGCTTCATAAGTATTCATAAAGCAATAGCAAAAGGTGACATGATGAAGACCAGCTCCTTTTTATTATTATTTTGTTTTAATTTTTATTTTACAAGTAGTATAAGCATCACTGTTAGGATAAATTAACTAACAACAGATACAATCATTGTACTATATTGTGTATATTCTTCATGTAGAGCAGCGTTTCCTAACCTTTTTCAACTTGCGGCACACTACGGGTGTAACTTGAATTCTCGCGGCACACTCATAAATATTATTATTATTATTATTATTATTATTATTATTATTATTATTATTATTATTATTATTATTATTATTATTATTATTATTATTATTATTTGTAAATATAAAATACCATGGTAATGTTTTTCTGTGATTACTGATCTCCTCCTCACAGAGATGAAAGCTCGATCGCTGGTTTTGTCCTATGCTAATTCATTATGCTTATTTTTTATTCTAATTTTAAAATAGAAAACAATTGCAATGAAATACAGAACTCAGATTTTTAAAAATACGCTTTCTTTTTCGAAAACTGTATCCAACCTTTCACTAAGAACGAAGATCACTAAATAACGAACGAACAAGCAAATGTCTTGTACTTTTAACTTTGCTGTTTTAACCAAAACCGGTGCATATTATTGCAATCACACAGCTTGCGATGCGTCGAAGTCAAAACACAGCTGTTGAACAAAGTGTTGTTCTGTTATTCACGTACGAAAGTGTTCTACGAACGTTCACTTGACGCGTACCGTACAAGTGCTTTCATTTCTTGGTGTAAGCATGACTCTCAATTGAAGCGTAACATAGCAGCTAAACGTAGAAATGTGTACGAGCCGAAATACTGTCTGCTACACAGTAATAGATGTAGAATAATATATTACAATTACAGTAATTTTTTCCATGGTAGAAATTCATAGTAATGTGAAATACGAAAATATACTTTTTTCCCTATGTCTTGCAATTTGGTTGCTATAGAATTAATAATTTTGTTTCGATTTCCTCACGGCACACCAGCGGTCCATTCGCGGCACACCAGTGTGCCGCGACACACCGGTTGGGAAACGCTGATGTAGAGTATACATTTTTCATATAGAAGATTACAGCACATTAAAAAAATCTTCCGGCAGGATAAAATTTGTTGATTGCATCAGATTAGCAATAACCCACATACTTTTTACCCATTAACGTTAGTTTTCTTGTTTTTCTCGAAATTTATGCATCAGACTTCAATCTCAAACCTTGGTGTGATCTATCCAATTATCACGTATGTCTTACCTTTGCATAATATTATACTTAAATAAATATTACAAATCTAACAATGTTCGATAGTTAATCGTAATTTGGGGCTCTCTCTCATTAATTATAATGGGCCTTATGCAGAGTCATTTTGACGCGTGATTATTGCCGTACTAAAGAGTTCGACTAATATATATTTCCTGCAGTAGTCAGGCCTTTAGTATGAGGCTAATCATACGTCGAAACGACTCTGCATAAGATCAAATATGTACTGTCATCTCGCTAGTGATAATGAAAAGCTTCGGTGTTAATTTCATCTCAATAGGTGCCATAGTTGTTATAGAGCGTCAATTTTTAGTTTTACATAGGTTGGATAAAAAATAGTGGCAGCTCTGTTCTCACGTCAGAGGGCTGTATCTCAACACTGCAAGCTTTCCGTAGCTGATAAGGAAATGTGAAGTGTGACAGCGACTGTGTGTTATTCAGTACCGAAAGCAGCAGTACCGTAAAGTAAAGGAGGAAAATGGAAGCACCACAACAATATGTTTCGGAAAGACGAACAATGTGCGTGAATCAAGATTGAAGTGGTATGTGAGCATAGCGCACAACTACAGGGTGGCGCGTATTGTATCTACCAACTTCAAATGAAAATACAAAGGTGTGTTATGCAAGTTTTAATGCAAAACTGTTATGGAATATAAGTATATGGACTGGCAATTTGTACACTGTACAACACTTGTCGAAGGAGCTCACTAAACTTTAAAAATAACGTCCTGTAAATGTCCGCCTTTTTCCTGGATGCACTGCTGCAGGCGACGTGGGAAGGCATTCATCACACGCATTAACGTATCCTGTGGAATGGAACTTATCACATGACGAATGGCAGTCTTCAGTTCGTCAATTGTCTTCACGCGATTGGCAAAGACCCTTTCCTTAACATATCCCCAGAGGAAGTAATCAGGAGCTGTTAAATCTGGGGAACGGGATGGCCATGAGACATCGCCAAATCGGGATATCACGCGGTTTGGAAATGTTTCTCTGAGTATAGACATACTTTGGCGTGCCGTGTGTGCCGTAGCACCGTCTTGCTGGAAATAAACGTTATTGATCACACCCCTTTCCTGCAATTCCGGAATGAGAAACGTCTGTAACATATGGCAGTAGCGGTCGGAATTTACAGTTGTTGCATGTCCGGCGTCATCCTCAAAAAAATAGGGACCAATAATGCCACACATTCCAACTGCACACCATACCACAACTTTTGGGCTACCTTGAGGCTTTTCATGTAATGAACGAGGATTCTCCTGAGACCAATACCGGAAGTTTTGCTTATTAACATACCCAGTCAGGTGGAAGATTGCTTCATCGGACATCAAAAGTTGTTGGAGGAACAGTGGATCTCGGTTAATCAACTCAAGAATGTTCTGGCAGTTATTGAGTCTGTTTTCCTTATCAATGGCTCTCAACTCTTGTACCACCTGCAGTTTATACGGATGGAACTTCAAATCACCCAGCAAACGACCCAATGAACGTCGTGTCAAATGTAATGTTCGTGCATGTTGCCGTGCTGAACGTTTGGGACTGCGTTCCATCGCTACGCGCACTCGTTCCAAGTTTACATTTGTTCGAACACTTCGTCCACGACCTGGTGATTTCCGGTTCACAACACTACCTGTGGCCCGCCACTGTCTCACCCATCTCAGAATACTGTGTCTCTCGGGTATAGCAACATGGCGATCATCACTGTTTCGTCGCAGTGCCCGCTGAGCCTCACTGACAGAACCGGTTCGGATAAAGGCTTCCACCGCCGCAATTCGCGTCTGCACAGACCACCGCTCCATGGTAAACTAATTGCCAGAGGCCCTGCTATTCAGTGCCGTAAGCATGCGCAGCATTCGTACGCGCATTTGATCAGGGTTGCCAACTGCAACTGGTAGATACAATACGCGCCACCTTGTATGTCCTCATGGATTTCGTGACTACCTTTCCACCAAAATAAAGGAAGCACTATAATACAAGAAAAAAACATCATCTGTGGCAGTCCATGTGGGTCATCGAAATAGATTGACGCGCGCTGACCGTGTACATTCTCTACATGTGTAGCACAAAGTGTTTTAAATGGGAGGCACTTATATTGAAGGATTGTAACAGGGTTTCTTCTGTGTACAAAGACAAGTACGAATTATAACAATGTCGCCATTACTTTTTGTCCAACCCTTGTACAAATAAAATAGTTTTTTTTTCTTTCTTAAACTACGAATGAGGTTTTACACTTATTCGTATTATTTCGTTCAGTTCAATTATGCCTAGGACCGCGGAGGCTCAGTGGTAGAGCGTTCACCTCTGGTGCTTGGGCTCCCGGGTTCAAACCCTGCTCCCGCCAAATAAACTTTGTGGGGAAGCTGTGTGCGTGGGTTTTCTTGGGGTTCTCCCGTTTCCTCCCACTTTCTTCATTCCACCATTTCATTCATTTCTCATAATCACCGTCTCTTTTAACCTAACCGGCATAATCGTGGGACGTAAAACTCAAAGATTTCATTTCATTTCATTTCAATTATGCCTATCTATTGATACAGGTCTTATCTTTGGATATTAGTTTTCGTTAAATGCTAATAACATTGTAGAATTTATATGTAAACAGAATAATTCTATGTTGAGCAATATCGAAGAAAAGCAGAAACTTAAGCAATTAGAGCAGTTCGGGTGAAAAATCAATACCTGTAGTTAACAGGTGAAAAATCTAGTACACAGGAGAGAAAAACATAAGTACACAAGCTAACAAATTATTCTGAATTAAGGTCAAACTCAACAACTCAACAACTCAAACTCAACAATGTATGGACGGAATTCTGTTGGAAACGCCGGATTACGGAGAAGGGCCAGCTTAAGGCCATTCTACGACCAATTACACTAGCTACTTTTAATTGGCGCCATCTCTGTAATTGGGCGTTTCCGTCCAAAGTCAGATAATCCTTTCTCGTGTTGACGTACTGAACACCTGTATGACGTTTATCGGCTCGTTCCCGGAACACCCTGTATACATATTATTACCTCTTAATGGAAGCATTTCTTCAACTGCATCATGATAGCCGATTAACACCGAAAGCAATGTGCGCGGCAGAAAAGTAACCCTAAGCCATATTCGGTTACTGATAACACCCTAACTTTCGACGAATATAATATAAATAAAATGAAATATAAAAAAAAGGTAACTAGGAGCCAGTGGATAGAATTCTTCACTCTGTGGTCTTAAAAATTTAAATCTGAAAAGTTAAGTATTAAATCATACTTTTTAAAAAATAAGATATTTATGAAAGCGAAGGACTCCTTCAGGTGCATGAAAACGAACTGTATATACAGATTTAGATCAATGTGAAATGATCTAAATTGAAATGATGAAATATTGTGCTGACTTTCCCCTTTAAAATCATAACATGCAAAGTTTAGTTTGGGGTTGATTTAAATTCTACGAAGATTGTGCGAGAAAGTTGTGCTGTGGTCCTCTAGGTTTCAGTAGATTTAAACTTTAAGTTTGTGCATAAATATGTATGGTTTGCAGAGAGAATATATTTGAATCAGAATATACTGAAAAGAATTCAATAAGATCACACTTCTAAGTTTCACGTTATGTACTGCCTTTTCGCATATATTCCAGTTATACTTTTTTTTATGTCTTAGTAATTGGTCTCGTCCCTTCGTAGTCGCGGTTTCAATTCGTGATAGACATGTACAACTTGCTGGCTTTTACCAATGTCATGAGAAGAATTGGAGATTTGCTGTTTATTTTAGGTATTTATTTAGCTTCTAGATATAGTTTTCGAGTCCAATTTATTCTGCTATCATTAGCTACATAATTACCAAGAATAACAACAAGAAACGAAAGAGTTCCTCGTGGTTATATAGTTAGGGTGGGCATCTTCGGTAGGCGGGAGACCCGGATTCGTTTCCTGGTGGGAGCTTATGTGGCTCGGATCCCACGTTAAGTTGTGAGTCTACGTTTCATAAAAATCCTGGTGCTCAACGGGACTCTAATTCTGAACTCAATTAACCAGGGGCGTCATTTAAGGGGGCAGGAGGTGGCAAATTGCCCCCCCAAAAAAGTTTGAGGAATACATATACTTTATTAGATTGCCTACTAATATACTAGTACAAAACGTGAAAGTCTTATGTCGGTGGTGCTCTTGCACCCCCCCCCCCAAGCGAAGTCTGAAATGACGCCCCTGCAACCAACTAATAAGAAACGAAGCGAAAAGAAGTCGACCAATTAAAGATGTCATCCCGGCAGAAGTAGAAATCATGAGAAAAGCCTTTCAGGATGACCAACCACTGGATTTGAATTCAGGGCCCCCAATAGCAAAGCACGAACTCTGGGATTCTGCATCCACGATCTGTATTGAATTACGGACAGGAGAGGTGCTAATACCGTAATGATGTTAGAATTCGATACACTGACCTTGGAGTACAATGGCTCAGTAGTAGAAAATGTATCTGTGGTGCGACAGGAGTCCCTTGTTCGATTTCAGACTATATCAGTTAACATTGTGTCTGTAGACGTAATTCTTTTGTTTCTTCCCATATTCTCGTTACTTGTCCAAATTTTTACAATACTTTATACATAGCAGTCTGTGAAACGAAATAATTGCTAACTTTTTAAATGAATAAATAAATTATTGGACATTTGTTAATTTAGTACATTTCGGCAGTTCGTCATAAGGGAAAATGAACTGTGTTTTCAGACGATAACAAGGCACTTTTGAGTTTCTAATTGACACAATATCTTTCGACTGTAAAAGCTAAAATGAACCTTCTGTTTCCATGGATGTGCATATTTACGTAAATGTTTCAAAAATGCATTAGCGCATAAGAATATTTGAGTCAAATGCACTTTGTACGTCTTCACATTTCAACACTTGGGCGATTCTCTTTAATTTGACCAAGTCTTTATTAACGACCAACAACTCGCTCGCATTTTTCCCGGTGGCATTCTTTTCATGTATCAGGGTGGAGCTTGACTAACTTAAATTCTATAGTGTTTTTTTTTTCTTTATTTAAAAAATGAAACTGATAGGAAAATTTCTTAAAACTAATAATCAATGTTTCGGTGAAGTTCTGATATTGAAGAAAATGCTAACATAAAATATTTGGAATTAAAGCAGTAGTACAGGAAATCAATCTTTGCTTTGCTGCTGACGCAACAACCCTTAGACACTAGGTTTCACTTTCTGCTTTGTGGCACTCATGCCTTTGGAGTGATGTTTGGTCAGCACATAGACTTTTCTCGCTGTTAATGCTGGCTTTTTTAGACCGGAGTTTGCTACTTCTTTTCTTCAAGTAGCTCCCCAGTTGTGCTCACGACTCTGGGCGGATGCTGCAATGGCAAAAGCAATTTAAGTGTACGACTGGTCACTCATCTTTTGTCGGACCAAATCCGATACTCCTTGAGTTCACTGATCCCACGAGAATCGGTTTTCCTGTGCAGCAAATTCGTTGCCACTATCAGGCACGTAGCCAGGATTTCGTGAAGGGGGGGAGGGTCCGTATCATGATTCTTCCAGGATATTTTGCTCACCTCGCCACCATGTATTGCAAGTAATACAAATCTCCTCATAAAAAAGAGTAATCAAAAGCTTCCTGTAGTTTTCTTTTTTAATTTTTAACGCTGATCCTTTTTTTTTTCTCATTTCATTTTGTTTCATTCTTCCTTATTTTCTTAAATTTCTAGTTTCGAAGGAGGGGTCCGAAACCTCCTTGGCTACGTGCCTGCCACTATGCAATATGGAATCAAATAGGCAGCAAAATAAATGTTGCTGAAATTAGAGACCCCCCCCCCTCCATTGAACTCCAGTGTATTGTTTATAATATATCTAACGCTAAGAATTAGACGTTTTCTCTAATATTCGGTCTCTAGGCCTACAGCTGCGTCTCCCTCTCAGTAAACATAGGTCTTAATATATGCAATTAAAGTGATCCTTATTTTTATTAACTTGTATCCAAGATATGGTATCATTCCCTCTAGCCGTTCTACACTGACAATGTGCCCTACTCTCATATTGTATACTGTAAATGTATTCAAACCGGTAGGTTGCTTGTAGCACCGTTTGATATTATTCAATTGAGCTAATTTTTCTCATGGGTTAATATGGTTTGATATGGAACCACTTAGGGAGTGAGATTTAAAAAAAATTAAAAATCTCGGAAGTCGAAAAATTAAAACTAATATATTTTTTTTAACTATAGATTTTTTCCTTTTCTCGTTTAACTCAAATATTTCATGTGTTAAGAAATAGGTGTACGATGAAAGCATTTACCTTGAAATGGAATTGTCAAGGCAAAGAAGACAGAAGAGCAGCTTGGGAGATGAAAATGTACTCTGCAATGCAGATGTACTGATGGAGCACGAATCGCAATTGTTATGCATGCAACCGTCGGATAGCGTATAGTGCAATGCAGAAAGCACGTAGTTCTGAGGTAACAGGTTATTATCCTACAACTGCTGTAGTTGAATCGTATGTACAAGGTCGGAATCAGCGCTTAAATAAAATTAGATTAGCAAGGTTATTTTTTTAAAAAAGAAAGAAAATGAAACAAACTCTTCTTTTTGTGTCTTATGAGTCTTAATTTATTTCGCATTTACTTTTTACACGAGTTTCAAAACATTACAAATCCCAACAAAATACTGTTACAATCAGGAATGCCTACGAGGAGGGGAGTTAAGGTACAAATTGCACCTAAGAGATTTTTTGGGGAGAGGTGGAATGCCGCAATCGAACTTGCCTACTATTATAGTGATGCTTTTACAAGGCTAAGTTATAAGTCTTGTCATTCTTGTCATATTCTGGTACACAACATACCTGTATTTATTACAGCACAATGAAAACAGGTTAACATTCAAAATATAGTCCCTCGTTGGACTATCTGCAGCCACTTTCCTGCCAGCTCCTCGATTCGACGTCGATACTACGTTTTGTTCTTACTGTTAGAGGCAAAGAAGTCAGTCACTGCTGTTTCAACCTCCTGCTGTTTCGCCAAGCGTAATGATTTCAAGAACTGAACCATAGACCGAGACAAGTAGTAATCCAAAGGGGCAAAGTGAGGTATCAGTTTGATTCTGTTAAATTCCTTAACTTTTTGTTGCATTTTTCGAACCGAGCGTTCTCTTGCGTTGTCCTGGTTCACCAACGCAGGATATTTTGGCGTAGTGCAGCATATATCCGCTCTAATTGTTCGGAATAAAAGTTAATATTTCTGGCACGACAGTTAGGAAGGAACGCAAAGTGAATTACTCTCTCGTAGTTTCATCACACACAGAGAATGACTTTATGCTCGAAACAGCCCTGTTAAACGACCGGTTCTGGAAGTTGGTCCTTGATCAACCATTGTTTTCGCACATTCGGATTTCGGAAAGACGTCCACTTTGATTCTCTACGACACACTGAACGTGGACCAGTCAGTTCCATCTCTAGGTATTTTGACACATTAGGCGAAAATACTTCAACACTTCCTGTACTATTGCGGCATCCCTGATTTAGTGATATTGCCTTCTTGTGTTTAGGTTAAGACTCTTTACCTAAACAAGAAATACCCTCCTGACTTAAACATAAGTTAATGTTATTGCTACCAAAACATTGCTTATTGAAATAATTATTCGCTCTATTAATGCTACGAACTTCACAAGATAAAATCACCCACAGCACCGCGCCGCCCCGAAAATTTGGGTCAGTAGGCGGGTGCCTAGTCCGCCTATATGGACGAGCCCGCCCTGCCTGAAAGGACTGAATGCGGAGATCCTGTCGTCAGTTTTGTTGGAAAATGGCTCATGCCCATGGGGCCCCTTTCCGTTTCGAACGTGGTGTGGAGAGGTACTTGGATCAACAGTTTCCTGGGAGGTAGATCGGTAGTCGGATACCGTGTGGAGTGGTTACAATGCTCTCCAGATCTCACGCCTCTGAACTTCTGCCTGTGAGGTCTTAGATCGTGGTGTACTTTGTCAAGATCTGGAATTTACATCATTTGAGGCAGTAAGTTGAGGATGCCTATGCTGTCGTGCGTTCAGAGACATAGTCCTGGATCCACAGTACATGCCCGTAAAAATTTGTGGGTGCACGGAGTTTTATTGTTGCACTGTGTTCTTCGACCTATCGTTGTGTACTTTTTCTTGGGTAGACATCTCAATTATGGTCGCTTACCTCTACAGACGCCATTTTCAATATGGCCGCCAAATATGCAACCAGCATGCATAACTGAGGAACTAAGACACCTAGGAAAGTCATCTTGGTGTCGAATCATAGGTTTCAAGGTCAAGGAATTCAAATATTACCATGAAATTGCTATATATTGAAGAATTTTACATATTACAGACACAAATACACTATATATACAGGGTGGGTCATTTTAATTCATCCACAGGAATATCTCGAAAACTACAAACCGAAGTAAGAGAAGTTTTCAATTATATCTGTTCACCACAAAGAGAGAGACACATTGTGGTGTACCCTTTAATACCACCAGATTAGCAGTGTTGCCAATCTAACACAAAGATGTATTTTTCAAATGTCACTATGTCAGGTTATTACAAATTTCAAATCTACATTAGAAAGAAAACAAACAATACCACACTTATTGTTCAGTTTTGTAAACTAACGACGCTACAGTATCACAAATATTAAAAACAACCAAACTTTAAAGGTTTCTAAAATAATAATAATAATAATAATAATAATAATAATAATAATAATAATAATAATAATAATAATAATAATAACGCAAATGAAACGAACAAGACAATGTATATCGAATGAATCTTTGTGTCAAATAGATTCTGAATAGATGGGAACAAAATTATAAGAAATTAAAAATTGGACTTTTTGAAAAGGCTTTATTCCGTAAACAAAGTTGATATACAAAATAGTTTAAGGTTTACAATACATGTAAAAGCAGTATATCAAATATTTATAGTATAGTATATATAGTATATAATATATTAGTACCATTATGAATTAATATTTGTTGATGGTCCAAAACATCATTAATATAAACAAATTAAAATATTAGAAAAGGTGCTGATGTGACTAAACAACTGAGTATTCTTACAATATTTCCCACATATAAACAACATTATACACAACATTTGAGCAACCACAATATCTATAGTCTCTAATATTATTTTGTCATGTTTAATGTATGCTAATTTTTCTGTCAAAATGTAAAATATCAATACTAACACATAAAACCAAGTGGTTCCATAAAGAGCACTGTGTAGCCGTTTTACAATTTGTTTTTCCCGCAGATATATTATACCTCACATTTGAGCAACTTTCTGATTTAAACTACTAAAAGTTTTTCTTTTTTTGTTCTGATACAGGTTAAATATTCCTTAATATGTGTCCAAATTTACAAGTCTAAAACAAAATGCATGTGACTTACAACTGAGAATTTTCACAGCACTTCTGACAAAGACAGTGCACTGTACACAACACTTGAAATTTCTAACATATACATTGTTTACAATTGTTTGTTTTGCAAGAACACACTCGCAATACAACATCTGGCAAAGGTCGGAAACACTCTCTGGTCTTAGGAAACCGTTTACTTCCTCCCATCCAAATTCCACAGGGCTTTCAGTAATATATTTCTTTTCTAATAACAACCGAGATTCTCTGATGACCAAGTGCGCCCCTCTAATGTGGCCTCGAATAGCAAATGAAGTGGGTGGCAATCGATGGGTTCACGCTCAGTTGATAAAGTTCATAGCGTAAACCACCAAAAGTTTCTACTTCAATCAATCTGGCCCTCACTTTCGTTAAATATGTTTCTGCATTTCTTATGTCTTCAGCTGAGAGACTACTTGTTTTAGCAAAATGAAGAAGATAATTAATTGGTTGGGCATTCAGTGCTGCATTTTTGTATAGGCCTATACCTACTTTACTTACAATGTTATTGCCAGTGAGAATGTGAGCATTGAAGACGACGCTACTCACTTTGTTTCCAAGTGTATCATATAATTGGTAAATAGGAATGAAACGACGCTTTTCTCCCACCTCAAACATTACCCACAATTGCTTCATCTCTTTACTACTTAAGGTTGCAAAATATCTTAGTAACATAACAACCATATCAGTATCACTGGACATCACAACAACTCGCTGCGCGCCGCTTTCAACTGCCCAGTACGTGTGAGGCACAATTCGTTGGTTGGCTTCTTCAATCTTTCATGTGACCGTTTCAATATTAGTTACTTTTCCTTTTAAGCATACTGTAGCAGGAAAGACACTGTCGTTTATTATCATTCCGATTGTAAAAAGAATTAAGTCTGTTGAAAGTTTTTCAAGTATCATTTTTTTGTTAATACTTGCAGTTTTATTTTATTTTAAACGATATTCCAGAAGTTTTCAATTTGGATTGGTATGTGAGTCTGGGATTGAAGGAAATCGAAATGAATAGATCCGGTAGTGCATGATCGACGTACTCTCGCATTTTCTTTGAGTAAATTGTCAAAAATAAAGTGTTTTTCTTTGGCTGGGCACACTTTAGTCGTTCGCTCAATAACGGTGTCTATTGCTTCTCCAAAGTTCTTAAAAAATGATATCTTTATCATTCTTATCTGCGACAGAAAATCAACAACTACAGTAGTCCGTTCCGGAAATTCTGGATGAAATGAGGTACTCTTGTCGATTTTTTCTCCAAATGTAATACTAGCTCATGCTTTGTTGGTCTCGAAGGTGCATCACCTTCAAAGAACTGACTTGAATTTATGAGATCATGAGAGAGTATTTCTTCCATTGTCAAGCCTCTTTCTTTTGCAATACCGGTTTTCTTCTGAATCTGTGAAAAATTTCTTGCCTTGATGATGGTAAGTGTCACAATTGTGTTGTTTGTGATAAGAGTTTTGAAGGTGGGAACAAAGGCTTTTTCAATTCTGTTCATCAGTTTCCTTTCC
Source organism: Thermobia domestica (assembly GCF_964235325.1). Taxonomy (NCBI): domain Eukaryota; kingdom Metazoa; phylum Arthropoda; class Insecta; order Zygentoma; family Lepismatidae; genus Thermobia; species Thermobia domestica. Next base: position 99,614,218 of record NC_137463.1, on the reverse strand, counting down.
TTGATAACAAAGCGCTCTTTCCTAAACTTCTCATAGTTATGTCTCCCATCTCTTAATACACCTAAACGTTTTGCCCTCACATCTTCAGGAACAATTTATTTTGTCAGAATGTTGTGTGTGTTTTGAATGGATTACCTTCTGCTATTATGAACTGAAGCAAACATGTAACATTAGAAGTGAAACGATTGGCTTTGCTTCCCTCTTAATTGATGTTGAACTGTTTCTGTGTGATTAATTATCTGTGCACTTGTAAGGTTGTTACAAACGTTGACAATGGCGAGAACTTCTTGATAGATCAGTTGCCATTCAGTGACGTACTGAGTTTTACGCGTGTGACAAATGATTCATGTCATACTTTTTGAGCTCGTTGATTGTTTGTTCCAGTTTCATATCGGGGACCACTGCGTGGAATTGTGCAGTCTTTTCAGGAACCACAAACTGACCATCCAAGAACTTTACATGCAAGCAACTATTTCAAGGCGCTTCATTAACTCCAAGTACTATGATCCATAACGTAAATAATTCAGGCAATTGAATTGCTGAAATATAGGGATTAATGACTCAACGGTCTCAACATGTAAATTCCAGTCTCCTTTGTGATCAGACGTTACAAGGTTTTCTACAATGTTGAGGAAATTGTTGAGGTAACTGTAAAGTTCTTATTTCTCTGTACATTCGTTCATAAGTCTTAGATAGCAGTCTCTTAATTGTTGATTTGAGTATGAAGGAATTTACACTTTTCTTTTTCTTTATTTTGCAAGACCAGTCGAAACTGATTTACTTCTTTGAGCAAAAATTGTTGTATGCTTTCTTTCGTTACTACCCCAGAAAGCGTTCCAAATAATTTTCTCGACTACTTCAAAGACAGTTATCATTCTTTGAAACACCTGAACATGATATTTTCCATTTAGTACACTCTTAACTGAATTCACTCCGAAGATTTCTGTTTCAACCAGAGCATCATCGAAACCGCCACCAAGGAGACACCTCCTATTACACTATAGAGCCACTTTTGTGCAATGGAACATTCCAAGCATTGGCAATATGCCATGAATTTCCTCTGGATTACTGAGAACTATGTCGGGTACTGTACAGATCACTCCTTCGTCGCAGAAAACCGGAAGGTTAGGTTGTCTCAATTATTGTCTCACAGATTTAAATTTTTAAAGGGCAGTACACACAGTAATTGGGGAAGGAATAACTGGCAGAAATCCAGCTTGTTTAATTGGTGAAATCTTGGATGAAATTAAAGAGTGTATACTGCTCTACGTTGGTGATGCAGGCTGAGTGTCGCCTAAAACGCACCACATTGAGTAAGAGAAATAACAAACTCAGTTTTTAGAGCACATATGGATGCCTTATCAGATGAATGAATGCTAACATCATCAGCTATTTTAAAGTTGTTCGGAAGAGCAGGTTTGATTGTACTCCGATTTAGTACTTTTTGACACGGTAGCTCACACTGAAGTTTACAAGTTCTCTTCATCAGAGCAGTTTGTGAAATATTTTTTCTTTCTGTGGATCTCTTCTGATTTCTTATGTTGGAAAAGAACCATGGCAGTAGGATGACTTCCAAATCTACCTGACGGCGTTAACTTGTCCTCAAAGTCGAAGTTGTCAACAGCTTCTATTATCAAGTCTGTTAAGTTGAAATTACTTGGTATCGGTGTGTCAGCATTGGACATCCTCCGAAATAAATTTCTGCGCACACCCCTGGCTATATTATACACAAGACTTCAATATATCGCAAATGTAAGGTAATATTTGAATTCTCGGACCCCGAAAACCTATGATTCGACACCAAGATCACCTTCCTAGGTGTCTTAGTTCCTTAGTTATGTATGCTGATTGCTTATTTGGCGGCCATATTGGAAAATGGTGTCTGTGGAGGTAAGCGACCATAAGTGAGATGTCTACCCAAGAAAAAATAGAAAGCGATAGGTCGAAGAACACGATGCAACAATAAAACTCCGTGCACCCACAAATTTTTACGGGCATGTACTGTGGATCCCGGACTAACATTGCTGGCTGTGTATAAAAAGTGGAAGAGGTGTGTGACGTATATCATTGTAACATAGAGTGGTGATTTCGACATGTAATGTGAGAGAATCAACAGAAGAAAACAGGTCATAATTATTGAACGGTTAGTACTAGGATAAAACGATCGGTGGTGTTGCTGCGAAAAAAAAATAGAAATAAAACATACGTGCATGCCAATTTCTTATTTAAAAAAAAACGTGATACCCAACATGGCGGACTCCAACATGACGACCGTGGTGCTTTCATGTATTATTAAGATTGCTTTGCCCTCAAACTTCATATATGAGCAATGTTGACATCAAATCCAACATTCAACCTACATTTAATCTAAGAGGCATAAGAAAATTTGGTACGATTGGGCCCAAATTTCGTACAAGTCGAAAACAATAGTGCACGTCTGGTGCCAGCAGCAGGATTGAGGTCTATGAGACATCAACTAATAGCATAGCACGGGATACGAACCGCATATTATTCCAATGTAGAATGGTACCTGAGTCTGCCAACAAGAAAATGAAATATAGTCGGAAGGAGATATAAGACATACTCAATAGTGAATAAATAAACAGTTTTTTGTATAACAGCACAAGTTAACTTTACAAAATGAAGAATCGTTGTGTAGAACAACCATGGCATATATCATTTTCTTTTGAAATAAACGACCCCTTCAGTTTTTTGTCTGTATTTAATCAATATCTAAGAGATTCCTGTGTGAAGAATATAAAGCACAATTTAACCAAAAATATAAATAGCCCAGCATTTATGGTTGAACAAAAAAATATGTGCAACCAGTTATTCGAGACAAAAAAAAAATCCAGCTATCTGTTGTTTTGATAGGGATAATTTGTTCAGTTTATTACCGTAGATTAACCTAATGATCAATCAACCTTCTCGGCTCCCTAGAGGGCAGCACTGCGCAAATCCATACGGATATTTAGCAACAGGAAATCTAATCCTATGGCCAATAAAAAGCAGTGGTAATCGGCTAATAGCTCTGGTTTTTATTTCATTAGCAACCAAATGTAAATTTTATGAATGCATCTCCCTCAGTGCGTATGGCAATACAGGAATCTAGTGTAGGTATATGTGGAACACATTTGCGATGGGATTATTTTTGTTCCATTATGAGCTATAATTAAATAATACTAACCAAATATAAGTAATAATGCACTCGTTATGCGATTTTTCTTTTTTTTTGGGGGGGGGGTCTAATTATACAAACGTTTGTTCTGGTTTACTGTGTAATCAACAAGCAGGTTTACGATACCTACTCTACAAATGAAAATACAAACAAAAAAAAGTGAGAGAGAGACCCTGAAACTAAAAGCTAAATCTAACATGAATTACGAAGCGTGTTGCTCAGATTGCTCATGTTAGAGCTTTATTCAAACAATTGCACAAATACGTACTACAAGTGTTTGTATGTTATTTTAATGCACTACACGTTCATTTCCGCCATGTTTGCCTCTTATTGTAACTTTTAATATTCATTTAATGCTTTTCAATAGAGCATAGAGCAAAGAGAAAAGAACCACCTCATCATTTTTTCATAAAACTGTGGGATTTTACCTATACATAGAAAAACATATCAAAATATTTCACTTCCATATATTTTTTAAAAAAATAATACAATTAAAGTAGAGCAGCCAGATTCTTTTAAAAACCTGGTTGTACTTTAAAATAAAATGTAATATTCACAACGTATTTATTGGTTTGTAAAACATCTCTTTCAAAATGAATGCATTTTATTTTCGAAATTTGAACAAATTTCCTGTTCGCATGAATGTAGTGTAATAGGGTTGTCATTCGTAATTAATGAATGAATTTTGAATGAAAGCCCAGAGCATTTATCATACTCATAGCCTGAAGGTGTTTACCGTGCTGTAGGCTTAGTCGAGTTTTAATGTAAATAAAAACGGCAAAGCTTTGAACAGCGTGAACTAATATTCCAGTATGTTTCATGCAAATTGCCCCTACTAGTTCAATATGTCTAACTTCAACAACCAACATCACAACACACTTTTTTCGTGTACAGCACCAGTGGCGTACACGAGGGGCCCAGTGGGTCCGGACCCCAAAAAAGCTTCCTAACTCAATATACAGTACATTTTCTCAATAAAACTGTGATTTTTTAACAGGGAAATGATTGATGTAGTCTAGTTCTTTATTTTTTCCCCTCAAAATATAGGTGAAAATATTTTACAGTTAGTTATCGTCTTTTCGGGTGCAGAATAATACCCGTTCAATACTACATAAACGTAGTGGTTTTGTAGTATTGGACTTCCTTTCCTTAAGGCTCGGATCTCTCCTACCAAAAATTTCTGGGTGTGCGCCTGTACAGCACCACTAGTTGAAATACTCCATTGACTGATATAGTTAATTTTAATGTGCTACGATTTCAAATCTATGCTTCTGACATTTTTTTTTTTTTTTTAAGTATCCGTTATGGGAGGAAGAAGGCATGGAAAAGGGTAAACTTAGGTAACTTCTGTTGAAGTTTATCCTTTAATTTTTAAAACAATAAGTGGCAAACAGTTGTTGTAGTGGATCAGGAGCGTCATTTCAGATTTTGCTTTGGGGGGGGGGGGAGCAAGACCTCTTGATATAAGCAAAATTTCGCGTTTTCCACTGATTTACTATATTCTATTGATAAAATCTAAATACATCCCAAACTCAGGGGGGGGGCAAATGCCCCTCCCTGCCCCCCTACATGACGCCCCTGTAGTGGATTTAAAAAACGAAGTGCCACTCATTATGATAGTTTACACTGAGAAAAAGTTAAGAATTTAAGGAGAATTCTTGGATCATATGCTTTCTGATGGCAACATCATTCCAAAACTGGAGTGCAACGCCCTCGGACGATAGTGTTCTACTTAAATATGAGTGAAACACCGTATTTAAAATGATGATCCACGTCGCACGAAGCATGCGGCTTGCATCTGCGGACGTTCGGTACCATCTTAAATAGGGTGTTTTACTCTGATTTAAGTAGGACTACCATTCGAGAACGTTGCATTCCAGTCTTGGCATAGTGTTCCCATCAGAAAGCGCATATTATCCAAAAATTCTCCTTAAATCCTAGACTTTTATGTTAGTGTATCAATTGGAACCGCGGAAAGATAGGGATATGTTACTTAAGGAAAACTCGTCAAACAATTACGATAATAATAATAATAATAATAATAATAATAATAATAATAATAATAATAATAATAATAATAATAATAATAATAATAATAATAATTCCTGGTCTTTGTGTGCAGGGGAACTTTTGGTACATTTTTGCTCAGTGCCTGATAAGCTGCATTCGGTTTAAAGTTAAAAGCATAACGAATATGTTTAGAGATTTGATTATAAAACAATGCAGATTATTTTGGATTTTGCTATTCAAATATTCCTCTTATATAAACTATTACAAATATGAAATAAGTGTGACAAACCTCCTTAATCTATAGCTCCCTAGCTTTCGATCGATGTGTTACTCATTACAATGTGACAATTAGGATCAGTTCATGACCTCATCAAAAATGTCATTGAATTAGTAAAAAAAAAAAAAAAAAAAAAAAAAAGCATCGGAGTGTTTATTAAGTTAAACGATGTTCAATCACAAAAGTAGTAATACGTTTTGAATTACTCATACTCCTTCCCGCTTCCTGCAAACGAAATTACTTTTAAGACCCGTGACTAAAGAAATTGAAAGACAAAATATTTCTTACATGTTCTAGAACTTAAGCTTCCGAACATCAAGGGACTCTCGGAGTTAATAATCTGTATGAAATTTCGGATGGCGTAAATGATACAATGATGGTATAATATTGTTATATCCTACACGTGGATCATATTTGTAAACAAGACCACTTTTTTTTTTACAACTACTACCACGAAAAAGCAGACGACAGATATCATCAACAGAACACGTGACCTAAGAGAAACACTAGTGCCGCCACCACACATGAAGTGGGTATAAAAGACGCTACAGGACCTCCAACGACACCAGTTTCTACTGGTCAACTCTCTTTTAGTTTGCGTGAAGCTGTGAAAGATTACCCTAACCCAAACCTCTTAGCTTGTCTGGAGTTTTGTGGGACCATAAATCCTCTCTTTGCTTGCCTGGAGCATTGGAAGAACCTAATCACAACCACCTAGCTTCCCTGGAACTTTGTGATCTTCTAACAACACTCTTTAGCTTGGCTGGAGCTCTGGAATATACTTCCCTTGGCTGCAAGGGGCTAGGGATCATCCAACTACCTAACAAGAATCGGCATAAAAAACCTCGCATTGGTCTTCAGATCTCAATTATAGTGATTTTTGTTATGTTTGAATATAATAATATTTTTGTAATAAAAGTCCGAACTCCCATGTGCTAATTTCTCTACCTGCTACCTTAGCAAGATAGTATTTTTACATTATTTAATGAGTACAAATAGCAAGAGGGTCATGTTTTCCGACGAGTGAACCTTTCCTACAGTATTGGCCCCATAGTATTAGACGCTATCATGATAAGTGGAATCTACCAGTGTGCTATGTTGAAGTCATACGTCCGGAATGTAGGTCTGATTGAATGAGACAATCGGGTACAATACACAATCCAACAGAATCATCAGTGATCACAGCGTTAGAAAAGCCTAGGTTACAGCTGTTCTTCAGATAACTCCATACGGCATATTTCAGCAAAATACTGTTCAAGCACATATATCCCGGAATGTGAAAACCTCTGAAGTGGTACCTCCGCTTATATCTATGACCTGCACAGTTTCCTGACATTTTGCTTAAGTCAAACGTGGAATATGGTCGTAGTGAGATAGCCTTGATCCACGTAATGACGTAGAAGGTTAGCACCTTCTTCTTCACGATTCTGCACTAAACTATCTCTATATAATGTGGACTCCCATAAAAGGCAGAGTAGTAATCAATTTCTCAAGAATACATATAGTACTTGTGTAATATAATTCCACGACAGACGAAGACTCTGATTGAAGCAAATGAAAGATTATGTTGACTTATCAAGATTAGAGGTGTTGTACAGTTCTGAAATTTTAATCGTTCTTGTATAGTCATGTAGCAAAACTGTGGTATGTGTATTTCATTCCACTCAGACGCTACGTAAAATTTTAGTTTTTACTGATGGTATGTCTTCCCTCAAGAGCCGCCACTGAACGAATTAACAAGCCGAGACAGAGTTCTTCTAATAGAACAGATGCACTTTCCAAGACGAGAAATTACTCCTATACTTTTCTTTGAGACAAGACCGTGTCAACATTGTCTCGTGGGCAGTGTTTAATTCAGGTATGTTCAAGGCGGGCTGAGCCCCCTCTAGAATATATATCCGCCCCCGTTCCCTAGAATATCCATACACGTGCATTGAAATATTTGCTATTTTTCTGTTTAATTTTTTCGAAAATAAAAGTCTTAAAAGCAAAGATTTTTGTGTTTTTAAAGAAAATTATTTTCTTCTCTTGCCCAACCTAATTGTTCTAATTAACAAACCGCGTTTTCATATAAAGTCGAATTTAAAATCTTGGAAATTAGATACAGACGCGCACAAGCACTTCACAACGTTAATTAGAGAAAATGTTAATATGTTTGTTATAGCAACCAACCAGACAATAAGTCGCCAGTTTTGTTGCGACAGATTCCTGCTGCTCTATTTCCAGTGACATAACTAAGGGAGGACAAACGGGGCTTGTGCCCCGGGCGCCGAATTGGGAGCACGAAACTGGGTAAATATTTATTTTCACTATAAGGCGAGGAAAGAGTTTTAGCAAACTAAATATCATAAAAAATTACCTCAGAAACTTAATAGGACAACAAGGACTCACCAACCGTAGCATCATGTCCATAGAGCATAAATTAGCTTCAAAGCTATCTTTTGAGAACATTGTAAAAACTTTTGCAGCCAAAACAGTCCACAAAGTTAAATTTTACTTCCAGATTTTTATATTTTCATTTAACTTACATCGATTTAAGATATTTGCAAAATGTCCGAGTATAACATTCGAGACAACTTGACTGTTTGTCATGATCAAATATTCTATTCTAAAGCAACAGATGGTTGATTCATTCTACACATATGCACATTCCAATAATTCCATACATATAATTCCAAAAGCATGTGTTTTGCAGGTATTATGATAAAAATATGTCAAGCATGCTACTCTTACAAGATACATTCGCTAAGTGCCCCCTTGTGATTTTTATAAAATTGATCTAAATGCAAAGTTCTCCGCGGCCTAATGTATATTGTACTAATTTTAGCGGCCCATAGCGGTAATTTGCATATTTATGGGCCTTCATATATACGGAATTAAATCGTACAATACTATAACGCTCGGACACAAAATTGTTCTTAGATTTTTTTTTTTAGATGTAACTGATTATGAATGTGGGCATATATACAGGATCAAGTACTGCTTCTCTGACACATGTTACCCACCACGGCCGCCATGTTGGATCCGCCATATTGAATTCAATTTCGGTTTTTCAAATGAGAATAGTTGTAAATGATACATAAAATTCATGTATAATTTTCTTGGATATCCACTGGTGCAGTGAATTTTACCGTATGTTGTACCGTTTCAAAGGTTTTGCAGATTAAATCCCTTCAGGCAGTTCGCGAATAGACATTCCAGATAATATCAGTTAGCTTACGTTTTTGATGTTGATAAATCAAAACAATTTCTAAATGGAAACATGCTGTAGATATAAACAAACTTTTTACAACATTGGTGTCAAAATCTTAGTACATTTCTGTGAGTAATTGTCATTACTTGCATGTTACATTATAACAAGAAAGTATTATATTACTGTCAAAATGCCTAATGTAAATCCAGATACGACCAGGTTTGGGTGAAGATCTACCATTTCCATACTGACGTCTGTGTGTCTGTATATATGTACGTTCAGAGAATATTTTGTCAACGATAAATCACGTAAAAGATTACATACACACACGGGGCCCTGCACAACTTTCTTTTTGGTTCAATATTCGTGAAGTGCCTAACATTTAACATGTAATACCTTGCAAACGGTACAAGCTACGGTAAAACTAACTATAACAATCAATTTCCGAGAAAATTGTACATGAACTTGGTGTATCACTTGCACCTATTCCCATTTGAAGAACCGAAAGTTGAATCCAATATGGCGGATACAAGATGGCGGCCGGGGTTGATAGCAGGTGTCAGAGAAGCAATACTTGATTCTATTCGTTTTGTATATGCCCACTTTCGTGTCCACTTACATCTAAAGAAACTAAAAGCAATTTTGTGTCCAAGCTTTATAGTAGTGTACGATTGAATTCTGGGTATATTACGGCCGATAAATATGAAAATTACCGGTATGAGCCGCTAAAATTAGTACAATACGTATTGGGCTGTGGAGAACTTTGTTTTTGAATCAATTTTACACAAATCCCCGAAGGGACACTTCGCGAATGTATCTTGTTAAATTATTTGGCAATCAAATACTAATTAGTTTGGTGTTTTATCTTGTACAGTACTAAAAATTAAATTATTTGGTACTGCAATTTTGAAATCAAGTTTTATCACTTGGAGTAAAAATGGAATAGGGGAATTACTACGTGATGCCAATTTCAGGTGTAGTCGGGAAGCGTTTTGGTTAGGTTGGTTAAGGGGGGGGGGATAAGGTGAGTTCTTAGCCTGGGCGTCAACTAGCCTAGTTGCGTCGCTGTCTATTGCAATCTACAACAGAGTCCCCCTTAAATTTTTATTGGCCCCCTTGTACAGAAGTCTGAATTCAGCACTGCTCGTGGACTCCACAACTGACTGGACCCCATTACAAATCGGTTTGCGTCTACATAACGCAAAATTAGCGTTTTAGTTTGCTATAAACGGTATAGCGGTCATAATTAGTTGTTGCATATTTGGAGTTGCATTGCGATCCGCAAATATCGAGAAGACGAGGCCTTAGGTTTATTTTGTATTCAAAGATCAACTCACAATGTGTTAGAGGCTAGATTCAGTTTTCCGTTTAGCTCTGTATTTTCTATTCCTGGGATTGTAGAGGCAACCCGTTGTTGTAGTGGTTACCGCTTCTATTGATCTATGTTAAATCTCTGGCAATACTATGTCTGCATTAAAATGATATTTTAATTTATTTCTACGTACAGTAGTAATTTATTATAAATCAAAAGGTCAACATCATGAAATAGCTCCGAAACAGTAAATAGTATACTCAATTGCGAAGTTGGGGCCGCGGTGGCTCACTGGTAGAGCGTTCACCTCTGGTGCTAGAGGTCCCGGGTTCGATCCCAAACCCCGCCAAGTGAACTTTGTGGTGGACAAACACCGTGTGCGTGGGTTTTTCGGGGTTCTCCCGTTTTCTCCCACTTGCTTCATTCCAATATTTCATTCATTACTCATCATCACCGTCTCCTTTAGCCTAGCCGGCATAACCGTGGGACGTAAAACTCAAAGATTTCATTTCATTTTTTCAATTGCGAAGTTGGTAACTTACATAACGTGTAAGTGTATAGTTAAAGCTAATTATAGATAATACACTCAGTCAACTAAGTACTTGCAGTTCATTTTTCGGCCAGCATTTCTCTAATATAAAGATGTGATGGACACAGCGTAACAGTTTGATATGCTGAAGAGACGCTAACGATGCAGGAAATTATAAAAACAAGGAAAAGAAGAAGAAGAAAGAACAGTATATTTGGCAAGAATTCAACCAAGTTGTTCCAAGTGGGAATGGTTTGAGCCCTTTCGCTACTCTGCAACCCCCTCCCCACGGTAGCTGTCTTCAAGCAGCACATCTTTCTGAATTTGTTGAACTTCCTAACGAGATAATTACCAAATTTCCTCTTTCGCGGAGAACCGTCTTGCAATTCTGGAATAGAGTCAAACTGTTTACAAAATGACTTCTTCTCTGGGTCGAAGAACTTGGGAATTCAAAAAGTAGTTTTTTGTTTTTCTGCATTGAGAAAATTACTGCAGCATTCTTTGCTTAAGTCCATGGAGAAATAATTTCATATGTACGGTAATCCAGAAATTCTGAATCTTCTAAAAGGTTTAACATGTTAAATAAATAATGAAGATATGAATAATGAATTTAGGAGAAGTGGCCAGAAAATTTTCAGGGCAAAGTGCTTCTTTTCCACGTACGCAACATAATTACCATTTGTAATTACCGTTTTCTCCTCTGAGGAAAAGGTAATTACAAAGATCCTTAAAATCCTGTCTGGAGCAACCATTAGCTCATCCACTCCACATTCCAGAGGGTTCTGTTCGAATTCCTTTGCCTATGATTATTATTCTCCTTCTAAATATGCTGTTTTCTTAAGATTTTACATGAGATATGTGCCATTAATTGCAGGCCGTACATTTAATTAAGGTATGTGTTTACCCTCGTCTGATAAATAGAAAATACGTATACAGGGTGTTTCAAAACAACACCGACAAAATTTGGGAAGTGATTCCTGACCTCAAGATAAAACAAAAAGTGTAGACCATCCTGGGTGCAGAAACACTTCCTTTCAGTGCTATGACCAACGGAAAATTTGTCGAAAAAATTCAAAAACAGCCATAACTCGAGAACAAAATGTCGGATCGAAGTCGGGTAAAAGGGAATGTGCAATCGTGCCCAAAATTATTGTCGCATATCTATAAATATGTTGTTGTAGGAATATAATTTGATAACGAATTCGCCCAGTATTTCTTACAATGTTAGTATGTATACAATCGGCAAAGATATGTATGTGGCAAATTTCATGTCAAAAGAGCAGGAAATACGAACAATAAACCGAAAATAAAACTTTCTTGTCCACTTAGCAACGTTTTGTTTTACTCATTCTAATTTTCCTATTTATGATTCATTTCCTGTGAAATTTACCACAAGTATACATTTCCCGATTATACACAAAGTATCAGTATTAATAGTACTCTGCAAAATCATTATCAAATTATATTCTTACGAGAAGACAGTTATAGTCATGCGACAATAATTTTGGACAAGAGTGTACATTAGTCGTAGATTCAATTAATGCACAAGGGCCGCGGTAGCTGTGGTAGAGCGTTCACCTCTGATGCTTGGGGTCCCGGGTTCGATTCCTGCCCCCGCCAAGTGAACTTTGTGTTGGACCGACACCGTGTGCGTGGGTTTTCTCGGGTTTCTTCCGTTTCCTCCCACTTCATTCTACCATTTCATTCATTACTTATCATCACCGTCTCCTTTAGCCTAACCGGCATAACCCTGGGACGTAAAACTCAAAGATTTCATTTCACTTCCTTTTCAATTAATGCACAATTCGATGTTATTCAGGGGCGGCGCAAGATTGAACCCCAAAGAAACTAGAGAATTCTTGCTGTATTTTCTCAAACGTTGACTGAGGTAATTTAACTACAATTAAATATATATTTCAACGAAGAAAAGTCTTAGCGTGTCGTCCAAGTTTAAAAAAAAGAAGCATTGTTAGAATTCGAAAAACGGATAGATTGACGTGTTTGATGTACTTTGTCTCAGTACAGAATAGGCTATTGGAGGAAGAACTGAAATGATATGAAGACTATAACGTTTAACTTTTATGCCTTCTAGGCTAATGAAAACAGAGATCAATCATGCCTATGTGGGTAGAGTACACGGCTTTGGCATGAGAGACTCGGGTTCGATTTCTGGCGGGCGCTCATGTGGTTCGGGGCTCACGTTAAGCCGTAGCTGCACGTCTCGTATAAAGTTTCTATCGAAAGAGAGGAAAAACATAAATTTGATCCAGTAATTGGGGAGATAAAAACGAAAACTAATTATTGGGGAAAGGATTCGTGAAATGTAAAGGTAGAATAAAATAGGACAATTCCGAGAGTACCTACAGATACGATATTGTCCGACACGAACTTTTATGTCTTGAATCGAACGAAGTTTCCTCCTGCAACAAAAATGAGCGTTCTATTACTAATCCATCATACCCTTACTTTGAAGGAAGAACTATTATTCTGATAAATGTACCGGTCTAGTAAACATTGTGTGTGATAAACCAATGTAGAAAAGTACAGACTGTCTAAATGTGGAGTTCGTAGTTTCCTTCGTCCGGAAACGGTAAGTACGTTTTCCAAAGTCAATATTCTTAAGTGGTAGGCCATTTCTCTCCAAGGGTTGTCGGAGAGCACGCTGGCTCAGTGGTGGAGCACTTACCTCTTGCGCGTAGGTCCCTGGTTCGATTCCTAACCAAGTAAGTTTGTGGTGGACAATATAGTATCCGTGGGTTTTCGCGGGATACTCTCATTTCTTCCCATATTCTTATTCCATCAATTCCTTCATCATTATCTACTTCCCTTAATTATCGTCTCCCTTAGCTTAAAGAGCATAATCGTGGGATGTTAAACTGAAATATTTCATTTTTCAGGGATTGGGGACAGTTCGTCGATTGGTCACCATTAAGGTAGTTTTTAATATGTTGTACCATTATTGCTGTTACTTGTTTGACTTGACTTGATTTGATTTTGAGTTTAGCATCCCTTTGAGCAGCGAGGCTATATGCGCGTGAAGCTACAGCTAAATATGGGAGCGGGACGCCGTCAAGGTTGGACGACGACAAGCCTGGACATTTAATTTTGGTCGCTCCCGATAAGGTTGGACAACGACAAGCTTGGACGACGACAAGCTTGGACAACGACAAGCTTGGACACTTCTCAATTTATCCTCTTGCACCAGTCTCGAACGAATTCCTTGAGGTGTCCAAGCTTGTCGTGGTCGATCCCGACAAGCCTGGACACATCTCATTTTGGGTCGTTGACGACAAGGTTGGACGACGACAAGCCTGGACACATTCCTGGGGTGTCCAAGCTTGTCGTGGTCGATCCCGACAAACCTGGACACATCTAATTTTGGGTCGCTGACGACAAGCCTGGACACATTCCTAAGGTGTCCAGGCTTGTCGGGATTAATTTTGGATCGCTGACGACAAGGTTGGCCAACGACAAGCCTGGACACATTCCAATGGGCCGATTTGGTGCATTCAAAGCACGTAGAAATAAGTTTGTTTAGCGCTGAAACAGCAGCATTGCGTGAATTTCCACCAGAAAAGTTTCGTTCCGTTTCCAGGCTCGGGAGATGATAAATACCCCGGAAAGTAGCACTGCAGGCCCCATAAAGTTGCTTTCTTTTTTTTTACCAAAAATATTTCAATTCAAATATAAATTTTATGAAAATGAATATAGGCCTATTTGTGCGTGTGTATGAAAAGGTACAAGTTCGCGGGTATTGAGCTATTTGTGTTTTCTTAATGTTTGTTAAAAGTAATAACCATATAGAATGTGGTATGAATACAATTTCAGCATTAAAAATTACTTTCATAAAGTTAAAAAAATTAGACACTTTTTATATACAGGGTTTTTATGTACTCCCATGCGCAAAAAATATTGCGCGTATACTGTAACTCACAATTTTTCGCAATTATTCCATTTTCCATATGTTCATTGGTAAAATTCAGTTATTAGTACGTGGAGATAATAGAAAGCAATCCATCTAAGGAGATATTTCCAAAAAAAATATAATAAAATAATAAAAATATAAGCAAAAAACAAAATTATGTTCGGTTTTGTGTATACTGGCAATAATGTTTTCGAGGGAATTTTTGGAGTAGCACAGCACGATTGCAGAGGGAATAACAAGATTAGTAGGAGAACAGCTGAATCAAGGAACTGGAAATTGGAGCAACATATTGCATTTATTGGCTTAAATCTAGGGTGTAAATTGTCTGCCAAATATAAATTAGCTTCTGTAAGCAAGATGTTATACGGAAAATATAAACAAAGAGAAAAACTGTTGTCTTAAGTTTGGAAGTGACATGCTCTATAGCCATGAGCATTTATTTCTTAAGAAAAAGATAGGCAACAAAAGAAAATTTGTGTGGTCAAGTGGGTAGAGTGACGGACTAGTAATTCTTATACTGTTTTGACACCAGATCGAATCCCATCCGGTCCTGTTCAATTTTTTTTTACAAAACATTGTAGAAAGTGTATAATTTTTATGTTAATAAAACTGAAACAATACAATTAGGAAATAACTTTTTGTTTCCTCTGATGACGTATTTATTTAGAATTAGTGTACTATTAGTAATACCGATTGCTTTCAGTTTATGGTGTTGTATAGCTTCCTTTATCATCCTCTTTTCTTGAAAAAAAAATTCTCCAATAAAGTATGAAAAAAAATATAGTCAGAAACAGACATCTTAGTATCAAACATGATTTATCGTGATGAAATAAACAAGTTTCCCGTTATTAAAAAATAAAACTATAGATAATCATTGAATTTGGTCTTTAGGTTTTTATTATGCTATATATATTCTTTATAAGACTATACTTTATAAGGCAAGATGAGCGATCATACTCTCAAATTTAGCTAGTGAGTGAAAGATGTTTTCGGCACAAATATTTTACAGGTTTAGGTGCATGAAACACCAATACGCCATGGTCTTGACCTTCGTTTATTTCACATTATTATCCGACATATCATAGCAGGTAAAAAGCAGCATCAATCGGCAAGAAGAACTGCAAGTTGTGGTCTTAGTCTGTTTCTGATGCTCCGGACTCGATCGCCTAGCACGCTCGTCTATACCTTGACTCATACGTCTATCATTCAGTGCAGGCACATATCCAGCTTTTCTTTTCGGAGGGGACCCGACACGAATCCTCGTAAGCACGTAATTCTAATGTTTCCAAAATATCAATAATAATAATAATAATAATAATAATAATAATAATAATAATAATAATAATAATAATAATAATAATAATGCAACAGTTCTGTATTTCTCTTAAACGTTTCTTACTTGTCATTTATGAACCGGTCAAACTTAATTCTAACTCTCACGAAATCAAAAAATATTTTCTAGAGACATATAAGGAAAACTGTTTGCTACGTATATCACATAAAAAAATAGCAAATGGCAATGAGTGTATCGTTCTAATACAGTAATGTTATAAACAGACCGGAAACGAAATTGTAATCCCATTTAAAAGTGTTCTTTAATTCCACCTGGTATCAATGGCATTACGGTATATTCTTACAAGTAACACTTCCCAAGTGTAACACTCCGATTTTGATAAAATTTGACAGGCAGATACTACACATAAAATAAACGAATACATGTTTTTTTATTTTCTGCGGAAAAACTGTTTTACGGGGGCAAAAGCACTCACCCAAAATTTTGAAAGTTGACGCCCGAAAGACAAAAACAAGTGGACCAAAGTGTACGAAATTGTGCACAGATATGGCAGACGTAAAATGAAGGAATACGTGTTTTGTATTTTCCTGGAAAAAACGGTTAGGTGGGACGCAGACCCCTCCAAACCTTTGATCATGAAATATCAAAAGTGCTAGTAACAATATGTCTGATGTGTGTAAAGGACGAAGAATTCCGATGACACTTTGTGTATGGACAATACGCAAAAACTAAACGAATGCCTGTTTTAAGGGACAAAATCCCCCATCCAAAATGATGAAAGTTGACGCCCGAAAGGCAAGAAGAAGTGAACCGAAATGAATGAAATTGTGCACAGATATTGTAGACGAAAAATGAGGGAATATGGGTTCCGTATTTTCCTGATAAAAAAAAAAAAAAAAAACGTTTCGGTGGGACACAGACCCCTCCAAAACTTTGATCGTGAAATATCAAAAGTGCTAATAACAGTATGTAAGAAGTGCTTAAAGGACATGAAGAATTGGAACGACACATTGTGTAGGGACAATACGCAAAAAAAAAAAAAAAAAAAAAAAAACGGGTTTATTTTCTGCGAAAAATTGGTTTTAGGGGGCAGAATTCCCCACCCAAAATTTTGAAATCGTGCACAGATATTCTAGACGTAAATTGAGGTAATTGTGTTTCGTATTTTCCTGAAAAAAAGCGATTGAGTGGGGCACGGACCTTCTAAGCTGTTGATTAGGAAATATCAAAAGTGCAAATAAGTATGTATACGTCAGAAGTTCCTAAAGAGTATGGAGAATTGCAACGAAACTTCGTATAGGGACAATTTGCAAAACAATAAATGGAATGCATTTTAATTTGTATGAAAAAACAGTGTTGGGGCCTAGAGCCCCTCCAAAAAAAGTTAATATTACCGTAAAAGTGCAGGAAGGAGTGGACCGAAGCAAATGAAATTGTGTGTAGATATTGTATAGACTGTATGTAAAATAAGGACTTTCGTGTTTTAAAGATGTCCCTATCAATTTTGGCACATCAACAGCAAACAGGAAATTAATCGGCACGTGTTTTTGTTTATGCGGAAAAACATTGTAAGGGTTAAAGTTGCCTCGTAAAATACTACAAAATACGCTATACTGTTTGTGCTTGTTGTTGATCTGCCAAATTTGAAGAAATCTGATGGAGACACTTGTGAAACACGAGAGGCTTTATTTTTCATATCCAATATCTACAGACAATTTCATTCGCTTCGGTCCAATCCTTCCGACACTCAACGCCTCGGTCCACTCAAAAGTTTTTTTTCTCTTTTCAGGAAAATACGAAGCACGTATTTCCTCATCTTACCTCTACAACATTTGTGAACAATTTCATTCAGTTCGGTACATTTTTTCTTCCCTTTCTTGCGTCAAATTTCAAAATTCATGCGGGGGACCTTTTGTCCTCTAAAACCGTTTTTTCGCAGGAAATAAAAAAGCCGAATTTGTTTATTTTTTGCATATTGTCCTAACACAAAGTTTTGTTGCAATTCTTCATGTAAATTTAGGCACTTCTGACATACTGTTATTAGCACTTTTGATATTTCATGATCAAAGGTTTGGAGGGATCTGTGCCCCACCTAACCGTTTTTTCCAGGAAAATACAAAACACGTATTCTCTAATTTTATGTCCGCAATATCTGTTCACGATTTCGTTCACTTTGGTCCACTTGTTTTTGCCTTTCGAGCGTCAACTTTCAAATTTTGGGTGAGGGCTTTTGCCCCCTAAAACCCTTTTTTCAGCAAAAAAAAATAAATAAATAAAAAAGCACTTATTTGTTTATTTTATGTATAGTATCTACCTGCCAAATTTTATCAAAATCGGAGTGTTACACTTGGGAAGTGTTACTTGTTAGAATTATAACAACAACGCATTGTCCACAGTTTGGACACTGACTCAAAGTAATCTGACATAAAAAAAAAAAAACTCAAAAGGGAAAAAGTAGGTTTATTAAAATGTGCTTGAGGTTTGGTAAGGGACAGCTTCCAGGACCTCACGCTGGATACGTCACTGAGTCAATGCATTATATTTGTTTCTTGCAAAGATGATAATTAGATGCGTAATGTGTAAAATTATATCATAGTTTGACTTTTTATAGGTCTTTCCTTAACACATCCATATTATCCGGCGTTCTGCCTGCCTGTTTTATGTCGGATAAGCGAAACTCTACTGTATTTTCAGATAGCATATACACAGGAGCTAGAGGTCTGCACGGGCCGGAATTTTTAGAACGGACCCGGCCCGTCCCCTTTAATTTATAATCTATAGGCATTAGCGGATTAAGGGCGGAGCCAATGGAGCCCAGGGCCCCCAGCTCAGGGGGCCCTTTAAAATCCCTCTGTTTAATACTTACGCTCGCGGTATCGCTAGATTTAAGTCTTTGCATCAGCAGCATTTACCTGTTAATAATGAATGAAATTATTTAATTGTTAATAATGAATTTAACTAAACTAATTATTGTAAACTTGAAGCACATTCAAATATTACAGCATAGTTCTCGGTAGTTCCATAAGTAATTTCAGAGACCACGGTGTTTCAGTGGTAGAGCGTTCACCTTTGGTGCATGGAGTCCTTGGTTCGATCTATGCTCGCGCCAAGTGAACCTTGTGCTGGACAAACACTGTGTGTGTGGGTTTTCTCGAGGTTCTCCCGTTTTATCCCACTTTTTTCATTCCACCATTTCATTCATTTCTTATCATCACTGTCTCCTTTAGCCTATCCGGCATAATCGTGGGACGTAAAACTTAAAAATTTCATTTCAAATCATTTCAATCAAAAAACAGTTGCAGGAAGTATGTAATTTCGAATAAAACAAACTACTATATACAATTCTGAGTATATTATTCTTTTATGAAATTCTCGCGAACCTTATTTCTAAATTAAAGGGTAAGAAGACTAAATTCATTCTCTTATTATTATAGACCCATTTCAATTGAAGCAGTTGGAATAGTTGAAAAAAAAAAAAACATACCCTATATTCCAGTGTGCCACAATCAGTATAACGCGCCACACTGGTGTGTCCAGCAAAGTGAACAGTGTGACGCAAACTTTTTCCTATTATTTGCAAGAATATTTGTCGAGTTCCTGTTATTTATTATTATTATTATTATTATTATTATTATTATTATTATTATTATTATTATTATTATTATTATTATTATTATTAACGATTTTTCCATGGATCAGCTGTCTGTATACGGTTAAGCAACCACAAGTATCACATTGAAGGAATGAGTGTAATTATTTACTTTAATAGTAATACAAAAGTCTATTTGCTTGTATATTCTACCGGTAATAACTGCATCCGTCTAGAAAGCTAGGACTAACAACAAAGGGATACCAAGTTGTGACCACACACCGCCCCAAATCGTGGGTGCCACAAGTTCTCTTCTACGCCTTAGAACAATAAGGGCTGTAGCGTTCAGGGAGAGAGGAAAACAACTTAATTCCATTGCAGTTATATGCTTATTAAATGTTAACTTATATTTATAAATTATGTAAGTGATTGTATCGTTTTCTGTTTATTATTATTATTATTATTATTATTATTATTATTATACATTTCTTAATACGTTGATTGCCATGTGTATGGAATTCCATACACACGGCTGTCCTGTACAGTAGAGCGTGATTATTTTCCATACGCAAACAATGTAGATATTCCAAGTTTGTTGTGTTCGTTCTATAGGTGTGTATGTAATTAGATACATATGGCGTAGAAATCAAAATTTAATGTCCATGCCACGTATATGAAAAACCATACACAAAGACATTTATGAATAAAGACATTGAGTTTGAGTTTAACGTCTCGTTCAGCAACGAAGCTATATGAGACGTCGGCCTACTGATTAACTTGGACTCCGAACCACGTGAGCTCTCGCCGGGAATCGAAGCCGGGTCTTCCACACCAAATGCGCGTACGCTAACCACTAAGGAGCTTATGAACAGAGACATTTATGAGCTAAAACAAAGGCGAAAACAAAGATGTGTGATGTGATTTTGAGTTTATCGTCCCTTTCAGCAGCAAGGCTATATGAGACGTGGACCTACTGATTAACGTGAAATCCGAACCACATGAGCTCCCGCCGGACGAAAACAAAGACCTTTGGAATTGACAATTGTTTGGGCATTCCAGTCGAACCTACCTAATATTAACAACGTTTCTACGATAATTTCGTAACATTGTATTATTTCTTTTGTTGATTAGCTTGGTTAGGCTTATTTAAACACTTTCTTCTTTGCACCGACGTGTCACATCTCTTGGATGAAGATACACTAGCTCTCACTGGAAATCTAATCCAGAACCAATGCACTTGAACCATTTGACCACAACAAGGCACATTTAAAAAGAAGTTTCGATTTTGTTCGGAAAATTGTGATTAGGTGTAACATTTAAAAATATATTTAAGAAAGGGTACGGAGTAAACGCACTGTACTTTCTCGCTCGAATATTTTACACTGACTTATGTTAGGCTGCAACTGTTATTGATACATTTATTTGGGAAATTGCGAATACAATAATGTTTTGGAAAACTTTGCTAGAAGAAACTTCAGGCCCACAAGTAAAGTACCCATTGGTCATATTTCCGTTAGAAATAACTTGATCCATATATTAGAATTATAAAGGATATAATTGTATGTGAACTATAAGCAAAAGCGTCTGAGTAATTTCAGAGAAAATTATGCAAAAAGTCACCCCCAAGAATAAATTATCCCTTGTGGATCTTTTCAGTATAAACGAGCTATGCTATATTGTTAGTGTTTTCATAAAACATTTATTTATGAAATACGAACACAATCACCTGAGTCGTTCTTGAGAAAATCGCAGGGTAAAACTTACTGTCAAAAGTAATATAACATTTCTAGATTTTCCGGATGAGGGAATTATACCATATAGCTAGGTTATTTATGTAATACGTATTTATAAAATATGAACAACAAACATCTCCTGAGTTGTTTTTAGGAAGGTCATCGGGAAAAGCTTACCCCCAAAGGTAAACTCTTCTATCTGTAATTTTGACAGTATATCAAGTAATTTTTAAGCAAATCGTCGGGAAAAATTTCTCTATCAAAGTAAACTATCTCTTTTGGATTTTTCTTTTCGGAACAAGCGAGTTATACCATATTGTAAGATTATTACAGAAAATATTTTTACTGAAATTAGAACAAATTTCAGTAAAAATACAAATTTCAGTAATAACTGAGACAATTGTCCAAAAAAAATCAACCCTTGAGAAAACCACTTCTTCTGTATGTTATCGGAATAAACTATTTATGCTCTATGTTAGTTTATTAATGAAATATTTTTTTACGAAATATGAACAAAATTGCCTGAGGCGTTAATGGGAAAACCATCGGGGGAAAGCTCACCCTAAGATTAAGCTACTCCTTCCAACGAGTTGACATATTGTTAGGTAATTAATGATACGTTTATTTATGAAATGTGGTTGAGAAAATTGTGCAAAAAGAACGCATACCATACAGTAAATTACACCATATATATTTTTTCAGAAAAATTATTCATATGTGGTGGAGATTTGTTAATAAAATATATATTTATCAAAAGTAAATAAAATCGTCACAGCTTTTTTTTATTTGAGAAAATAGAATTATTTTAAATTTTAATCCTTCAGTAAATTACCCTTGCTTTTAAGTGTCGAAGGACATAAAATTCGAAAGATATTATGTTACTAAAACGTTATGTCTAGAATTCGGTGCAGATACGTTGAACAGTATGGCCTCTATTTGAGTGCGTGTAAAAGCGTGACGAACCGAGAGACAAATAGATGGACAGACATCGAAAAATCATTTTTTTCGCTATGTAGGAGCCATGTAACTTGAATTTATTGAAATCTGGTATTCGGTTTTTATAACTATCACCACACTTTCTTTTTTCGTCGCTCGAATGTGAAAACGAATAGGCCTACACCGACACGTAATGTGATAATTCGTAATCCCAAAAATTTAATTTGTTATGTTTAATGTGTGGTTACTCTATAAAAAAAAAAAAAAAAAAAAAGCTTATGCATGTTACATCATTTTATTATCAGTTTTTCACGCTACTGTATAATTCGGTACGATTATAGTTAATATTCATGGCATCTTTTGGAAGCATTCGCGTTCCTCACAAAGAGAGCTGTAAAATTTAGTTTTGTTTAAAGAAAGCTCTCTTGATTTTTTTTTCACACAGACTTGCATTTCTTGCACTTGTGGATATGAAACAAAAGGAGAGAGAGAGAGAGTCAATACTTTAAAAAGAAACACACACACAGAAACACTAGAACAGTTTTTTTCTTCATGACAACGAGCTATCGCTATGACTGTGTTCCTCACGCTGTGTGTAAAGCTGCAGGTTGCTCTAGTTTTGTTTTTTCCTGTTCCTGACTCACAGACACTCGCAGTGAGTTGAAGCTGTGTAAAAACGGAGAGGGAACGGTTAAGCATACCATACCATAAACTAAAAACAATCGCTATTAGTAATATATAGTAAGCTAATTCTGAATAAATATGTCATCAGAAAAACAAAAAGTTATTTCATTATTATACTGTATTATTTCGTTTCTTATTAACTTAAAAATTATACACTTTCTACAATGTTTTGTAAAGAAAAAAAAATTGAACAGGACCGGATGGGATTCGATCTGGTGTTAAAACAGTATAAAAATTACTAGTCCGTCACTCTACCCACTTGACCACACAAATTTTCTTTTGTTGCCTATCTTTTTCTTAAGAAATAAATGCTCATGGCTATAGAGCAAGTCACTTCCAAACTTAAGACAATAGTTTTTCTCTTTGTTTATATTTTCCGTATAACATCTTGCTTACAGAAGCTAATTTATATTTGGCAGACAATTTACACCCTAGATTTAAGCCAATAAATGCAATATGTTGCTCCAACTTCCAGTTCCTTGATTCAGCTGTTCTCCTACTAATCTTGTTATTCCCTCTGCAATCGTGCTGTGCTACTCCAAAAATTCCCTCGAAAACATTATTGCCAGTATACACAAAACCGAACATAATTTTGTTTTTTGCTTATATTTTTATTATTTTATTATATTTTTTGGAAATATCTCCTTAGATGGATTGCTTTCTATTATCTCCACGTACTAATAACTGAATTTTACCAATGAACATATGGAAAATGGAATAATTGCGAAAAATTGTGAGTTACAGTATACGCGCAATATTTTTTGCGCATGGGAGTACACCTTGTCTCAAAAAGGTTGAGCGCATTCTTTATTGGTGTTTTGAGGCAAAAATTTTCTAAGTCCAGCTTCGGGTATCTTCGGGAAAAAGTAAGCCAGGTTCGAACCTCCAAGCCAGCCTTTGCAATCGGGAAAATGTTTGCAGATGTGTTTTTCTTCTTTTAAATATAATAAGACTTGTTACCAAGTGTTTAAAAAAGCAACATTGACTGAAATACTTAATGATACAATATTTCGAAACCTTTTATTATATGCTTGTTTGTCATTTAGCTCTCTATACGTAATGGAGCATTTAAATACGTTAAAGAATCTTTCCATATGTAAAAGAATGCTCAAAGTTAAGAAATAGAACATAATTATCGCCTGAGTACTAAAATAAAAGTCAAAGTAGAACAGAAACAGCGTTTGTCATGGATATGAATGTCATAATTATCTTGAGATCCGTTATACATCGCTAGAAGCTTAGCTCTAGAAGTCCTTGTGTTACCTCATTGGTAAGCTGTCGGATTTCAAATCATAAGGTTGTGAGTTCGAATCCCATCTGGGTCAATACTTTTTTTTTAAATTATATTTTCCGCAATGCATGAAAAATTATATAAAATAATTACATTAAAATACATAAGTTGTTTATATATAACATAACAATTGCAGAACATAGTAATTATTATGTTTAAAATATAACATCTGAGATAATTTTCACAGTAGGTCGTTATTATATATGAGAATGTTAAATACAAGTTAGGAAAATCGTTTAATAGCAATAAATAAGTTATGTAGTGTATTTATTTGCAGCTATTTGTCATACAGATTTAACTTCTCAATATTCTCATTACAGTATGTTATTTATATTCGTGAAATACAGTATATTCCTACGGATATAGAAAGTGTATAAACAGAGTATCCAAAGTCGTATTCTGCTTCAAGACACATAGCTTTTCCCGATCCCCTTAACGTCACGGGAAGAAACACAAATTCTCTTTAGAACGGAATGTCGTTACTAGTCTCATTCGAATACGTTGAATATGCTTTTGTGTATTCATCTCTCTCTCTCTCTCTCTCTCTCTTTCGCTTTGTTTATGTGTGTGTGTGTGTTGCGGAATATCCCAAGTTGAATACAACATTTGCAAAGTATATGAGCATCATTGTCATCGAATACTAGAAATTGAAAGTCGTGTTTCTTCAGGTTAGGTTTGCGGGTTCATGTTAGCTCACTGGTAGAGTACGGACTTGCCACTGAAGAGGTCTTGAGTTCAAAGCCTACAGCTAATTATCATTCTTTTGTTAGTAGGATTGCACAGAAATCGGATACAAGGAGTGGTTTACTTCTAGAAATATTTTCAGAAGCGTTTAGGTAGCCCTGAAAAGGGCTGTTTTCGGGAGTTAAGGCGGGGACATTAATATTGTGTCCAAGACCCTTCTGAATTTATTACATGCTCCATTCTTCTGGGCATGGAATCTATTACATGGGTGACAAATCTATCTCCTTCCCCTACCTCCAGCCATGCTTCGGAAACAAGATGCCACAGATCATCCTGAGTTCTTGGTGGATCTGCCTCAGGCCAACTTTCCCTTAGAGTACGCTTCACTTCTGCTCACATATTTTCCATGAGATTGAGGTCTGCTCCACGAGGCGGCCAGTCGATTAAATCAATCTCAGGGTGCCCTGCGAACCATTCCTGAACCACACGGGAATTATGTATTGGCGACTGGTATTGCTGGAACTGAATTACACCATCAGGCTGAAACAGATGGCACCATGATATTACTGATAATGTCTAAGTACTGAGCATTGTCCAAATGTCCTTCAATTCTATGAAGCTGTCCTGCTCCGCGACTGGAAATCCAACCCCAACATAAAATAGATACATGGCCACTGCGATTGCAAGCAGCCACATATCCATGGTCATATCGGGTGCCTCTCGGACGATACACAAAACGGCGTCCCTCCTTTGATGTTGTGAATATGGATTCATCTGAGAAAACTACGTTTTCCCAATTGAGACCCACATTCGCCTGTGCAAACGCGGGACGGTAAATTTTGTGGTCGTCTGAGAGTTTTTCCTTCACGGCAGCAACACGGCCACGTAACCCAGCATGACGAAGCCTTCGCAAAGCTGTATGCTTACTACCAGGAAAGAGAGAAGCTTCCCTTATCTGTCTAGACGTCCTTAGTGGGTCTAACCGGGCTTCGTTTACTAATCTCGCATCTTGGGCTTCGGTTGACACATGCGGACGACCAGGAGATCGTAAATTACCAGTCTGACCTGTAGCACCATATTTCCGAATCCATTGCCTTCCTGTAGAGGCCGGGACACCTACTCGCCTGCTAGCTGCAGTTGCAGAATAACCTTCCAACTCCCATAAAGTAATTACTGCTGTACGTCTATCCATAGTTACCAATGTTCTGAGCTGTGAGAAGAAAGCAATAGGTAAAAGCTAGTACCTGACGTGTGATTGGTTACTTGCACGACACGCCTATTGTGAGGAACAGCGTTGCCAGATCTAGCATAATGATGCTAGATCTAGCATAATTTGCATGTCTCTAGCACCTAGCATCTTGCTTTTAGCATCCTGCCCAAATCTAGCACAATTTCAGCAAGTTATCAAAAAGCCGTAAAACCTGGAGAAGTTAGTCGTGGGAAGAAAAAGAACGGCAGAAATGTATCCTCTTCCATTGATTCATACACTCGGTAAACCATACAGGCAGTCTTATTTTCCTAAGTAAGTTCGGAACGGCTTTGGGCTTTTTTTTTTTTTTTTTTTTTTTTGTGGCTCCACCCAGGGTTTTCTAATCCTTTAACTCCGAGGCATGGGCGGAGCTATGGGGGCCATTCTCCCCCCAACTTTTTGACAACTTCACCATCTTTACTTCTGACTTCATGATCATATCTATTCCTGAAATGACAGCTCCGAGACCGACCAAAAATCTGCCCCCTCCCCCAGCAGACGATTCCCAACTCCGCTTATGCTGCGAAGTAATTTTCTTTCAAAATATGTAAACAAAAACTTTGCATTCATTTATACGATATATACGCCATTGAGTTTGGCAACGACTGCAGTAATTTAGTTGAGTTAAAATTTTGGTGCGTGAAGTATTGAGTTCTATCCATGCATTCTTGCTCTCTGTGTATTTTAAGTTACGTTATCGTATCTCAACTTTGTTTTTTTTTTAACTCCTGAATTAGTAATTATGATGATCTAGCATAATTTGACCGAATCTAGCATAAGTTCGATCAGGTTTTGGAATAATTCCGAGCTGTGAGTCTGGCAATGCTGGTGGCGAACGACTTGGTCAACGACTCGCGAAAGAAATCTGAAAATGGTGCGCCGTAATAATAATAATAAAAACAGTTTTTATAAAGGAATATTAATACATACGAAAAGCTGTTTAAAGAATGAATTGTTATACTGACTTTACACGTATAAAAACATATACCATATACCAAACAGATTGAGCGATATGATTATAGCTGTTTTGAGACGAACACTTTCGAAGTCCAACTTCGGGTGTCTTCGGAAAACAGTAAACTAAAGCTGCTGGTTCGAACCTCCAAAGCCAACCTTAGTAATCGGGAAAAGATGTACAGATATGTTTTTCCTTCTGTTAAATATAATAAGACATGTTGAAATGGTATTAAGTGTAGAAAAAAGTAACATTGATTGAAATACTTAATGATACAATATTTCGAGACTATGTATTCACACTCTCGTTTCGTCATTGTGATTTCCATACGGAAAAGAGCATTTACGTATGAGCTCAGTTATATTTCAGAAGCAGCTTCCGAAAAGCGGTCATGTTAGCTCAGTGGTACACCACCGAGCGTTTAAATCGTGAGTTCGATACCCGTTCAGGTGAGATTCCTTTATGATATTCTACTTTCCTCAATGTATGAAAATTATGTAAAATAGTTACATTACAATTCATCAGTTGTATATATATTTTCATATCATCAGTTGTATATATCAGTTGAATATATATATTCATATCATCAGTTGTATATATCAGTTGAATATATATATTCATATCATTTCACGACATAAGTAATTCTTATCTTTAAAATATAACATCTGAGGTATTCACAGAACGTCGGTGTGTTATGTGTGAATATTAAATACAAATTAAGAAAATCGTGTAATAGCAATAAATAAGTTATGTAATGTATTTATTTGCAGCTATTTTCATACGCAGGAACCTCCCAATATTCGCATTACAGCATTTAGGTAGAGAATATCGAAAATCGGATCGTGGTTCAAGACAAAAAACTAGCTAGCCCCAAACTGTCACGTAAGAAATTCACGAATCGCAAAAGTAAAGTGAAGAGATTGAGAGCGGTAATACCTTAATCGCTCTCTCTCAACTCTCTCTTATCTGCATTTATACATATAAAAGTGTATGTATGTATGTTCCATCATAACTCATGTATGCCTAGAGCAGGGTTTCTCAACCTGGGAGTCGCGGCCCCTAGGGGATCGCGAAGATAGGCGGAAGAGATAAATATAGTTAGAATCTAATACCAGAAATTATTTTTAAATATTATTTTTAATTTTGTTCTGATAGGCATACTTTTATTTTTTATACACGCTGTAAAGAACAATAAAAAATAAGTCTACTGAACATTTTCAAAGGGTGTAGAATTCGTGTTACTATTCGGTTCAAAGTCTCTTGTCGTCGCGAATTCTGTCGAGAAATTTGAAGCTTAAAATATACAAAACGATAATCATGCCTGTTGTTCTGTATGGTTGCGAAACATGGTCGCTTACTCTGAGGGAAGAACATAGACTGAAAGTATTTGAGAACAAGATCCTGAGACGAATATTCGGACCCAAGAGGAACGGGAATGGGGAATGGCGGAAACTTCATAACGAGGAACTACATAATTTATACGGTTACCCAACATTGTTAGGGTCGTCAAGTCTAGGAGGCTTAGGTGGGCAGGTCATGTAGCTAGAATGGAAGAAAGTAGAAACGCTTTGAAAGTCTTGACTGGAAGACCAAACGGAAAACGACCATTAGGAAGACCTAGGGGCAGATGGGAGGACAATATTAAGATGGATCTCGCTGAGATAAGAATACAAAGTAGAAACTGGATCCAATTGGCTAAGGATAGAAGTCAGTGTAGAGCTTTTGTGAACGCGGCATTGAACCTCCGGGTTCCATAGGCCATAGAGTTAGTTAGTTAGTAGAGTTGTTTAAAAATGAATTTAAATCAAAGAGGTATGATATAAAACTAATGAGAACTGTATATAGAAATACTAGAAAAATACACATGAAACAAAACCTGCACATTGAAATACAATTAAAATTAAAACCTAATGAGATACCTAAGCATGGTGTAATTTCACTAGTGCAGCAATGCCCGGTTCAATCTTCATGACGAATATTATCAAGCCGTTTTCAACTGATAAGCGATTTCTTATCTTTGTTTTAATGCTTACCATAAAAAAAAAACACTTTCCCACAAGTACGATATAGCAAATGGAATTATTACTTTTAAAGCAGCAATCACCAGACCAGGATATTCTTCTCTCCTCATCAGGCAGAACTTGTCCAAGTCTTCGTTACAGAAAACCAGTTGCAAAGACTTGTAGCATGATCATTCTATTATTTGGTCAAGAAGTTTTGGGCTTAGATCGGATACGTTAATGGCCTCTTCAATGAAGGAGTTTAACATCCATCTTGAACCAGCACCTTCGTCGTTGGGAATATAGATATTACAGTTACTGTATCCACTGTCAGTGCCGGGCGCCGAAAAGAGGGGCCACACATTTCGGAGGAAGTGTGTTACTCAAGTTAGGAAAGTGCATGTGCACATGTGTAAAATAGAAGGAAAAACGTAATAAAATGTGCTCAAAATTAAGGAAAGGTAGGGTTTATTTTGAAAATGTTATTGAGCTTCGTGCCAAGCATGGTGGCGCTTCGTAGCTAGTCTGTCGACGTCACTCATATATACGGTGACATCGTACTATACTCTCGCCCCGGGCAATGATTTTCCATGGCACTGTTCACTATAAACAAAAAAAAAATGGATTCTACTATTGTAGAAATAGGTATGTTAAAAATCCCACACAAGCTTATTATAAAACAAATTATAAAAGGGTCGCTGGCAAGAGCGTGTGATAAAAGGGGATCGTGATAGGAATTAGATTGAGAACCACTGACCTAGAGTAATTTTAACCACATTTCTTATAGTTTCAAAAAGAGTGCTGTCGGGTTACCTATGGTGAATGGGAGGGGGATACATATAAAAGATTGCTAGAAAATGATCGATATTAGATTCATAGTTTTCGGGGTCGCTTAGATAAATAGTGAGACTTTCAATTTCGCTTAACATCGATTAAGCTCTCATTAGTAGGGATGGGCACGAACGACTTTTCTTTGAAACTCGACTCGACTCGAAACAGACATCTTTGAGGTCTACTCTTGGACTCGGCGCGAAAAATATCTTCCAACTCGACTCGGATTAGAGTCAAGTCGAACCAAAACGAGCCAAATCCTGTGTGTAGTCCTACCTAGATAATACATAGACAATAATTATTCTATCATCAATTATACTACTGTTACTACAAATAATAATAATAATAATAATAATAATAATAATAATAATAATAATAATAATAATAATAATAATAATAATAATAATAATAATTATTATTATTATTATTATTATTATTATTATTATTATTATTATTATTATTATTATTATTATTATTATTATTATTATTATTATTATTATTATTATGACAACACCGTGTACAAACATGAACGATAGATGGTTAGTAAAGGAATACTAAAAGCTAGTTGACTGCCGACGTCGGTAGTCATGAAGTCTACAAGGCAAGGACATCGTTCATTACCCTAAGCTGTAAGCGTCGGTGGACTACAGATGGTCAACTATTAACCTCTCGCCAGAAATTGGTGGCCCCGCAGCGACGATCCGTGATGGCCCAAGTTCCATTTTGAAAACTTTACTACCAGCGGCAGAGACGCGATGAAACGCCAACGAACCACAAAATTACTCTCCCAAAATATGTTAAAATGCCTATATGTGTGACTTTTTATATTTAGGTGAAACAAAAAAACACAAAACAAATACCCCGGGGTGGACGCGAACTATCAATATTACGATTACTAGGCACGTGTTCTTCTGACTTCCCCACGGAAACGATCATAAAAAGCTTGGTTGTTGAAGGATAAATCATTGACGTCTTAATTTAGCCAATCAGACAAACCCCTACATCTCGAGTTCTAGGAGGTCATACCGTGAACCGTTTCAGATTTATTGCTTTCTGGTGGATTACTATCCATGCGCAAAATTTGAGCATAATAGCCGACATGCATCTTCGGTGCCTCTTATCTTTAGTACAATTTTAACCAGAGATGGTGTGGGTCAATGAAAATTTGATCCACGACCCACCATGACCCACTATGACCCACCACCCAAATGACCCATTGGCCCACTCTGACCCATCAACCATCGTGATCCACTCTGACCCACCACCAACTATGAACCACTCTGAACCATTGCGACCAACTCCGACCCACCAAAACCCATCGACATCAACTCTGACCGATGACCCACGTCCTCTTCTCCATTGACTAAAGAGATTACACTTGTAATAAAACAAGACTGTGAAATTATCACTTATCGGAGTTTGAATTTCTACCGTCATTGGCTCAAGCACCTCTTTGTTACAATACTGGTTTGTCTGACCTTTACGATATATAATGGCAAAGTGTTTCTCATCTTCCGAATTAAAATGAATTTAAATTTATCATATGTAATTATTTCTTTGTTGCCTTACAGACGCATTTCAGTAGAAAATAGGGTGAAATTTAAAAGTTTCGAATCAAGGAAAAGTAGACCAACGTGTAAAAAAAAAAAAAAAAAAAAAAAAAAAAAAAAAAGAGAGAGAGAGAAACTAATTTTCTATATAATTAAGCATGCCATACTAATTGGAAATGCCCATGTAATTAAGTTTAGAATACAAATTTTATGGCCATTTTTCTCTAACTTTATGGCTTGATTGCCTTATGCTCGGAACGCTCCATATATTAAACACCAGCTTCAGCAATTATAAATAGAAAGCAGTGGGTATAAAAATCAAAAAGAACTTTAGTTTGCATTACTCAATTATTTTCTCAACTAATATCAATCGTTTTCGATTATTTTTACAAATCAACCCACTACCAATTTCCAATATATAGAAAATGCACCCCCGTCCCCCCGCTCATAAAAGACAATTTTAAAAAATGCCAGGGCATATTCTCTTTATTTTTAATAAAGAGTTATATGCTGAATTTCAGCTCTCAGTTCAACGGCTTGTGAGATACTAAATTTTTCGCAAAAATTCGGACTTCTACTCCCCCTAAGGATATGTATTATAATGAAAGTGACACGCGTATGATAACTTCCCAGTTGGGATTGGAGCCTGATTATATACCAAACGTCAATTCATTTGACTTTGCAATTTGACCGTGATGATTACGCAGACATAGTTACTTTCAATTTTTTATGATACATATCCTTATTTCATATGTTACAGATGATTCAAAAATATTTTTTCAAGCAGTTAGCTCCTCTAGAATCTCACAGGCTGCATCCCAAAATCCAACTCCTACTATCCTATGACAATCCAAAAGTGACTGAACTTTTTTTATTAGGAACAAATGACAAAAGAAAAATTGAGATCTTGAAAGTAAAATGTAGAAAAGCTCGGTGCCCCCAATAACTCCATATTTCTCCGCCCCTTCATTCCGAACTTAAAAATAAAACTTAATTCGAATATGGTTAATTAGTGAATTTATTACAGTTAAATTCCACTCACTACATGCTACAGCTACAACTATGTAAGAAAAAATAACAACTGTGAAACATGTTCTGAATTACTATTACATTTCTTACGCTATTATTAAACATATTAGAATAGTAAAAGAGGATTGTTCGTGAAATAGTATATTTGCTCATGATTTTTAACTTTTTCATACGGAAAAAATTAAAATATTGTTCAAGTTTTAAACTTTGCACTCTGCAAATATGTTGCCCTCTAGGCAATGGGACTAATGTGGACTAATGGGAAATGCTGCACTGTTAGCGGCGCTGAAATCTTACGATTCGATTATAATATCGGTTGATTTCGATATCTTTATGTCGCTACGTAACCACCCTGGGTGCTAATGGGAGCTTAATTGGACTTGAATTGAAAGTAGAGCTATTCACCTAAGCGACCACGAAACTATGGATTCAATAATAATATCGACCCGTTTCTAGCATTTTTGATATGTATCCCGACAGTACTCTTTTTCCAGACTGTAAGAAATATAGTTAAAATTGCTCTAGATATATCAGAATTATGTTGAAACACACACATAAATCCACTTTTATATTCTGTATAAATAGAGAGAGAGAGAGAGCGAGCGAGCGAGCGAGCGAGACTCAAGGCATCACCACTTCCACATTGCAAAAGCATATATCAGGAATTGAATTGAAAATCTATGTAAAGACTTTCTGCTGTGGCATGCTTCATAAGGACAATTCCAGTCTGCTCACGTGACCTTTGAGGTTCATGAATTTTTTTGCGAGCGTTCCGACTTTTGATTCTCTGTTTATACCCTCTGTTTATGCATCGAATAACTTTTCAAGAACATAAATGACATTCTATATTATGAATGTTGAGAATTACTCTCTATATGACAAATAGCTGCAAATAAATACACTACATGATTTATTTATTGCTATTGAACGAGTTTCTTAACTTGTATTTACATCCTCATATATAATACCGACCTACTGTGAAAATTATCTCAGATGTTATATTTTAAACATAATAATTACTATGTTCTGCAATTGTTATGTTATATATAAACAACTTATGTATTTTAATATAATTATTTTATATAATTTTTCATGCATTGCGGAAAATATAATTTTAAAAAAAGTATTTACCCAGATGGGATTCGAACTCACAACCTTATGATTTGAAATCCGACAGCTTACCAATGAGCTAACACAAGGACTTCTAAAGCTGAGCTTCTAGCGATGTATAACGGATCTCAAGATAATTATGACATTCATATCCATGACAAACGCTGTTTCTGTTCTACTTTGACTTTTATTTTAGTACTCAGGCGATAATTATGTTCTATTTCTTAACTTTGAGCATTCTTTTACATATGGAAAGATTCTTTAACGTATTTAAATGTTCCATTACGTATAGAAAGCTAAATGACAAACAAGCATGTAATAAAAGGTTTCGAAATATTGTATCATTAAGTATTTCAATCAATGTTGCTTTTTTAAACACTTGGTAACAAGTCTTATTATATTTAAAAGAAGAAAAACACATCTGCAAACTTTTTCCCAATTGCAAAGGCTGGCTTGGAGGTTCGAACCTGGCTTACTTTTTCCCGAAGATACCCGAAGCTGGACTTAGAAAATTTTTGCCTCAAAACACCAATAAAGAATGCGCTCAACCTTTTTGAGACAAGGTGTACATATCAGTTGAATATAAAAGCAATTCTTATCTTTAAAATATATCATCTGAGGTATTGACAGAACGTCGGTATGTTATATGTGAATATTAAATACAAATTAAGAAAATCGTGTAATAACAATAAATAAGTTATGTAATGTATTTATTTGCAGCTATTTTCATACGCAGGAACCTCCCAATATTCGCATTACAGCATTTAGGTAGAGAATATCGAAAATCGGATCGTGGTTCAAGACAAAAAACTAGCTAGCCCCAAACTGTCACGTAAGAAATTCACGAATCGCAAAAGTAAAGTGAAGAGATTGAGAGCGGTAATACCTTAATCGCTCTCTCTCAACTCTCTCTTATCTGCATTTATACATATAAAAGTGTATGTATGTATGTTCCGACATAACTCATGTATGCCTAGAGCAGAGTTTCTCAACCTGGGAGTCGTGGCCCCTAGGGTGTCGCGAAGATAAGCGGAAGAGATAAATATAGTTAGAATCTAATACCGGAAATTATTTTGAATTTTGTTCTGATAGGCATACTTTTATTTTTTATACATACTGTAAAGAACAATAAAAAATAAGTCTACTG
Organism: Thermobia domestica; assembly: GCF_964235325.1. Taxonomy (NCBI): domain Eukaryota; kingdom Metazoa; phylum Arthropoda; class Insecta; order Zygentoma; family Lepismatidae; genus Thermobia; species Thermobia domestica. The sequence continues at coordinate 99,579,712 of NC_137463.1, read as the reverse complement.
AACATTTTCAAAGGGTGCAGAGTTGTTTAAAAATGAATTTAAATGAAAGACGTATGATATGATACTAATGAGAACTGTATATAGAAATACTAGAAAAATACACATGGAACAAAACCTGCACATTGAAATACAATTAAAATTGAAACCTAATGAGATACCTAAGCATGGTGTAATTTCACTAGTGCAGCAATGCCCGGTTCAATCTTCGTGACGAACATTATGAAGCCATTTTCAACTGATAAGCGATTTCTTGTCTTTGTTTTAATGTTTACCATGAAAAAAAAAACTTTCGCACAAGTACGATATAGCAAATGGAATTATTACTTTTAAAGCAGCAGATACCAGACCAGGATATTCTTCTCTCCTCATCAGGCAGAACTTGTCCAAGTCTTCGTTACAGAAAACCAGTTGCAAAGACTTGTAGCATGATCATTCTATTATTTGGTCAAGAAGTTGTGGGCTTAGATCAGATACGTTAATGGCCTCTTCAATGAAGGAGTTTAACATCCATCTTGAACCAGCACCTTCGTCGTTGGGAATATAGATAGTACAGTTACTGTATCCACTGTCAATGCCGGGCGCCGAAAAAAGGGGGCACAAATTTCGGAGGAAGTGTGTTACTCATGTTAGGAAAGTAGGGATGCACGCGAGACAAGACGAGACGAGAAATGGAAAAGTTTCGTCTCGTCTCGCAACCTCAAACGTTGGTCTCGTCTCGCGTAAGGTCTCGTCTCGCAAATGTGAAGTCTCGTCTCGCGCGAGACTTTCTCGCATGGTCTCGCAGTCTCGCATATATTCTAGGTCAAAATTTTACAATGTGTTATTCTATGGCTGCTAATGAATGATGATGTGGTATTCTGTCCGAAGGCAGGTATTTGACCTAAAAGTCCCTTGGCAAGGTGAATGGTGGTTTGCCATTGCTTTCCATGGGATGAATGTTCATACATCCTAAGGAGACGGAACCTAGAATTCAACATGGTATTCGAACTTGTGTCCCCTCCGCTCCAAATTAAAAGAAAAGTTTCGTCAAATTAATAGCATAATTTACAGCAAAACCAGCATAAATTGTTGCTGGATCCAACATTGTTTTCCAGCTTAGAGGTGTCCAGCAGTATTTGGCTCTTCTAAAATATCGTCGCCACTATCAACATTTACACGTTTTGGTCGTTTCCTTGAAGGGTGAGTTTCCAGTATAAAGATGTTTTTATACCACCAAAAGCGCTTGTACACAACAAAAGAACTCCTCACAACACAATACGACCCAATTCTTTTGGTTCGTTCGCGCTTGTAGCAAGGTTGGATTATCGCATTTTATCAACTTTCGCTTTCAACTTATACTGCCAGATCTAGAAAATAAAATTACTGACAGATATAGGGCCATTCCTACCATCTCCCACGAAACCTATAGGGACATCCTGCCAAGCCCGTATTTGAATTAAACTTCCGAACTAGAGGGGGATGTTTTTGATAAATATATAGAAAGAAAATACTTATTCCATGTAAAAATATCATGTTATTTCTGCGAGCCGGGCCGGGGATAAACTTTGACGAGAGGGGATTTCCCCGCCATCCCCCAACATTAATCGCTAGTAGTAATGTGAAAAAGACAGAAACAACAGAAATATCATATTTCGCAGCAATAGGGAGTCTTATTCGCTTTTCAGACCAAAAATAGAAGTTCATGTATTCGTGCGCGCCCGCGTGTATGTGTTTGTGTCGCAAAAAAGGTCCTAAATCTATGCTGTAATAAATTTCCAATTTACAAAGCTTTTCTTTTTTAGAAACTAAAGAAGGCTTTAATTCTGAAAATTAACCTTCATTAATAATAAATCTCATAAAATGTCTATTACCCCAATCACTTTTTTGTTCCTGGAGGCATTAACGCTCAACTTAGAAAACTCAATAAATGTAAAATTACTAAATATACAATTAAATGTAATTCATAAATGTTGCGAGACTGCGAGAAGTCTCGCGAGACTTCTCGTGCGAGACTTAACCGAGTCTCGTCTAGCGTCTCGTCTCGCATAAAATTTTCACTCTCGTCTCGTGCCTCGTATCGCAAATGCGAGAAGAGACGAGACGTCTCGCGTGCATCCCTATAGGAAAGTGCATATGCACATGTATAAAATAGAAGGAAAAACGTAATAAAATGTGCTCAAAATCAAGGAAAGGCAGCGTTTACTTTTGAAAATTTTATTGAGCTTCGTGCCAACCATGGTGGCGCTTCGCAGCTAGTCTGTCGACCTCACTCATATGTACGGAGACATCGTCGTATACTCTCGCCCCGAGCGCTGATTTTCCATGCCACGGCACTGTTCACTATAAACAAGAAATGGATTCTACTATTATAGAAATAGGTATGTTAAAAATCCCACACAAGCTTATTATAAAACACAAATTATAAAAGAGTCGCTGGCAAGAGGATGTGATAAAAGGGGATCGTGATAGGAATTAGATTGAGAACCACTGGCCTAGAGTAATTTTAACCAAATTTCTTATAGTCTGAAAAAGAGTGCTGTCGGGTTACCTATGGTGAATGGGAGGGGGATACATATAAAAGATTGCTAGAAAATGATCGGTATTAGTGTCGAATTCATAGTTTTCGGGGTCGCTTAGATAAATAGTGTGACTTTCGATTTCGCTTAACTCCGATTAAGCTCTCATTAGTAGGGATGGGCACGAGCGACTTTTCTTTGAAACTCTACTCGACTCGAAATAAACATCTTTGAGGTCTACTCTAGGACTCGGCGCGAAAAATATCCTCCAACTCGACTCGGATTAGAGTCGAGTCAGACTGAAACGAACCAAATCCTGTGTGTAGTCCTACCTAGACAATACATAGACAATATAATTATTCTATTATCAATTATACTACTATTACTACAAATAATAATAATAATAATAATAATAATAATAATAATAATAATTATTATTATTATTATTATTATTATTATTATTATTATTATTATTATTATTATTATTATTATTATTATTATTATTATTATTATTATTATTATTATTACAATATCGTGTATAAACGTGAACGATAGATTGTTAGTAAAGGAATACTAAAAGCTAGTTGACTGCCGACGTCGGTAGTCATGACGTCTACAAGGCAAAGACATCGTTCATTACCCTAAGCTGTAAGCGTCGGTGGACTAAAGATGGTCAACTATTGACCTCTCGCCAAAAATTGGTGGCCCCGCAGCGACAATCCGCGGTCGCCCCAGTTCCATTTTGAAAACTTTACTACCAGCGGCAGAGACGCGATGAAACGCCAACGAACCACAAAATTACTCTCCCAAAATATGTTAAAATGCCTATATGCGTGATTTGTTTATATTTAGGTGAGTCAAAAAAACACAAAACAAATACCCCGGGGTGGACGCGAACTATCAATATTACGATCACTAGGCACGTGTTCTTCTGATTTCCCCACGAAAACGATCATAAAAAGCTTGCTTGTTGATGGATAAATCATTGACGTCTTACTTTAGCCAATCAGACAAACCCCTACATCTCGAGTTCTAGGAGGTGATACCGTGAACCGTTTCAGATTTATTGCTTTCTGGTGGGGTACTATCTGTGTGCAAAATTTGAGCATAATAGCCGACATGCATCTTCGGTGCCTCTTATCTTTAGTACAATTTTAACCAGAGATGGCGTGGGTCAATGAAAATTTGATCCACGACCCACCATGATCCAGTATCACCCACCACCCAAATGACCCATTGGCCCACTCTGACCCATCATCCATCGTGATCCACTCTGACTCACCACCAACTATGAACCACTCTGAACCATTGCGACCAACTCCGACCCACCAACACCCTTCGACATCAACTCTGACCCATGATCCACGTCCTCTTCTCCGTTGACTAAAGAGGCTACACTTGTAATAAAACAAGACTGTGAAATTATCACTTATCGGAGTTTGAATTTCTACCGTCAATGGCTCAAGCACCTCTCTGTTACAATACTGATGGATCTGACCTTTACGATATATAATGGCAAAGTGTTTCTCAACTTCCGAATTAAAATGAATTTAAATTTATCATATATAATTATTTCTTTGTTGCCTTACAGACACATTTCAGTAGAAAATAGGATGAAATTTGAAAGTCTCAAATCAAGGAAAAGTAGACCAACGTAAAAAAAGAAAGAAAAACTAATTTTCTATATCATTAACCACCTGGAGTGCCACTCTTTATCTAATCCACCTCGAAAATTATGGATTCGACACTAATGTCGGTCTTATATATATATATATATATATATATATATATATATATATATATATATATATATATATATATATATATATATATATATATATATATATAATTTTGATGTCAGCCCCTTTCATTTCTCCCAGGAGAGCAAACGGATACTGTCACCGTTAGGACTAAATTTGGTCTTAAATGACATTAAAATTTCTACCAATTAATTTAGCGACCAGTGTTGCATTTAAAAGCTCGGTGCCCCTACGCACTTTTGCTCTCGGCGCCCCCAATAACTACATATTTCTCCGCCCCTTCATCCCTAACTTAAAAATAAAACTTAATTCGAATATGCTTAGTTAGTGAATTTATTACATTTAAATACTACTCACTACATGCTACAGCTAGAACTACGTAACAAAAAAATAACAAATGTGAAACGTGTTCTGAATTATTTTTAAATATCTTACGCGCTATTATTATACATATTAGAACAGTAAAAGAGGATTGATAATGAAATAGTATATTAGTTCTTGATTGTTAACTTTTTCATACGGAAAAAATTAAACTATTATTCAAGTTTTAAACTTTGCACTCTGCAAATATATTGCCCTATAGGCAATGGGACTAATGTGAAATGTGGACTAATGTGGACTAATGGGAAATGCGACACTGTTAGCGGCGCTGAAAACTTACGATTCGATTCTAATATCGGTTGATTTCGATATTTTTATGTCGCTACGTAACCACCCTGGGTGCTAATGGGAGCTTAATTGGATTTGAATTGAAAGTAGAACTATTCACCTAAGCGACCACGAAGCTATGGATTCGATACTACTATCGACCCGTTTCTAGCATTTTTGATATGTATCCCGACAGTACTCTTTTCCAGACTGTAAGAAATATAGTTATAATTGCGCTAGATATATCAGAATTATGTTGAAACACACACATACATCCACTTTTATATTCTGTATAAATAGAGAGTGAGCGAGCGAGCGAGAGAGAGCGACTAAAGGCATCACCACTTCCACATTGCAAAAGCATATATCAGGAATTGAATTGAAAATCTATGTAAAGACTTCCTGCTGTAGCGTGCTTCATAAGGACAATTCCAGTCTGCTCACGTGACCTTTGGGGTTCATGAATTTCTTGCGAGCGTTGCGACTTTGGATTCTCTGTTTAAACCCTCGGTTTATGCATCGAATAAGTTTTCAAGAACATAAATGACATGCTGTATTATGAATGTCGAGAATTACCCTCTATATGACAAATAGCTGCAAATAAATACACTACATGATTTATTTATTGCTAGTGAACGAGTTTCTTAACTTGTATTTAACATTCTCATATATATAATACAGACCTACTGTGAACACCCACCTATTTCAGATGTTATATTTTAAACATAATAATTACTACACTCTGCAATGATTATGTTATATATATAAAAACTGATGTATTTAATTTCATTATTTTATATAATTTTTCATGCATTGTGGAAAATATAATTTTTAAAAGAGCATTGACCCAGATGGGATTCGAACTCACAACCTTATGATTTGAAACCCGACAGCTTACCAGTGAGCTAACACAAGGACTTCTGCTAAGGTACTTTTAGCGATGTATGACGGTTCTCAAGAAAATTATGACATTCATACCCACTAGAAACGCTGTTTTTGTTCTACTTTGACTATTATTTCAATACTCAGGCGATAATTATGTTTTATGTCTTAACTTTGAGCATTCTTTTACATATGGAAAGATTCGTTTACATATCTAAATGTTCCATTACGTACGGAGAGCTAAATGACAAACAAACATGAGCTGACATTAATACAAAGTTTCGAAATATTGTATCATTAAATATTTCAATCAATGTTGCTTTTTTTCAACACTTGATAACAAGTCTTATTATATTTAAAAGAAGAAAAACGCATCTGCAAACTTTTTCCCGATTGCAAAGGCTGGCTTGGAGGTTCGAACCTGGTTTACCATTTCCCGAAGATACCCGAAGTTGGACTTTGAAAATTTTTGCCTCAAAACACCAATAAAGAATGCGCTCAACCTTTTTGAGACAAGGTGTACATTTAATTTGACAAATCAAAATATCTTTGGAACGAAGAACAATTTTCAAATTCCGTTTACGCAACATAGTGTAGTAGGCACCGTGAGACGCTATAGAGTAGTATCTGTGGATCTAGTCTTCTTCTTCTTCTTCCCGAGTATTATCGATATGCAAAATACTGATTTCCCATTTCATCCACGGTAGTTCGGAGTGGAACAACATAAACAGTCTCGTTAATGTATCCTACCCCACACAAAGTGAGAACAGGTGATAATCCACTATTAGAGATCCTCTGCTAGAAATTCTAGAAAATTTCTATGCAGATTTTTCGAATATCACTTCTGATAAAAACATCACCCTTATTGAAAATATTATACTGATATTTCCAATAAGTATATTACAATGTATACACGGTGTCCGGTGAGGAAATGCAAAGATTTTGGGATGTGATGGGGAGGGGGGATCGGGAAGGTCATGCTAAGCAAAAATGCTTATGTAAACATAGCGTCTATTCCCCTTCGTTTTGGTGATAGGGGTGGGGGTAACGTTTTTCGTGGTGCACTTGCCGACATTATAGCCCACCCTGTAGTTGGTCTTACGTTACATGCAGTTTATCCAAGTATTTTCCTATTTTTTAAAGGTTACTAGCCTTAACGCCCGACTTCGTATGGGGAGATCTAGGGATGCATTCGAGTCGAGTCGAGTCGAGATTGAAGCCTGTCTCGACTCGTCTCAAGAAAATGTTGTCTCGACTCGAAAATATGTTTCTGTCTCGACTCGTGTCTCGACTCGACAGTCTCTGTCTCGACTCGACTCGAATTCGAGTCGAGACGTCTCGAAATTCGAGTCGAGACAAAATGTACGAGTTAAAATATACGCACACATCTGCCAGACCATCATGACTACCTACCTAATTGTCAGTATGTCGACTTTTGGCATGGATAAAAACGGCGACACGTCTTGGCATACACGCAATGATCCTTGATAGGTCGCTGGAGAGAGCTGGCACCACATGTGCTCACTCAGGTCACCTAGTTCCCGTAAATTCCGGGAAGGGGGGCGATGTGTTCTGACGTGACGTTCAATCACATCCCACAAGGGACATCACTCAAATGTCCGGCTCCAATTTCAATGAAACTTTTTTTGCTGATGGAAGGCATGTATGCATCATTACTTGTGATGACAAATTTTTGCCATGGTGCATGTTTTCTATTTTTTTAAAAATAACTTTTAAGAGTTGTGATATGGTTATTAGAGATTACTACAGAAATCCCTTACTACCCTTTGTAAACGGAGCGTTAATGAAGAAAAGTGAAGAAAAACCATGTGGATACATATAAGTCCTGGGGGGAAGTCGTATGGTAGATATGACCTTGATGGCAGCCATCTTGAAATCCGCCATTTTGAATTAAGGTCAAGTTTTCAAAATGGGAATAGGGTAATATGATACATAATTTCGGGCTAGAATTTAATTAGAAAAATAATGGTGAGGTTAGTTTTAAGATACACCCATTTGGGGGAAAGTTACAGGCATATTAATTGTTTTTACTTACTGTGTGCGTAAGTCCCTTCTTACTTTCGTCTCAAGACCTGCAAATCGATCGCAACGGCAGAGCCCGGTTTCGCACTAGTGTTTAGAAATCTTTAAACTCACTTGAGGCAATATTTGAGGATTATTGTATTGTATTTTGCCTTTAATTAAATTTGAACCCACTTCATGATCTTGTGTAAAGTATCACTAAAAGAGAATTTCTGTTTTTATGGAGAACGTAAGCATAGCAATTATAATAGGTGAGTAAGGTGCGTATGTATTTATAAGAAAGTTTATTTTACGAGTCTTTTGTGGTTCCGCCAACCTATTCTTTAGTTGTTTTTTTTTTTTCAAAATACTCATATCTCATAAATAAAAGAGCTATTATAAAATCTCTTACCACTATTCTTTAATACTTATAAAATTTTATTTATTGTAAAAGCACTGGCGAGATATTTCTTATCGCCCACTAAAATTATGGTGGAGCTCCTTCGTGGCTAACGGTTAGCATACTTGCCTTTGGCGTGGGAAACCTGGGCTTGATTCCCGGTGGGAGTTCATGTGGTTTGGATTCCACGTTAATCAGTAGGTCCACGTCTCTCATAGCCTCGCTGCTGAACGGGACGTTAAACTCAGAATCAATTCAACTCAAAATTATGGTTTTGACTTTATTATGATGTCATTAGTTTAAACGCCCAACTGCCCAGTAATTATAAACATTGACTACATTATAAAATTGTAATTTGTGACGACTAAAATATCAGAAATTAAAGATTATTCTTTGGTTTTGGAACATTTTGAAAAACGTGAAAAACTGGTACTGCACCGATACAACACACCTTTTGGATTTGTCATTGTGTAAAGTGATACAAACTAAAGAAGAATTACAACTTTATGAAGTTGTATTAGGACTTATTATTTAGAAATAAACACCAAATAAGTGTAATAGTTCATATCCGTATCAAATACCAAGTTTATGATGAATCAACTACACAAAGTAGGATCCAAAAACGCTCATTGCAATTTGTTCCATCCTTCAGTCAAACCAGGAACTGAAACATAAAGAGTGACATTTTCTTTTTAAAGATACTTTGTCCAGCTAAGTATTGTGAAGGTTTATGTCAGTAGAAGGAATTGCATTCCATTATACAAGCGCAATTTCACAACTTTATGTACACATTACTAATTATCGAACACCCTTGTCCATATGATTAGCGTACGCGTCTTTGGTGCGGGAGACCTAGGTTCGATTTCCGATGGGAACTCTTGTGGTTCTGAACCCACGTTAATTTGTAAGTTCACGTCTCATATAGCCTTGATGCTGAAAGGGACACTAAACTCTAATCTAATACTAAATACAAATATTTAAAGAAAAATGATGACGCACCAAGATGACGTGAATTTGGCTATCAAATCCATTTTGTGTTTTCAGTTATTTTCTAGTAGTATTTTTTCTAGGCATCCTTTCAAAAGAGAGTGATGCAAATTTCGTAACTGCGAATTCCTGTTAGAAGCCATGAAATTATCCTATTAGATGCAAAATTTCCCGTCCACTAAAATAGATACCGTAAATTTAACAATAAATAATTTTGAAACATATCGCTTTCGATGGAAAAAATGAAGTGAAATCTTTGAGTTTTACGTCCCACGTTTATGCCGGTTAGGCTAAAGGAGAGGGGTGATGATGATAAATTAGTGAAATCGTGGAATGAAGAAAGTGGGAGGAACGGAAGAACCCCGAGGAAACCCACGCACACGGTGTTTGTCCACCACAAAGTTCACTTGGTGCGAGCTGGGATCGAACCAGGGTCCCCAAGCACCAGAGGTGAACGATCTACCACTGAGCCACCGCGGCCCCGCTTTAGAGTATAGTTGAACTCATTCTCGTAGTAGTTATTTATAATTATGCATGATAGAATCACAAACAAAATTTAAAAATATTATGTGCACTTTCTTTTAACAAACATTATATTGTCTTTTATGGTGTGGAAGGGAATGTTATGTTCGAAAAAAAGTCCTTACACGTGAAAAACTGGTACTGCACCGATACAACACACCTTTTGGATTTGTCATTGTGTAAAGTGATACAAACTAAAGAAGAATTACAACTTTATGAAGTTGTATTAGGACTTATTATTTAGAAATAAACACCAAATAAGTGTAATAGTTCATATCCGTATCAAATACCAAGTTTATGATGAATCAACTACACAAAGTAGGATCCAAAAACGCTCATTGCAATTTGTTCCATCCTTCAGTCAAACCAGGAACTGAAACATAAAGAGTGACATTTTCTTTTTAAAGATACTTTGTCCAGCTAAGTATTGTGAAGGTTTATGTCAGTAGAAGGAATTGCATTCCATTATACAAGCGCAATTTCACAACTTTATGTACACATTACTAATTATCGAACACCCTTGTCCATATGATTAGCGTACGCGTCTTTGGTGCGGGAGACCTAGGTTCGATTTCCGATGGGAACTCTTGTGGTTCTGAACCCACGTTAATTTGTAAGTTCACGTCTCATATAGCCTTGATGCTGAAAGGGACACTAAACTCTAATCTAATACTAAATACAAATATTTAAAGAAAAATGATGACGCACCAAGATGACGTGAATTTGGCTATCAAATCCAACTGCATGTTCCTAGCCACAGAAAAGATGCAGCGATAGGTAGGCTATTTTTCAATTGCTTTACATTAACTTGATGTTTCAAGTCTTTTGTGTGTTTCTGAAGTTCACTTTTACTACAAAAGAGCTCAATATTAACATGTCTTACATAGCTTTGGTTCGATTCTCAACACGGACTGCAACTACCCGTTAAATTGTGAATCCGAAAGGCACTCTTTGTTAAACCGCGCTTATCACCGCTCCTCTTAATAATATATATAACTTCACCACGAAGCAAATGTTGCATTTCTCTCTTTCATCCTAACACAAAACAAAACTAACCACAGCTGTGACACGAAGGAGCTATTTCGAAAAGAAACAAGCTGTGCTTCATAGAGATGTGTACCAAATGATAGAAGTATAAAGTATTGTTTTCTTTCCTGTTTATTGATATCAGTTGGTGTTCTTAATGAGTTTACTCATTAGTTTAGAAAGAGTATATATGGAATTTGGACATATGTTGTACGTATTCTCCTGAGAAACTGATGAGACCAGAAAAATTATAAGGACAGATGGAATAGGTTTAAGCGCATCTACGTGACTTTATCAAATATTTATTCTCCATAATGATACCACTCGGAAAACTTGGTATAGGCCTACTTTTATCTTTGCCTCCCTCTGTTAGATGTTTTGTATCATATATATCGGATGGTTTTGATATTTCTTCTGATCATTAAAATAACAATGGTACCTGTGTGCGTGCAGAAATGCAACAGCACAAGGTAACTTTCTATTTGTTTTGAAAACAACAAACCCATTTCACGTGTGCGAGAGAAATTGAGCACAGCGAGATCGGGTGTTTACTCACGGTCAGTTCGCAGGAGGAGTCCATGATAAAAGATTTGACTATCTCGAAAACACTCGCAAAACCTTACAAATACAAAAGACTGCGCTTCAAAGAAAGTTTAGACACAGATGTTTCAATTTTCTTTTAGCATCTTTCTTCAGCAAAAGAGTCGGTTCATTGTATTCGAAAAAGGGAAGGGAGAAAGGGTGAATTTATATTTTATGTGGGGGGGTAACGTTGTAAGTAGTATAAACAATACATACCGCTTCCGACTCTGTACTGAAGCACTTCCTTTAGCGGTATATCACTAGATCTATCCTGACCCTCATCCCACCTCAAGTTGTAAAGTAGAAAGGGACAGAAGTATTCAACATGACTGCGCACTTGAGTTTCAGTTCACAAAACTAAAACCAGTGATCAAGTAAACAGTCTTTTGTAGGATCGTGTTTTACTTCTTGAATTTATTTTTGAACATTTCTGTGAATTCAACAACAGAACGCAGTAGAAATACGGACTAGTTTTTACTCCAACCATTACTTTCGCTCCAACCCAGGGATGCCACATTTATGATTTCGTACTAGATTTAGTGATTTTACTATTGAACTAGTGATGTAGTACGTACTTTGGGTAAATAGGCACATTCTAGTGATTTTTTTTGCATATTCTTCTGATGCAGACAAATGAGAAGGAAATGGTTCTTAAAATAAAATGAAGAAGTATATTGCACTTCAAAACAAATGTAGAAACCTTAAATTATTTTTTCTTTTCCCTCTGACTGAATGAAACCCCTGCTGTGTAACGACCTTAGGTAAACAACGGCTATCTTTGGTCCGCTACCTCCTTTTGTTAGCCGACATGAGATGGGTTACTTTTTTTCTGAAAGAAAATGAAGAAATAATTATCCAGTACATTTACGTTTTGTCAGGCACACAGGCGCAGTCTGTACTTGTTTCCTAACGAATTTTAGCAACATAACATAAATGAAACATATGTACCAGAAAATAGAGGCAGTACAAACGGAAATTTTCATCTGTGACACATTTGATGAGAAATATAATTAGATGTCATGTGCAAGCACTCTAAACATGTCCTATCCTGTGATTCTATTCGTATGTTTATGTAGGTGAGACTGAGAAATCAAGAAACAATAATAACTGGTTTTCTTCCAGGGGAAAAATCTAAATGTGAAGGGGTGTTACACTGGGACTTTAATTGCGTCCTTTGTACAAGATTAACAAGTAATAGCAATATTTAATTTATTTTAGTTCTTGGGGAGAGGAAGATGGAAGCGAACCCTCGTAAGGACCTCTGCAAGGAAACATGAATACTATCCGCCACTGTTTGTTACATTACACAAAATAGTTATATATATATATATATATATATATATATATATATATATATATATATATATATATATATATATATTGAGTTTTAGTCAGGGTTTTCATTCTGCAGGAGAGGGGGGATAGTAATACCTGAAGAACATTTTCTATTCTCAGAGTGTTGCAATGATAGCATTTCCTCCATTATAACTTGGCCAAGCTAGTTGCATTATATGTAAGGATTAAGTTAGCCTAAAAAGCTTAAATTTCTATGGCTGTTTTACTCTGTAGCTATGTTTCTCATTTTCGGTCTACGGGACTCTGTGTCCGGAAATTTTCGATGGCTTCCAAGTCGGAAAATAAGTGTATCAAAGGCATATATATTATATCTATGGTTATATGAGGCATGGATCTACAGTTTAAAGTGGGATACCGGTAACAACTTCATGAGCTTCCACCGTAAATCGAACCAGAGTCTCCCGCGATCAAGGCGTATGTGTTAACCATACAGCCACGAGGAAATTCACATAAGCACACACACATATATATTGTTGAGTTGATTTTGACTTTACCGTCTCTTTCAGCAGCGAGGATATATAAAATGTAGACCTACTGATTAACGTGGAATCCGAACTACATGAGCTCGCGCCGGGAATTGAACCCGAGTCTTCCACGGCAAAGACGCGTACACTAGCCGCGGAGTTCACACACACATACAGAATCAGAGTCCTCACACACCAAGGGTGATAGCTGTGCCACTGAGTCACAGCGGCCACGGGGCTAGGTCGAGTCCACTTTACGTTCATAGTTTCTTAGTACATAAATGTTACGATTATGAAATAGATTTTCCTTAATGAGCTGCATAAAAACAAAAGCTTTCGAAATGCATTAAACAATTAGCTCGATTTGAGTGTGAACTTAAAGTTATATCAGAGTGTAAATACGGATACGCACCAAAGCTCGAAAACTTAACCTATTTCTCCTATATAGTCAGCATGTATCAAGCAATCGTTCAGCTTTCATTTGAGAGGATGGAAATCGAAGGCCCCTGAACAACTATGTTACTAATGTGCGGAATGTATTTATCTTACAGTGAACTGCTTTGATGCCAAGTGGCCTAACTCCAAAATTGAAATTTTCCAGGAGTGAAAGTTGAAGTTCAATATTTCATGAACAATCCATATTTCTTTTATGTTGGGAACCAAAACCATAACTACTGTATGTAGTTCATTGTTTTATAACTTAGTGTTTACAAAAATCCTTTTTAAAAAATACCTATTCATAGAAGTGAATGGTACTTATCTGTACTAGTTCTTGGCATCCAAGCAGTCCATTTATTGTAATACTAGCTTAATATACCCATTCTTCGCATGGGGGCTGTATTTGGAAGTCAACACCTGTGGAAGTATCACCATTCATTTCAGTGACCGCGAAAACTATGGATTTGACACTAGTATCAATCAATATGGGCTATTTATACATGTCTCGGTATCCCTCACCCGCTGACACCCGGCCCGCATACAGTAGTAGCTGAATTTGCAAGTCATCGCTGATGGAAGTGTCACCATTGATCTCAGCGACCGTGAAAACTATGGATTTGACACTAATGTCGATCAATTTGGATTACTTTTACTACATGTCTCGCTAAACGCCACCCTGAGACCCCCTGTTTCCAATTTTGACAAAAACGCTTCGCCTTAGACTGGGACCTGGACCAAGGTATCCGTGACCAAAATTTGGTAACTCGGGGTCAACTTGTCTGGTCCCCAGGTCAGTCCCAGTAAACGTCCCCCCCCGAGACCCCCTGGTTCGAAATTAAAAAAAGGCGCTTTGTCTTGATCTGGGGCCTGGACTAAGGTACCCGTGACCAAATTTTGGGAACTCTCGGTCCACTCGTCTGGTCCCCAGGTCGCACACAGACAGACAGACAAACACACAAACTCTTTATTTTATTTATATTAGATAAGATATACTATGTAAAATAGTCTCGTATCATAATATGTGATGTACAACAAATGTTACATTATATATTATCCGTAGCTCGTGATATGCTGCAACATATTAAAGCCTCAGAATAGTTGGGCAAGCGAATAATCCAGAAGTTACGTAACCCTATTGCGTTCATGGGAACGAAAACACAATAATTATAACTATGCTAAATTACTATAGACTACCAACTGCTAATTCAGAGAATTTATGAAGTTCACTTTATTGCAATATTTTTATACAAACTAGATTTAGACTACGGATAATAGTTTTATACAAACTAGATAATCAATTATTATTATTATTATTATTATTATCATTATATTTGCAGTACAACGAAATACAACGACATTAACTATTAGTTCTAATTAACTGAATTGAGCTGAAAATTAAATCTTGATCTTTAAAGATTAACTATTAATTTTATGCGTTCTGTACCTTTCTGAAGGAATAAAAGCTGGAATTGGTTTCAAGGCTGTTTCTGAGTGAATACTTTCTTCAAAATAATATTAAAAATTATAGAAAGATTTTCGAGACATTCGAGTCGAGTCGAGATTTTTAAGAGCCGTCTCGACTCGACTCGTGTCTCGACTCGAAAATTCGAGTCGAGAAATACGTTTGTCTCGACTCGTCTCGAATTTTACAAAGTGTGTCTCGACTCGAATCTCGACTCGAATTCGAGACATGTCTCGACTCGAGCGCATCCCTAGGGAGATCTGGTTTCTTAAAAATATTTTGGAATACTATTACCTATTTCTACTACATTATACTACTACTACTACTACTCCTACCTACTACTACTACTACTCCTACCTACTACTACTACTACTACTACCTACTACTACAATTACCTACTACTACTACTACTACAACTACAACTACCTACTACTACCACTACTACTACTACAACTACCTACTACTACTACTGCTGCTACCACTATTACCTACTACTACTAATACTAATACTACCACTACTACTACTGAAACTACCTACTGCTACTAACACTACAACTACCTAGTACTACTACAGCTACATACTACTACTATTATTACTACACCTACTATTACTACTACTACTACTACTACTACATCTACCTGCAACTACTACTACTACTACTACACCTACTATTACTACTACTACTACTACCTACTACTACTACTACTTACTACTCCAACAACAACAACAACAACAGCAACTACTACTATTACGGCGTTTGGAGTGTTAACATTGATCTAAGTGACCTCAAAACCTATGTACAAGACCTATGTACAGGATGTATTGGTCATTTTCGACAAATTTTACATTTTAACCCCTCCACCTTCGCTAGGGGTATTCCACTCCAACATTATTATCCACCAGACTATAAGGTATATGTGTGCCAAGTTTCGTTCAAATCGGTTTAGTCGTTCTTAAGATATTTCATTAACAACATTTATGCCATTATTTATATTTCAACCCCTCCACCTCCGCCCCTGGACGCGCGAGGGGTGTTCTACTCCAATATTATTTTCTGCCAGACTATAAGCTATGCGTGTACCAAGTTTCGTTCAAATCGGTGTAGTCGTTCTTAAGATATTTTATTAAAGCCATTTATTCCATTATTTATATATATATTTCACCCCTCCATCTCCGCCCCTGGACGCGCTAGGGATGTTCTACTCCAACATTATTATTCGCCAGACTATAAGCTATACGTGTGCCAAGTTTCGTTCAAATCGGTGTAGTCGTTCTTAAGATATTTCATTAAAACCATTTATTTATACTATTATTTATATTTCACTCCCTCTACCTCCGCCCCTGGACGCGCTAGGGGTGTTCTACTCCAACATTATTATTCGCCGGACTATAAGCTATATGTGGGCCAAGTTTCGGTCGAACCGTTCTTAAGATAATTCATTAAAACCATTTATGCAATTATATCGCCATTTAAAAAGCATTGTGTAGTGTTCCACCCCCTCCCCCTCTGCAACGGGGTGAGTATGGGGTAGCTAACCCCGACAGTGTTGGTTGCCTAGTAGCAAGAAATATTTGTGCCAAGTTTGGTCAAAATCGGTTCAACCGTCTAGGAGGAGATGTGGAACATACATACATACATACGTACATATATACAATCATATTTATATATAAGGATAACCGTTACTTGGTTAATAAGCCGTTTTTCTACAAAACTGGAAATACAATACTATTCTCAAACATACGAAAGCTCTACATTTCCACGTAGGAACAGAAGTTACAATAAAAATTGTGACAATAATAACAGTAACAATTAAAATAAGAGAAGAAATTATAATAATCATTATTACTAAACAAGCAAAATTGTTTGTTTCCAGTGGAAGTCATTATTTAACAAATAAACCGATTAGTAAGAAGTGTTTATGGCTTCTAAAGAAGATAACAACTTGACACCTGTGTATAGTTTTCCCCAAATCAGAAACAGTTTCTCTACTGACAGAGTTTCTACTCAAGAGCAGTGAAAAATTGTGTTGCAAAAGAGAATTAAAAAGAAAAAAAACCTCCGTTACTTCCCTATTGTATGCAGTGTTGAGACAAATTGCAGATCTCCTAAAAGCCTGTTTCATTAGCTTTAAAACAAGCTATAATATGTAATGTAAGACCAACTACAGGGTGTGCTATATGTTTGAAACAAGAATGGGCAAGTGCAAGATGCAAAAAGTTATCTCCACCTCTATCTCCGAAACCCTATATGTTCACATAAACATTTTTGCTTAGAATGACCTTTCCTATCACCTCCCAAAGTCTTGGATCCAATATGGTGGCCGAAAGCATTTGTCATAAAAATACAGAGCCTAGACGCTGAGGCTAGAGACACCAAATGTGGTATAAATAATGACCATCACGAGGAGGTTAGAAGCAGAAAATAAATTTGGGAAAAGTCTCCATCCTGAATCCAATATGATTCCTAAAATATAAGCACAGTATATGCACAGCCCGAACTACTGAACCTAAAAATACGAAATTTGGTATAAAACCCTTTCATCAAACGTGCATTAAAAGAATAATAAAAATGTTCAAGAAGTCGCCATCTTGAATCCAATATGGCGGACGAGAATATATTTCACAGTCGCTGGGGATAGAAACACCAAATGTAACACAAATATTGATTATCAATATGTGATCACGCAATGAAGTACGAAAAAATCATCATCTTGAATCCAATATGGCCTCCTAAAATAAAAATCAAAGCTATATGTACAGTCAAAGTTCTGAAGTTATATGTACCAAATTTGGTAGAAATATTTTTGAGAATGAGCAAGTCAAGGAAACAACGCCAAATTTTGAAAAAAATGCCATCGTGGATCCTATTTGGAGCCTAAATAAGATAAGGAGTGTATATGCACAAACCAAATGGCTGAAGCTATACAAACACAGAGTTTGGTATAAATGTGCATTATGATAAATTGGTAAATCCATTAGGTAAATTGGATAATACCAAGAATGCAATGGAGGGAATACGAGGATATTCGGCGTATACTCACCTTCAATTTTGAGACATCATTGTATGGCTACCTAAAATTTATGAAGTCTATATACCGCATCTATAGAGTGTGTAATAAATGTCAGAGCGTATCCCACCTAAAATTTTAGGATGACATCACTGGAAACTTTGAAAATGTTGTCATCTTGAATTCAATACGGCAACCGTACATACAATTTCAAAGTAGCCACCATTTCCGTACAATGTAAGCGTAGTTTGTTTTCGTCCACTTTTTCGAGGGCTTTTCAGACATCTTCGCTTTTTTTCTGTATTTTCATTTTGTTGGTTAAATTCAGATGGCAATTAGTTGTTTCGATTAAAGTCATATACAGGGAAAAGTTCCTATTTCGTGATTGCGACCATATTGAATCCAAAATGAAAACCATTTCAAAGTTTCATATTATCCCATTTACGTAGTCATCATAATGCACATTTATACCAAATTCAGTGTTTCTGCCTTCATCCATTTATTGGGTTGTGCATATACTTTCGTTATTTATTCAGGGCGCCATACTGATCCACGATGGGAACTTTTCTACATTTGGTATTCTTCCCTTTACCTGTCCATTCTCATGAATATTTCTACCAAATTTAGTACCTTCGATTTTTATTATAGGAGGCCATTTTGGATTCAAAACAACGACTTTTTCACACTTTTTTTTTATCATTTCGTGATCACATCTTGATAATCAATATGTGTATTTCATTTGGTATTTCTATCCCCAGCGATTGTGAAATACATTCTCATCCACCATATTGGATTCAAGATGGCGACTTCATGAACTTTTTAAAGAAAGTATTTTCGTAACACACGTTTGGTGAAAGGTTTTTATATCAAATTTCGTATTTCTAATTTTCATTCTCATTCCCATTCATCATAATCAACATTTGTCTTTGATGTTTCTAGCTTTAGCCATTTGACCTAGAAATATAGATGAAGGTTCTGAGGTCCAGGGACTTTACCGTCCTTTAAAAATAGGACAAATTGCAAGAAAGGGTATTTTTTTGCGGGGATATGAAGATTCGGTGTAGGGAAGTTCGGTGCAGGCCCTGGACATAAGGTGGACGCTTCCAGACCCTGGACCTGTTGTATCAGCAATCCATCATTCCTAGCAATTCTTGTGCAGTTTAGAACATTTTAAAATGATATAATGCATTGAGGAAAAATAGTTTTTAAATATTAATATATATATAATTTCATTATCATCATCATCATCATTTTCAACCTATGTCTATCCACTGCTGGATGAAGGTCTCTCCAACTCTTCTCCATAACCATCTATCTTCTGCTGTTCTTTTCCATGCTATTTTACAGTGCTTTTTCATTTCGTCACTCCATCTTGTATTACGACGCTTTCCTGGGCGTTTCCTGTCTCTAGGTATCCAGTCGAGAACTGCCTTTGTCCATCTGCCATCAGTTCTTCTTACGATATGTCCCGCCCACTGCCACTTCAGTCCCTTTATTTTCGCAATAATATCCGTCACTCCTGTCATCTTCCTGATCCACATATTTCTTTTCCTATCTCTTCGGGTTATTCCGAGCATACATCTCTCCATGCTCCTTTGTGTAGTCTGCAGACTGTGAATGTCTGATTTTGTTGGTGTCCATGTCTCAGCCCCGTATGTCAAAACAGGAAGAATACATTCATTGAAAACTTTTCGTTTCAGACACATCGGCAGTTTACTTTTTAATATGAGTGTATATATATATATATATATATATATATATATATATATATAATATCACTGGCGTGACAGACCTTGCGGCCCTTAGCCTGCCCCAATATCATGTGCAATTATTTCCACCTGAGTGATGGCCGTGGGGTCAGCACTACGCACATTTGAACCAAATTATTTTAGTACTAGTTGGCCAATGAAAATAAAGTTTTGGTCTAAAATGACAGTCTTTATTGAGGCAATGAAACTGTTGCAAATATTAAATGAAAATACTCTTCCTTAGTTATATATTTTTAATTTTTTAAATGTTGTATTTTTCTATTCAACAGGTGGGGTGAATAGGAACAAGCATTAATTTTTTTGTGTTACTTTCCTATTGCATTGCAACTGACATGAATTATCATCATTCCCTTACAGTAAGGCTATGGCTGCGAGAGTTTCCTTTTTACCTGCCCAAAATGGAAATCGAACACATCTGGAACGTCGGGATAGCCACACACGAAATCGATATCTGAGATTTTTCGGAATGACGTTGAAGAAAACTTACGAGCAAATTATTTTTCAACTTTGGAACGAGCAAATTATTTTTGAACTTTGGAAATGTTTTCCCTTATTTGTTAAGATATCTTTTGAACATCAGTGTTATGTCATACTCTTGTACGGAATAACCCTACTCTGCACACTCCACAATTTTATCAATAATCATTTCTTCTGTATTTTTTTTTTTTTTTACAGTATTCGATCTTGAGACTTCACGTTATATTGGTTTACATGTCTCTGTAAAACTGCTGTGGGTATGTCATATTTTTTACTAACACATCTTTTACGTTAGCTTGTTAACCATAATGCCCTTTTAGCTTTTTCAGTTAGGTCATTTGGGTATTTGCGATATTTTTTGGCACGGGGTTATGGTTTATTTAAAGACATTACGTACCTGTTCACGTGCCACTCTCAAAAATGCTGTTGTTAATATATAAAAATGTCTTTAAATCAAATTATGAAATTTCAAAACTAGTTTTGCACATGAAACATCGAAGTACAGTCAAAAACAAATTCTTTGAAGTCCCACAAGTCAAATTGCTTGGAGCGCCACCTTTGGAGTGAACAAAGTTAAACTTAATTAATTAGTATTAAGATTCTTTGAACAGTAGACCTCGCGATAAATTTCTGAAAGTTTTACTTAGGTTCGTCAGTTCTCATTCTTGGATAATTCATTTTCATTTTCTGGCTACATCCTTATCTGATTTCACCACCCCCTCCATCTTCCTCCGAAACAAAAGTAATTCTCCAAGCATATTTGTTCATTTCCTGTCAAAGTATCGTTTCGATTCATCGCTTTCCATTTTTGATCACCCCTGTTTCATTTTCTGGCTACACCCTTAGCTATTTTACCCCCACCCCCTCCGTAATAATATGCCGTAATACGCGAAGTACGTTTGCTCGTTTTCTGTGAAACCCACACAGCACATAATGTATAATATACGCATATTAAACGTCTAATACACGTTAGAATGTTTATTATACGTTTAATATACGTATATTATACATTGTGTGTTGCGTGGAAAGTTTTGTTTCGATTCGTCAGTTTTCACTTTTAGATCACCCCCTTTTCATTTTCTGGCTACACCGTATCCGATTTCATGCATCTCCGGAAACAAAGGTCGTAATCCCCGATATATGTTTGTTCATTTGCTGTGACAATTTCGTTTTGATTCGTCAGTTTTCAATTTTAGATCACCCCCGTTTTTGTATTCTTGCGATTTTATTCCTTATCCGATTTTACCCCGCTCCCTCCGAAACAATAGGCCGTAATCCCCAAATATCTTTGCTCATTTGCTGTGAAAGGTTTGTTTTGATTCGTCAGTTTTAATTTTTTTTTTAGAGCTTTCTTTTCCGTTTTCTGTCTACACCCTTATCCGACCCCCCACAACTGCGAAGTAACAGGTAATGGCCGAAATATGTTTGGTCATTTCCTGTGGAAATTTCGTTTTGATTCGTCCGTTTTCATTTTTAAATAACCCTCTTTTCTACTTTCTGGCTACACCCTTATCCGATTTTTACCCCCTCCCCTTCCTCCGATTCAATAGCTCATAATTGCTTATTTATTAAGCTCTTATAACAGAGAGTAGTTCATCAAATTCGTTTTTAATTGTGGTTTTCTTCGTTTTTCTATATTTTCGCACTATTAAGAGGGAATTTCACCCCCTTCCCCTGGTCTGATTTTGTTTCCCAACGAACTCGACCTGTCATTTGAACCAATAAACACTCTGTGAAACGAACAATAGACCTCGTGATAAACCTGCGAAAATTTCATTCGTATTTGTCAATT
Organism: Thermobia domestica; assembly: GCF_964235325.1. Lineage (NCBI taxonomy): Eukaryota > Metazoa > Arthropoda > Insecta > Zygentoma > Lepismatidae > Thermobia > Thermobia domestica. The sequence continues at coordinate 99,557,621 of NC_137463.1, read as the reverse complement.
TTCACTTTTAGATAACCCCCTTTTGTAATTTTCTAGCTACACCCTTGTCCGATTTACCCCCACCCCTTTCCGAAGAAATACCTCCAGATCCCCGAAGTATATTTGCTGATTTATAAAGCTCTTGCAACAGAAAATAGACCATTAAATTCGTTTTTTTTTTATTTTCTGTGTTTTTCTACATTTTTGCACTTTTAATGGGGTTCCACTCCCTCCCCTTGGTTCGATTTTGTTCTCCAACGAATGATCTGTAACTTGAACAAATAAACAATCTGTGAAAGTTTCATTTGAAAATGAAATGAAATCTTTGAGTTTTACGTCCCACGGTTATGCCGGTTAGGCTAAAGGAGACGGTGATAATGAGAGATGAGTGAAATGGTGGAATGAAGAAAGTGGGAGGAAACGGGAGAACCCCGAGAAAACTCACGAGCACGGTGTTTGTCCACCACAAAGTTCACTTGGCGGGGGCTGGGATCGAACCCGGGACCCCAAGCACCAGAGGTGAACGCTCTACCACTGAGCCACCGCGCCCCCCCAAAGTTTCATTTGAATCGGTTCACGCGTTCGACTTTTATCGTGCGACATACACACAGACAAACAGACAACACAAATGCCAAACTTTCGACTAGAAGACTTCGCAAGCTCGGTCAAAAATTGTCAACAGTAATGTAGCTAAAAATAGTTGCAGAGAAAAAATGTTAAAGCAAGTCGCCAATCCTATTATTGCATGCATAGCAAGATTAGAGTATGAAGAGTACCTCAAACAATTAATATAGGGTTTCTCTTGCATTTATAAAACCTAAGAGTGAACAAATTTAAAAAAATGAAAGTTTTGTTCGTATTCACCCCACTTGAAGGTATAAAGCATTACCATAAGATCTGCAGGGCAGGGATTTTTCTATATTCCTCAAAACTCCCCCTAACATCCCTTCAAAATTATTGAGAAACCCATCCTTCTCACTTATAGCTAGGAAGTTTCGGCGCAGGAACCTTCAATGCAAGAAATTATTATAATAGTTGTATTTCCACAAAAAAAAAAAAAAAAAAAAAAAAAAAAAACTATGAGACATGCATGGTATAAATTATTTAAGTCCTGCAGTAGGCCTACTTTTTTTTTTTATAAAAAAGGCATGTTTTGATATGTAATGACATATATTATCTCTTGCAGGTCCTATTTTACCCTATCATTAGTCTAGACATTATTATGAAGGTATGATTCAAATGAATACATTTGCTTCTAAATCCATGAAGTATCTGGGTTGTATAAAATATTTTATGGATACAAAAAATAAAAAAAAAAAATATGGATGATGTAATGGAAAATAATATTATGGAAGCAACACATATAGACAGGGTTGGAAATGGAAATTTACAAGTTATGGAACGCTGTAGTCCGCTCCGGTCCGAGTCGAGCCCTGATTATAGGACAACCTACTTTCGTGCATGGCAAAGTATTTACATTTTAACCAATAAATATCAACATTTTTTATCTTCTTATTGGATCACACAAACTGTTGTAGATGATGAATCTAAATTTAGTATGAATATACACAGTGGCGGCGATTGGGCGTTAAAAGTGGGGGGGGCAAGATATGATCTGAATATGTGTATATCAATGTTAGTGTTTCTGGTTGTTTCTAACACTTTGAAGAAAGGTTGTATAACTAATAGGATACTATCTTTTTCAGTTAAAATGCCGTATATCGTGTTTCATATTTAATTAAATAAATTCACAAGAGCAACGCACACTGGTACTAACCCTTGATTCCTTACTCATGAACATCTTAAAATTCTGTCTGGAAAATTGTGTGATCAGATTATTTAACAACATATTTGTAAAACAAATAAATAGAAAGGATATTATTAATCGAACTAATGAATAATGAGGCTTGTTTTGTAGAAGTTATATTTAAACTGGGGATTAATGAACAACTTATATTTTTAATTCCACACTTGCCATTAAATGTATGTTATTACTGTTATTGATCTTGTTTCTGAAAGAGTTTTTGGTGTTGTGAATGCTGTTCACAACTTCAAATGTTTGTTAGGCGAACTTTACAAGGTGTTCAGTAAGTCATTTACATCTGCAACACTTAAAAGTATCACGACTGTCACAGATGTCGCAGGACTGCTGAAAATCAAAAGATTGTTTCAGATACGTTGGATTTCAAATGAGAAGGATGCATTATTGGCAGTCTTTACATAATTTTCTTGTATAATGCAATTCCTACTTTTGGAGTATGAAAATACTGACCATTTCAACAGAGACAGTTTTAAACTGAGTGGTATTTACAAATAATAATAATAATAATAATAATAATAATAATAATAATAATAATAATAAACTGTCGGGGAAAAATAACATTCTATTGCTCGCTTTTCTTCTGAATATTGCGTCCATTCTGTCTAATATTAGTAAAATGATGCAAAAGGAAGCAGTTTCGTACACTGAAATAGAGAAAAAATTGGCTCTACAATCCAAGCTCTGAGAGAAATGCGTATGAAAGATGATGTCAACCAAAGTCTTTGTAAAGATAAGTATTTAGTGCACTGCAGATAAGCATCTGATACAGGGAGTGATGATAGTGAGTTTGATCAAATAAGGGGGCAGGTAATCCAGGGTTTAATAGACGAAGTGGAAAGAAGGTTTCCTTTTAAAGATATGCTAAAGTGCTTTTCAATGTTTGAAAATAAAGATTGTAATAGCCTGAATGGTTTATACGGTAACGTAGGCGTACATAAAGCAGCTTAATTGTTTGGATTGAATCTTGATACTGCAGTGTCAGAATGATTTGGTTTGATTTAGTTTAACGTCCCACGGATATGCCTGCTAGGCTAAAGGAGACGTGGACCTACTGATTATAATGGAATCCGAATCACTTTGGTCGTTCAACTGTATACCACCGTGGAACTAGGGACCACGCTAACCGAAGTCAAGCGTGCTAGCCAATAGACCAAGCGGGGGTTCTACAATATCAGAATGGAGAGAGTACAAGTCAATTTCTAAGTCGGTAAATAATTTTCAAGTTCTTAAAGCCTTAACGCGGAAAGTTCTTTCTGTGCCATTATCAACTGCTGCCTGTGAACGTGGATTCAGTGTTGTTCATATTAAAAGTTCCGAAAGAAACCGTATGTTGGCGGGTACCTTGAAATCTTTATTGATAATTAAACTCAGTGGGTTTCCTTTAAAATTATGAGATGCTATTACTGCTGCTCATACGTGAGTTTCTTCTGGCCATCACATTTTCAACTCCCGTTTCACACGGAAAGAAAGTGAAGTTTAATCTTAAAAATTTTCTCTAATGTAAGATACGTTATTGCAAACCACATTTTAGGTCTATATATACAGTAACACAATCATTCAATACTCGTATTATTGTGGCTCCCTTCGGTGGTCTAGTGGCTAGCACGCACGCACCATCTTCGGTGCACGGGGTCCTAGGTTCGATTCCCGGTGGGAGCGCCTTAAAAAATTTAAACGATTACGATGGTTCGGATTCCACCTTGAACTGTAAGTCCACATCTCGTAGCCTCGCTGCAGAAAAGGGTCATCAAACTTAAATCAGCAAATCAATCGTATTATAGTGTTTGTGCTTTTATTTTCTAAAGTTTAACGTCCTACGAATATTCAGTAAGGCTAAGGAAGACGGTCATGATGAGATGAATTATAAGGGTGGATTAAGACAGAAGGAAGCGGGAAGACCCCGAGAAAACCCCAACACAATTGTTTGTATACCACAAGCAGAATTTGGTGCAAGCTAGGATCCAACCATTGATCCCACGCACCTGAGGTGAGCGCTCTACCACTGAGGCAACACGCCTTTTTGTTGTCTATCAAGTATTTGTATTGAAATCATATCTGTTATTTATAATAATATATTGTTGCTAATAATACAATATAGATACATAGTATTATTTAGACTTACAAAGGTGACCGTATATCTGAACGACCAAACTGAAACACTACGTACGTAGCGAAGAAACGAGAATTTCATAAAAAATAATAAAAACTATACTCTGACTCTACAGCTCATGAGGATCTATGGTTGGCCAGGTGGAGCGCTTCAAGTTAGTAGTTCTAATGCTTGGTTAGGACATCGGTTCTCAGGGACTATTATTTCTGACTTATAGATCTCTACAGCTATTTTCGTGAATGCAGTCTTCAATATGATGGTAAACACAAGGGTACTGTGTTCCCACGAGAGTCTAACCCTGGACCATATGCACCGAAGTGTATATTAAATGCAGTAGATAAGTTACCAATTTTGGGTAAATGAATAAATAACATTAAAGTATTTTTAAATAACAATGACGACTAGTTTGATCATTTATTATTATTATTATTATTATTATTAGTAGTAGTAGTAGTAGTAGTAGTAGTAGTAGTAGTAGTAACAATAATAATAATAATAATAATAATAATAATAATAATAATAATAATAATAATAATAATAATAATAATGTTTATTTCTGTGCCATGAACAGCCTAACGGCAAAAATACAGCACTTTATCAGACAATATAAACACATATTACATACAATGTAAGCTATATACTGAAACAATAAAACATAATGATAAAATAAAGTAAAATAATATCGGATTAATAATTCCTTGTCAAATTAACACCATTTTTTTTTAGTATCAAAATAGTCGTCATAAATAGTAACAATAATATTTGTCAAGCTCAAAAATTCATGCTTTTATACTGTTAAAAATAAATTAAACAAAATTAAAAGAATTGGTCAGTCTTTTTAAAATTACAGATTTCGGATTCAACGGAACTAATGTTGATATATTTCTTGTATTATACATTGGTACCCTTATACCTATATTATGCAAGCAATATTCACTATGATAGCTATTGTCTAGTAATTTCTTAATAAAATCTCTTTCAATAACTTTTCTCCTGTCGCTCAATGCCTGCAATCCCCAAAATTGACACCAGTATTCATAACTACGTGAGTAGTAATCTCTATTCATTTTATAGCAGAGTAATAATAATAATAATAATAATAATAATAATAATAATAATAATAATAATAATCCATTAATATTTCAATTTTTTGGAGGCTCCACGAAGCATTAGTGTGGATCGTTGAACTTCTCCCCCCCCCCCCCCGATTTTCAAATGATTTCGCACCCTGTTGAAGGGCATGTATGTATGAACTGTAAACGCCTTAACTGGTAGAGTTTGTTGGAACAGACATTTCAAATTGGGTCGTTGGCGACAAGCCTGGACACATTCCTGGGGTGTCCAAGCTTGTCGTGGTCGATCCCGACAAGCCTGGACACATCTCATTTTGGATCGCTGACGACAAGGTTGGCCAACGACAAGCCTGGACACATCTCATTTTGGATCGCTGACGACAAGGTTGGCCAACGACAAGCCTGGACACATTCCTGAAGGTGTCCAGGCTTGTCGGGATCGACCCAGAGATGCTTTGGCATATCTCATTTTGGGTCGCTGACGACAAGGTTGGACAACGACAAGCCTGGACACAAAAAGTGTCCAGGCTTGTCGTCGTCCAATCTTGTCGTCGTCCAACCTTGGCGCGGTCCCGTGGGAGCCAAACCACATGAACTCCCGTCAAAAATCAAACCCGGGTCTCCTGCGCCAAAGACACGTACACTAACACCTTAGCCACAAGGGAGCTCTGCTATTATTTGTAAGGAAGAGGGGTCATATGGGCCTCGCAAAGTGGAGGTCGTAGTTTTCAAAAGGCTGAGAACTACTGTTGTAGGTTGATTGTAAGAAATGCTAAAGGTATGAACAGAGTATAAAGACATCAAGTAGATTTGTGAGTCTTTTAGCATTAGTAGTCGTATTATGGATACTAAATGGTTCAATTACTTTTCTATTGTTGGAGAGACTAGGAAAACAATTCCACAATGACTAAGTAAAAAAGTTATAACCAGGTGACAAAAGCATGTAGTGGCAGGGTAATGTGTCGAAAAACAGCACAGGTAACTTCAATTTATATTTGATAAGATCTAGATATTAATATGTGAGGATATTTATTTAGGCACCTTTCATATTAACCTATTTCACATTACGATTTAGTAGGCGTTTCAAGATAAATTCTACAAGACCTGCGTAGTAAGCAGTAATTAACTAAGTTGCATAACTTGCTTTATTGTATGAGTAACTATTTCTTAACCTGTAAAATATTCAGTGAAAAATATTTTAAATTCGGAAGCAACTGATACAGGAACTCAGATTCTTAGCAATAACATCAGTTTTAATTTCTGGGGTGGAGAGCAAGCTGAGGGGACAGAAAAATTTTGAGATACAACAAATTTTTGTATGCCGAAAAGGGTAATTTGATTTTTTCTAAGAATCTATATTGCAAGACAATATGCCTGCAGGACTAGCGTCGTCAACGGAGGAAGACGCTTCTCTTCTATTCCCCCCTCTCGTGTTGTCACTGATTCTTAACTTTTACATAATTCAGGGCATCACTAACGTATTAAAGCATGCAAAATGGAAGAGCATAGAGAACGAAACGTGTCTATGAAACTTTTACTAGAACTTTATAAGAAGACGGAAAAAGAGAAGGAGATAACGTATGTAGTAAAGAAAGTTAATAAAGGTTTTATGATAGGAAGTTCAATAGTGAATTTGTTCCGGAATGTAAACACACTAAAGATATATTCTGCAATTAAAAAATGGAAGAGAAGGAAAGAAAGAAAGAAAGAAAGAAGACGAGAGAAATATTGAGGTAGTGTGTTTTTCGTAAAATACAAAGCATTCTTTATAATTACACTTACAAAAGCTGTGCTCCCCCATGCAAAATATGTATTATTTCAATATTCTTCATAAATGATACGACATACCCTAAAAGAATGTCTCTATTGGAAGGGCCAGAGTTTATTCTGCACTGAGAGAAAGTAGATCAATCGAAAATATGTATCTCTACTTTTTGGGAATACTATCAGCGTTCTTTTGACTTTAACAAGATACTTGATTCTAGTCAATTTTTCTCAGTCACCTTTTGATAAAATATCTCAGGAATTTTTTAGTTTGTTTGGAGATCACACTTGCACCACATCGAATTGTGTATTAGTTGAATCTATGACTAAAAGTAATGGACTTTCATTTTTACCCGACTTCAATCCGACTTTTCATTCTCCAGTTATGGCTGTTTTTGCATTTTTTTTCGATAAATTTTTGTCTGGTCGTAGTGCCGAAAGGAAGCATTCCTGCATCCAGAATGGTCTAGATAGATAGATAGATAGATAGATCTGATATATGATAGACACTTAGATATATCTGATATAGCTGAAATGTCTATTCTTATGCTCTTAGCACGGCGAAAGTAGGTTTATGGAAAATATTTGAACCTCCTTCCTTCACTTGGAATATGCATTTCAATGAAACTGTGATAATAAAAATTCATAAGATATTTTATTTTTAACATAGCTCAAAGTGGGTACTATGTTCCAAAATTCATTTCAAACTCTGAAAATCGTAATATTCGGAATGTCCTACCTAATTCGGGACAGGTACAACTCTAGCTAAATGTATTTACAAAGGGAACTCGGGTCCAAATGAAAGCCGCAACGACTACCACGAGCTGAGACCCTATGCTGTCACGAGTTGTATCTGTAAGATTTTTGCGCGCATGGTGAACAAGTGACTGGTGCGGTATTTGAAATCGACTTTTCTCATCAGCAAGTTCCGTGTGGCTTTCGCTCATTCCGATCTACTACTGCTACTACTTGAAGTGTTTTAAGTTGAACTCTTCCTGAATCTGGCATTTTTTCACCGCATCGTCAGCACCTTATTGCTATATTTTTCAATCTGGAAAAGCTTATGATACAACTTGGAGTAAAGGAATTTTAAAACGTCTACATGACTGAGGTCTTCGAGGCCATATGGCTCAAATTTCAGTTAATTTTCTTGACGTTATTTTAAGACTTCTTTTTTTTTTTTTTTTTTTTTTTTTAATAGAACGATTCTTGCCGGAAAATAGTGATCTATCTCACATCCAGGGTCCTGTCTGAGATCTGCTGTGTTGACAATCTAATTCTATATTTCCGCTCCAGATAACTTCGAGTTAATACTCTACAGCTTCAACTCATATTAAATCGTCTTGTTTGCTAGTCAAACGTGGTAGTCTGTTGACTTTTGACCAAAAGCTCAGTGAATGTACTCCTGCCAATGAATTTGCCTTGTTGATCCGAATTTGTATCTCGGTGGCACACTTCTGTCATTTGTTGACACGATGCGATTTTTGGGTTTGATTTCATTGTTGTTTAAAGTGGGTACCACACATTCGAGATCTTAAGTGCTCTTGCCTACGAGCTATGAACTTGCTTTTAGTACTTTTCCACCGGACCTGGGGTATTGATTCCATTGTTCCGTTTGCGATTAAGTGGTAGTCTAATTCGATCCAAATAAGAATGTGGAAAGCGCGTATGAAAACCTGACAACTGTGGAGGCAGTACTTGTGAATTATAGAATTATTCTGTTTTAGGATAAGGTGAAGCCATATTTGGCAAAGGTCACCCATGATTGATTAATTGTGTGTTCCTTATTCTTCGGACAATTTACCATCAAGTTACCATTTGTTAGATAGCATTGAAGAAACGAAGGTTCCGAACCCTCGGTGAGATGATCCATACACTGACCGACATGTTTAGTTCACGTTCCGCTGAGTTTTACCACAGTTGAACCCACAATTCGCCCAGACTTTGCACACAGATAATTGCAGCTGGTGAGGTCTATTTCTGATTTTCTGTGTAAGTCTTGGTTCATGCTATCGGCTTGTTTCTTTGTAGAGCCAAAATCCAACAGAATATTTTTAGGCATTCAATAAATGGACAACTTTAGTAGCATTTTTGTGAAAAAGTTTTCTATTGTACTATTTGTTTATTTCTGAAGTTCTTAGTTTGATGTAACTAACTTGTTGGGAATTTATGAAATACGAAAATTTACTTCACTTCACTTTACTTTAGACTTATTTCCGTGAAGAAAAAAGTATTTTTCACCATAGTCTCCTTGACAGTTGGCATACATTTCCAAACGCTACTCCGTTACTCCAATAATTTTACTAATTCTTCAGCTACTAGAGGAAAAGTTTTGATCTAAGTAAACCATTGACATTGATTTACTGCCTGTATGCAAATTTTTTATCCGATGAAAGTAGTTTTCCACGCATATGTTTTTCAGCTTTAGGAAGACTATATATTCACTGAGGAACAAATCACATAAATAAGCAAAGTATTAAAGCAGTCCAAAGGCTGTGTAATTGATTACAGCTACTCTAACACAAAAGCGGTGGTTGGCTTCAATATTGTGATAAAGGAACACAGATCGCCTCGACTTTTCATGGTGTTTCTCCTTAATTGCAGCACATAATTTTCAATTAAATTTGTAGTGGAACCGGTTTTACGGCTTTCAGTTTTAGAAAAAAAAATTATGCTCTTGAAAACTTGCAAAAAACCGATTCCATTTTCTATCAAATATCTGTTTCAGTTTTAAGACCGGTTTGGTCTTAAAACAGATTTCGATTTTCTATCAAAACCATTTTGCTTCTTCGTGAACTTATATTTTGAAATGTGTACTACAAGAGTAACAACAGATACGTAGATGAAAATAACACTGGTTTCAGTAAGAACCGAAAACTCTTTTGGAGGAAACTGTTTCGGTGAAAACTTGACAGTTGTTGAAGAAAACCGAAACAGGTTCCAATGAAAAAGCAAACCTTTTTAGAGAGAATATAAATGTCAGTTTTTCTAGAAACTGGTTTTGCTCATCCCTAAATTAAATAAGAATGATATTGATCGGTTTTTGTTCGTCCTCCCTCGAAATGATCTTCAAAGTAATACATTTATTTATTTATTTATTTATTTTATTTTATTTTATTTGTGAGTCTTACGTTCCCTTTAGGTCAAAAAGGAAAATGAACTATGATAATGACATGAATGATAAAGAGACAATACATAACACCTTTGCATTGAGAGAGATCAAACCCATAATAGGCAGGCCCTTTGATCGCCAACCACCGCCTTAGCTCTCACTTGATCATATCATCCAGCTAAAGTAATACCTTCTCAATTCCAGAAAATAGATATCGTCATGTTACGTACTGATGACATCACCTTAAATTTCTTACGGGATGCGACCCTCTAACTTACTTTGGTTTCAGATGTCATAGTGTTGAGCCCGCGATTTATCCGTCGTTACATAACTGGTTAGAAATTTCAGGTTTTATATCCAAAATTTGACTTTAAATCACAATCTTCCATCTTTTTTGTGTGGAGTGGGAGACTACATTTAGGGTAGCCATTAGGCCATTCCTTTGACTCATTACAATATTTACAGAATATTTCTAATATAGCTGTATTCATCAAATAGTTTTCACGTGTAATGAACTTTTATATTGGGAACACAAGGAGGAACATTAACAACAGAATTATATTGGACATAGCTCGAAGTAGGAAATTCATTTCTACTATCTCTAAACTTTTAAGAAATAACTAGCTGAACCTGCGCTCCCTCTACAGCGCCTCATTCACATATGAGGATGAATCTCCTTGTCATTCCTCAGAACATCTGTGCATGTTCCTTACAGAGACAAGTGAAGGACGTCTTGATAAAAATCGGCAAGGGGAGAATTTATTCGATTAATTTTTCAGTATCTCGCACCATTTGCAAGATTTGAGCCTACTTCCGGTTGGAGTTTCTAATTCATGTATGACTAGTGTTTTCTTTCTTCTTGCATGCAGTATGTGATAAGCAAATATATTACATATACAATTAATTAGAATATCAGTTATATATGGTGTTCATTGGGCAAAACACTCAAAAAATAAAGATTTATGTTAGGCTCAAGAAATGGTTATCCTTCCTTTTTCATTATTATTTGCCCATCAAACAAACGCCTGAGACATATACAACCCCAATATACAACAGTGTGGTGTTGGAATGTATAACGCATAGGATATGATGCTTTAGTTTTTTTTTTTTTTAATTTCAACGCTTCCAGTGCAGCCTAAAAAATGTAATAAAGAAATAATGACCATGTTTTTTTGTTAAATATTCAATTAGAACTGGACAATCTACGCAAAATTTCCAATCGATCAGTGAAAAAGTAATCTTTCTAGAGCCTGTAGTTTCCGAGATCTCATTGTTGAAAGGATTGACCACAAACATATAAACATAGTTTAAAAGAACTCGGAAGATGGAAGCACAATTCACATGCATTAATTTTAGAGAAGGCTTATTAAAATAGAAAGGCTTTCAATAATAATTTTATATCATAAACTTTATGAAAAAGATATAGTTAACTAATTTAAACTATTTAAAGTACAAATACTTAAAATGTTTGTCTCTGTTAAACGTAAAATCACACATAACCGTAAATGAAAGATTTGAAAGCTAAAGTTATAGGTTGGAGCTCAGGCGCTTTGAATTGCTATTGTAGCATTTTAATAGACAGGTGATTTGCATGACACAGATAACTAAAGTTTTGCTAAAATCAACATTTCAGTAAATATACTGTACATACTCTTATGTAAGAATGTAGGAAAGATAGTGGAACTGGTATACTAATTCTTTCTACGTAATAAAATTTGTAATGCCCAAAATAAGTTCAATAAATTAATTAAAGGGTTTGAGTTGTAGGTGATAATGTGTGTGGGGCATTAAATCCGACTAAGATGATATTATTCTGATTATAGAAATAAAATGTTTGAAGGATTGACAAGGAGGTGGAAGGTATTTTTAAGTCTCCTAAATAAATTATTTTGGAAGGATTAACGAAAAAATACCGATTCCTGGATATTAAGAGAGAATGAATAAATGCAACTTACAGCACTATTCCTAGTCATTGTATGTATTTTCCAAAACAACATAAAAGAGATATTCTCCCTAAGACTTATAGTTTCTAGTTAATATCGTCCAGCATATCTTTTAGCCCTATTACTTTAAACAGTTTTGAAAGTAATTTAAAAGTCGGATAAACAACAGTAATTTTGTATATTATCAAGTTTACCAGTCAAAATATACTGATATTTAAGGTATAACAAATTATTAGCTGCTAGAAGTCTAGATAAAATATAAATATTTTGGATTTGAAGGCAAGAGATATTTCATGTATATCGTAAAGAAAAAGTAAACATCTTACCAAAGCAAATGTTTATATTAATAATATGTGTTACAGTTTCGGTAAGATAACGTTGCCTTTATCAAACATAGATAATGTATCTGATAAAGGCAGCGACATATTGCCGAAAATGTTACACATAACTAATGTAAGTATTTGTTTTCGTTAGATTTTTTTAAAAAATAATTATTCAATTTTTTAGGGTATATTTCAGTTTGATAACCTTGCCACAAGAAATTCATTCTCTCCGTTTTTTGCAAGTACATCTGTTTGAGATAGGGTTTGTTAATAAATCTAATACAAAATTTACCAGGTATTGTACAATATGGATGACATTTTCTTCATTGAAAGGAATGAAAGACAATTAACTTTACTGGAAAATTTAAAAATTACTTTAATTCCATTTAAGATTAATTTGAAATAGAAATCAATTCAGTTTTTAAGTTTATTAATATGCAGAAAAATTAATAATTTTCTATACAAAAATTTAAAAAAAAAAAAACTAAACATACAAGAAACCATACTATTTTAATGTACATTCATTTTGAATCCATACCCATTCTAAATTAAAAAGAACATACGGAAAAAGTTTTCGTAGCTTTCCATTAAAATGAAGAATCTTAGACTAATTTGAGACTCGGCAGAGTATAGAGAATTTGGTGTATGGAGTACGGAGAATCTGGTGTGTGTACGCGGCATGAACTTGCAGAGACCGACACACATGAGGTAAAATGGTAACTTAAGACACGGCTTACTAAGGAGAGAAAAGGAGTGAATTTTCAATTTGCGAGCCAAGACGATAATTTTTGTTTCTATTTCTGTCTGATAATTTTGTCACTCTGTTAATAATACCAGTCGGAAGAGCACAGCGGGCTTCGTAGTATAAGTAATTTTGGCCAATGTAAGTCGTGAATTCATAACTTTTTGCTTCCACTACGAACACCCATTCATGCAAAAACTTCCACTATTTACCCTACAATTAAGTTTGTCAACATATTGTGCGTGAATCATATGGAAAACCTGTTTCTAATCCTATCTATCTGTTGATGAACTACTTCATGCACTTGATACTTCGTTCTGTTCTGATAGTTTCTATAGGGTGATTACGGTATTTATCTTCATTGGATGTTGTGTTACATTTAAACTCCTGACACTATCATTTTACGGATCATAGGACTGTAAGTTCCCCAAAGCTGTAAGACTGATAGCAGACTTATAAAGGACGAGAGGTGGACTGCCATGATCATCAAAAACACCTTTAGATTCAATTGAAGAAATTTTGAAACGCATTGCACTGCAGTGGCCAAGTACAAATCTGATAAAATAAACTTCATCTTACATTGTTTTAATTTCGGAAAAAGCTGATAAAATTTCAATTTGCTGATAAAAATTCAAATCACTGATAAAAATTCAAATATATTATTGTAATATTTTGTGTAGGTAGAGTCAATAATGGACCAGGAATCTAGCCTTTCACCGATTTATTTATAAAAATACAAAGTAGTCTTTGTGTTTTACAAAGTCAATATATCAGAATCTCCCTTTTGACCAAGGGTGAAGGAATTAACGTTTCGTACAGGAACCCCTTCGCTCATAGCAGCAGGGGTGTCTTGTAGCGAGTTCAGGTGACGGTCCTAGGAAATCTTCTCGGCTTATGGCAACCTCGTGATGTATGGTTTATGTTGAAGAATCCCCTTCGCTTTAGAGCAGCCTCCAGGGATGTTAGGATAGGTAGAGCCCCTTAGTCCAGTGCGACCTCAAGAGCTGTTGTGGGTAAGCGATCAATGGTCAACTGATGCCTCCCTCCTCTGTAGTTCCTCTTTTATAGGCCCTCTTGAGGTTGCTCGTCCATCGTGTTGATCTTCGTGTCTTCCTGTTCAGTGTATCGTCTGCTTGTTTATAAACGTTAGCATGTCGTCCATAAACATGTACTCATGTTGCTATGTGGGGATTCTAACAACATATGTATGTAATTTTAGCCGCCTTATGTTTTACTTTCCTCACTAGCTTTGAAATCTTTGTGTTTGATTAGTTTGGGTTTACAAGTTACTGATTAGCTTGGTCGTCTAGTCCCAGAAGGAGAAACATCTTGATAATTGTGGCATAGCCCAACAAGAATGACTTGGTTTTGAGGTCGCAACAAACTGTTTATAGTCAAATGACGAGAGCAATAACTAGAAATGATTCGTTCTTGATCTATTGTTGTAAACAGATATGAATAGCGTTAGTTTACCATTTCCTGCAATCTTTGCATCTCCGACAATATCAAGTCATTGCTGTTGAGCTATAGTATTGGCAATACGCACCAGATTTAATTTTACACTGCTATAATGGTAAAATACTTTTAATGCTTTATTTGAAAATAAGCATGTTTTAAAACTCTTTTAAGTAACCTTTTCTTACATTCAAAAATAAAATGATCCAAAAAAAAATCGGTATCGTAGCAATGTTTTGTTCATTGTTGGCAGGTTAATATCACGGGATAATTGGTATAACTTTCATATTAACATTGTTGACATAAAAGAGTAGAAAACTAGTCATTCTACTATATGTAACAAATGAATTTCGAAGCGAGAATGAAAAGTGGATTAATTACTAGAGAGAAAAATAACACATACGATAAAAGGTAAAGGGTAAACATTTTCACAAACGCTTCTTCAAACATAGGATTGTGCTTATACAACTTATTTAGTGTGTGATTATATTTTTCTCATTTTCTGGTTTTATATATATAATATGTAATAGAAAGAGGGAGAGGGAAAGAGAGAACACAAATTCAAATGAATGAAGCGGGCATTATTATTACCAGCAATCACTTTTAAAAAAAACTATCGCACAAACGCAAAGAAGAGAGATCTTGGTTGTAAGGTACGTTCTCTGATACTTCATCATATTGCGAAAGAAACATTTAAGAGGAATTACCTAAGTAGTAAGTAATTATATATAATAAATATATTTCACTTTCTATTATTTTTAATTTTTCTTTACTTTATCCCAAGTCCGGCGTAGTATCAGATCACTGCAAATGCTTCTAAAACATTTTATTTTATTCGTGTTCGTGAAATAGTGTTTTCTCTCTAATATCTGTAAGACCTCTCCCTCTTCCACATAGCCATATATAAATATGTAATAGTCTCAAAGATGTTTCTTCTCAAATAGTCAATTAATGTGTCATGATGAACGATGTGTATTATTACATATAAGAGTTGCGGAAAATAGTTTAATTACGAACATAATATATTTTGTTCAGTTATGTTTATCTCAGTATTTTTGTTTAACTACGCTTTTTATTTTTCGTTATGATAATCTAATAGTTTTGGATGTGTAATGTTGGTGTATAATAAACAAAGACATTTTTTAACATCTGTTGAAGAAAATCCTTTGGTGTAAAGTCCGATGTTTGTCTCCAAAGTGACAGAGACGGAAGTTAAACACAAGTTGGTTGACATTGGTATTTAATAAAGACGTCAACAGATGCTATTTGTCTGTTGACACATGCTGTTCAAAATATACTCTAAAAATAAAAATAAAATAATACTCAAAAATACGATTTCCAAAGGAGTATAAAGATAAGCGCAAGCAAGCTATGATGGAAGAATTAATGAAAAAAAAAAAAAAAAAAGGATACCAGAGAGTACTGAGAAAGACTCTTTACATTTGATGCAAGCCGTGTTCCATCATGTATCCATGCTGTTCCCAATGAAGTATGCATTTATAAAGTTATCTTCTTCAAGAGCGGAAAATAAAGAATTAAAACATGTAAATAACATTTGTTGGTGCATAAATAATATTTATTTTTCATGGATTAATAAATCAACAATTTTTTTTAGCATATTATCTTTAATAAAGCGACACCTGATGTCGCCTTACCTCTCTTTGGCACATTTAGTGCTCTTCCACTTTCTTTTGGACCTTCATGTTTATGTAATTGGTTAGTTTGTTCTTTCCTAATATTTTACTACAAAATGTTAATATATGTTTTAATGGATTGTCATAGTAGTTCCCATTATAATGAATTGTGTATTTTATGTTGTTTTCCTTCTCTCCGCTGCTATTAAGTAAGAGAAAAATGTTCACCACTTTCTTTCACATAAAAACAAAATGGAAATATTACTTCATTTCGCATTCTGTACTCAAGTGCTGGTGGTTTTCGTCCGATTACCTTTTATTGCGATATACAGTCGTTTGTTCCTGTAGCATGGTAAATTTGAATGTAGCAGAAAGACTCTAGGAAATAAGTAATACTATATAGGTTAACAAATAGTCAAAAATAGTAAAAAGAAATTATTAAAGTGAAGATAAAATTCTTTGTTCGTTATGTCATTTTACATATTTCTGCCCAAAGCGAATTTCAAAAATTTGCTTGTTGCGTGACTCTTTGCTCTTTGTTGTTGATGTATGATTTAGGAACATTTTTGTTAGGATCCTGATATTGGTATCTTTGTCTTTCCTTTCATATGCCTATGCAAAGCATCTTCATGATCAATTACCGTAGGTAATCAACCGATATAAAGTGAGAGTTTTGTTCACAGTTCCCCATCACGAAGCACTCTCTCACTTTTCCTTTCTATATATATGAAAAAAGTAATCCTGGAAATGTTTTCCCTCCTTTCTCTTCCACTATGTCCTTGGCATTTCCAAATTCTCTTTTGCTTCAATCCGTACCATTCGGACTAGTTTCCGCCATTATTTAATGTCAATAGTAGTAGCTTTCTGTACATTCAGAGGTTGCTGAAAAATTGCGTGGAAAAAACTCCAATTCCAAGTTTTATATATATAATATCTTCTAGTAAATTACGGTGTATTTCACACTTCCACATAGAGCATAAAACAAATCAAACAAATTTCCATTAAATAAAGAATCAAGGGTATACATAGACACACGAACAAAACTCAAAGACATCACACATTCCTTGCGTTAGGAAATAATAAGCACAGGGAAATAATCAAATTATAGAAATTACCAAAGATTTGAAATCGATCATGCAAAGATTGAGGTATAGCTACGTGATACAAGAGTGTTTAATAGTCGTTTTAAACCAACAGAATTCAGTGAAATATGATATTAGATACTGAAATATGATTTTTTTAAAGGGTTCAATACAGTTTCGATAAAACATTTGTTTTAGAAAGCTAAAACAGTTATCTAAAAAGGTAGTGAGCCTTTTGCGCACGAGATGGCGTTGTTAGAGTCCTATATCTCAGGGTATATGAATCGCAGCCATTCAAGGCTAAAGTTGTTCGACAGCTGACAGTTGAAGCTAATGGATATGCCAAAAAAAGAAATGTTGCAATTCTTTGTGCATGTTTAGTGGGATGGATGGGCATCGTGCATCACGAGCTTTGCCGTCGAGCAGAACGATAGAACCTATACTGTCAACAAGTATCACGAGTGCACCTACCAATATATAAAGAGAAAAGTTGTCGTATACCACACTGACAACGCCAGACCACATACATCTTTAACGACCACCATAAATTGAAAGAACTTTGCTTGGTTTTAATGCATCCACCATATAGCCTGGATATGGTATCGTCACACACTCATTTGTTTCGGTCTCTACAGAATTGTGTTAAGTTAGTTTCAAAAAGATTTGTGAAAATCATTTTTTTTTTAACCAGAAACCACGGAAGTTCTGTAACGACGTGATTATGATGTTGCCAGAAAAATGGAAAGTAATTAAATAGAATAATACATATGTGATTTCATAAGTTACTTTCAAATGATATTCTCAATCTTGACCTCCAAAGGCTCAATACTTTGAAGGCAACCGGATATTTGTTTACTGTTTTTAGGAAATCTAAATACGAGTCGTGTACTATTTATCCTTAATTTAATTAAAAAAAAAAAATCAATTCAGCATCACAATTTCTAGTCTACGTTCCATAGTACTCGTATAGTCAGTACATCCTAACTCTTGCTTCTTCTACCACATTTTCTGTCGTCAATTGAATCCCCTCAAATGAATAAAAGAAACAAGAGGTTTGCTAAGGAAATTGTCTGTTGCTAAATTATTAACATTTCAAAAGCTGCCACTTATATTTCTTTTGTGCTTTCTTGTTCGTGGATT
Source organism: Thermobia domestica (assembly GCF_964235325.1). Classification (NCBI taxonomy): domain Eukaryota; kingdom Metazoa; phylum Arthropoda; class Insecta; order Zygentoma; family Lepismatidae; genus Thermobia; species Thermobia domestica. Next base: position 99,539,442 of record NC_137463.1, on the reverse strand, counting down.
AGCGGGATTTCTTAAATTCTTTAAGCAGGATGTATGACTAATTTCTGTAGTTATTAACATATAAAAAACATCGATATTCTTCTGTTCGTTTATACATTTAATAAGTTTGTTTAGAACGCACTGGAAATTATTGGCTACATTTAGCTGGAACAGATAAGAGTTAATGAGAGCTTAATTTAGGTTATGGAACAAGTTACAGATGGTAACACATGAGACAAAGTGAATATTATAAGCTGTTCTTAATATTTCTGCTACATTAAAATATGACACTTTGGAGGTGCCATAAAAAATCAGTGTACAAAAACAATATTTTGAACAACCCTCGTGTAATTCTATCATTATAAGTTTCTAATGATATAAACAGATCATTTCTAAAAATAACTTCTTTCTTTTCCACTCTCGTCAGAACAGTATGGATAAAACTCTTCGGAACGTTCCTGATAGGTCCAAAACAAACAGTGTTTCAAAGTGAATTTTCTAGTGTTTCAATTATTATAAAATTATAATAGAAGCACAGAAAGTTATAATTAATCGTACTCCAAATAATTAATACGCTTAAAACAGTGAAACGTGAATAAATATTATTTTCTCTGTTAATAGCATAATACCTTATCCTTCCTCTCCACTGTTGTGTACTGTGCAGTTGGCGGGAGATGAAAAATCTGCACTGTCACTGTTCTCTTTTCTCCTTGATTTCTTCATCAAGACAAGAAAGATGTAGTTGAATATTGATGCACCGTCAATTGGCGCTCAGCTTTATACAATTTAGCTTTATACAGTTTTGTTATGAAAAAGTACAGTGGAAATGAGTCGTTAATAATAACTAATATGTATAATTAGTCTGCAATTAAAAGCTATCTTAAGTAAAAACATACTAATAGTGGCTGAACGAGAACAGATATGGTTTGATATACGCAGTTTCGTCATCATGGTGTATAATAAAATACCTTCTTTATTTAACAATTCAGTGGAAGCTGTTTCTTCTAAAATGCAAGCAAGATCAGTGTAACTTAATACTATTGCCGTAACTAGATTAATATTTGTGATATACGTTTATAACGTTATATAGTGTCGGAAAATAAATCGCGCAGCCGCGACGCGAACTCATAAATGAAGGGGCTAACCATAAAATAAAAAGTGAGAAATAAATAAAATAATTAAAATATGAAATAATCGAAGTATTTTAATGTGTTAATATTATTATATTTGTGTATAATCTGTGGTAAGTTGCATACTGTATTTCAACAACACAATATTCTATATATTTAATAAATGTTTATCAATAATATTACATTTTTTACAGCTCCCGAGAGTAATAATCACAATGTGAAATATCAAGTTAACGAATAATTATTTTGTTACTATGTTTAGCGTTGTGTAGGTACAAGTTAACTTTATAGTTACCGGTACTAGCTTGTACTTGCACAAAAATATGTTCCTAGCGTTATTAGTGACTATAGTTTCATTACGTCCAGCGACCCGTACCTTTTGGACTGTAAAAACCTAATAATAAATAACCCTAAACCGTTATTAACCGTTCGCCCATAACAGGACGCGAACCCAGGACTGTTACAGAAATACATAAGGGAAGTATTTTTCTTTGTACGCAGGTTTTAGTAAACCAAACATCAGGAAACGGGCTCTGTGAAAGTTTTTCTTTAATTGCTTGCCTTTCTGTAAGATCTACCTTTTTTTTATTTTTTATTTTTTAATAGTCATTAAATTTGTAATAACTTTTCTCTGTCTTCAATTCGTCATAATATCATGCACGTTGTATAGGTGAAACATACGATAGCGTTGTAACATATGATAGATAGTTTGTTCAGTTTTGGAATAGTATGGATTGTCATCCAATAGAGAATTAAGTCCATATATATATATATATATATATATATATATATAAAATTTTATTCCGTATTTTGTTATATATAATTTTATTAGTAGTATCTTTTCCTGACATTTAACTTTATTTTGTATTTATTTTTCTAATATGACGTGCTTGTTGTACATTTTCATATCAATTCATTATATAAAAGTTGTATGTCATTGAATACCTCTTTAAGATTACTTTTAAAAATTGAGGATAATTATTGATTATAAATTTGTTGTACAGCTTTTTCAAAGTTACAGATTTGTGTAAATTTATTAAAATAGTAAAGTTTATTTCTAGCTTTCTAGTTGTTTATTCTCATTAAATCTAACTTACAGGCTTCCATAATTCATTATAATAAACACTGAAATACAAGCAAGTTGATGTTAATATTGGTCATATTTGAAATAATTTTCTGCTTTTTCGTAACATTCATGGAGATAACATTAGACGACGTAGTTGGTGTGCTCACTTGCGATATCATTACATACCTAGAGCAATCTAAGCATTTCTGCTCTTCATGGATTATAACTTTTGGCTGTTTAGTTTGGTGCATTTTAATACATAGATCACCAATTCTCAGTTGTTACTTGATTGATTGAAGTTTTACGTCATCTTTCAGCACTGAGTCTATGTGGGATGGAACTTACTGCTCAGAATGAGGTCTGAACAACTTGTTGAGTTTGTACGGGAGACAAGACCTTTGAACAAAACCTAGGACAAGCACAGATAGTAAGCGCGTTACCCATTTACCTACGAAGGGGATACTCAGGTCTTTAATAAAGTGCCATTTTAATCATTTGACTAGCATAGTAACAGCTTGAACAGCCTTTTTCAAACAGTGTACCTAGAGAAAGATACCGCAAACCGGAATATTATGCACGCAGCTCTATAGAAAAGTCCATTATTTATATCTTTCAAGACAGCAATAACTAGTTTCTGTTAATCAAAAGTAAATAAAGTCCACATACCTTGCGTATTTGAACTTTATATTTGGAAATCGACTATTTCGATACCTACGCAATTCTCTGATATGTTTAACAAGGTAAATGTAACCTTGAAGTAGAAGATCGAAGTGATGAATTAGATGTTAGTCCTTGTATAATCTTCATCCAAATATTAAGCCATACAACATCTTAAAACACTGCACAATTTCTGAGAACTCAACTACCGCTGGAAAATCGAGCGGTGTTTCTAAGAAATTGTATATCTTAATAATTGAATGAAGATACCAAAGAATTAACATGTAGTTCAGGAACTTCATCTTCTATTCCGAGGTAACATTTGCCTTGATAAAAACACCGGAGGATTGTATAGGTATCGTAAGAAAAGGCTTCCAAATGAAAATTCCCAATACGCAAGGTACGTGGACTTTATTTACTTTTTATTATGCATAATTCGATATTACACAACTTTAACTTATTTTTCGGTATTTGATAGTCAGGTAGTTGCAGTTCCTAGGGCAATGTTTCTTTATGATAAAAAAAACTTGAAAATTTGTCATTAGATTTTTTTAAAAAAAGTTAAAAATATTTGTGTGTCGTAGAATTTAAAATTACATAGTGTGGCAAAAACTGAAAAAGATTGAAAAACACTGACTTAGAATGACAAACTGAACTACAAGGGCTGTATAAAAGTAATGGTAAGATTGTTATAATTCGTACCTCTCTATATGCACAGGAGAACACCTGTTATATTCCTTTAATGTAATCGCATTCTATCTCTATTGCCTTCTTCTAGACTTGTGGAAGATGTCGTACACCGTCAATGCGTCCATCTTTGGCGATGTCTCACAGGGACCGCCATATGGGCCGGATGATTTTTCTTGTGGTCTAGTGCTTCCCGCGAAGTGATTTCTTTATTTTGGCGAAAACGTCGTCATGAAGTCCCTGAAAACATTGTTGTGTACTGCACTCACGTTCCAGTTCAATCTGATCCATGCACCTTTTTTCGTGGAACTTCTACTTTCCTTCTCTACTTTACGTCACTGCTGCTTTTCACTGGAGCAGTGTATCACTGTGTATTACGATTGTTTTTTTTTTCTTCTTCTAACAAAGAATACTATCTTGTAACAGGTAGCGTTTTATTCATTTTATTCACATACCGTTCTGGTACTATCAAAATTGATTTTAAATTAAAATATTTATTATAAATTCATAAGATTTTCTAACCAGAGAAATTTCTGTTATCAACATTATGGTTATTCTCCTCCAGGCATGTAGCCAAGGGGGGTCCGGGAGGTCCGGACCCCCTCCTTCGATATCAGAAATGAAAAAAATTAAGGAAAGATGACCCCCCCCCAAAAAAAACGAGAAAAAGATGAATCAGTGTTAAAAATAAAAAAGCTACACCAAACGTTTGATTACTGTTTCTTATGAGGAGCTTTGTGTAGAGGAAACGGGGGCGGGGGGATCAAGTTAAAATGGATATTATTGTAACTTGGTTATTATTGTAACAGAGCATTCCGAATTCCATCTAGCTCCATGCTAATTCTATTGACTACAAATGACAATCGATAAACCGGTTCTATCAGATAAGACTCTCAGGTAGAACTTAAGAAATGCTCACAATCACCAATAATATAAGCCTGGCAATATAAATCCCAGTTACACTTATTAAAGGTTTTTTTTTTTTTTTTTAATTTCGCGGAATTCTCAGAATTTTTGCTACTAGTCAGGAATTTCAAGCTTTCGAAAAACATAGTGCCGTTCTGTAATAGTGTGGACATTTTTTATCATAGTTTTTCGTAATCGCTTCTCTGCAGTATCAAACATGTTATTTTAGAAAGTTTTCTACTGCTCCTTTAACCTGTCATGTAGAACAGACAATAGTTGACGGAATAATAAAAGCAAAAAGTTACATGGAAAAGAAATTCTGTTAACATTTAATTCAACAGAGAAAAGAACGCAGATGTTATAAAATATTTTACAAGACATTATTGCATATGTACTTTCTACAATCTGTATTTGAGTGAACAGAGAAAGGAACGTAGATGTTGTAAAATCTTTTCCAATATTTTTTGTATATTCTTTTACTCGAGATTTCTTCATAGTTTGTTATTAAAATACTTACTAACATATCCTCATTTTATTGTCCTAACAAAGAAATATATGTTGCCAGCAAAATAATTTAGATTGATCGGGGCCCTGGTGTAATAACCGCAGAATTTCATGTCACGGACCCCTCCCCCCCAATTACGAAATGTTGGCTACGTGCCTGTCATCCTCTAAATATTCTAACATTATTGGCAGGTTACTTTGCCTCAAGTTGAGAATTTTTCTCCCACTACATTCTCCCGTTAACTTCTCTATCTCGATGTGTTATCCGTTTCAATATCGGCAACCAATTAAAGTTTTGTGCTCTCTGTTCATCATTTTCCTTTTACCATACCTATTCTCACAGACTTCAGAGTTCAATTTCTTCTTAAATAGCGTTTTAACTAATTATATATATATATATATATATATATTAAAAAATCTATCACCAATATTGTTCTTTTCTTTCCTCTGTATCCAATACTTCCTCATTGGTTTTCCATTTCACGCAGCTATTGTTTTCTATTCTTCTCTAGAACCGCGGTGGATCAGTGGCATAGCGTACACCTCTGGTGCATGGGATCCTTAGTTAGCTCGCGCAAAGTGAGCTTTGTAGAGGATAAACACCTTGTGCGTGGGTTTTCTCGGGATTTTCCCGTTTCTCTCCACTTTCTTCATTCCACCATTTCTTTAATTTACCATCATCACCGTCTCCTTTAGCCTAGCCGGCATAACCGTGGGACATAAAACAAATATTTAATTTCATATTCTTCTCTACACTCATATTTTAAAGATATCTGTTGTTTTTACTCATTTTTTCGTAATGTTCACGATTCTGTTCATACAGTACAATGTTGTACATGCAGTATTTGATGTACTTGATAAATCTTTTTATTAAGATTTTATTCAGTGATTCAGAAAAGAAATAATAAATGAACGCTTATCCTCTTTGTTAACGGTTCCTTTTTCCATTTATATTCTTTGATTTGGAATCGTTGAAAATGTTTGAAACGTCAAAGGAAAGAATGAAGAAAGTTTTATGAAAATCTTTCTTGAATATTAATCTTCATTTGAATTTTAGACTATTATTCATTTGATCATTATTTTTATTCGTGTAACTACAATTATGCTTCTCATTACAGCAACAGAAGTGGATAATATTCGACGAATTCATAAATAATAATAATAATAATAATAATAATAATAATAATAATAATAATAATAATAATAATAATAATAACGTTGTGTTTTATCTTTTAGGTGAAAGAGACGGGTGAACTCTCTACATGTCTCCAGATTAAGTACTACAAACAAGAGGATGTGCAACACTGCGAATGGGGCAGTCGACTACATTGTATAGAGCTGGATTGCAGTGCGAACGAGAGCTCCATGTCTGTTATGGTGAACAAGGAAACTTATCGGTAACCATATACGGAACGCTCCAATTATCGCCGCACCCGCAAGACATGACGAAAAAAAATGTTCACTTAAAAGTGTGCAAATTAAAATTTGAATTGTCGTCATGCACCCTATAAATATGAAGGGAGAAATCTTGTATGTAACTTATACTAGAGTCACAGTACACATATGCTCTTGCGATTCCAAAGAAATACGTATATACACGGCATACGTACAATACGTACAATTCACATTGTTTCTTCGCTGTATTTATTATTTTTAAATGCTAATATGTACACATTGTGTGCCTACTGAGTGTTCTTTAATCACTCAAAATGAACTTTGACCAAGCTGAAAATATATCGTCCATATATTTGTCTTGTTAAATTATATATATAAACATATAGAACTACATCTATATGTCAATCAGTCACTGTTATACTCAATTTGTTTAAATGTAATCTAACTAAAAGAAGTAATTGTTAATATCTTGTAGGGGGAAAAAAAGTGGTTTCAATTGTAATGTTATTTAATCTTCACTCTTCCTAATATATTCTACCTGATATTAAAACGGGAACAAAGATCAGTTGCCATCATCATTTATATTAATACGATTACTGCACGACGACAAAAAGGAACAGGTACTAGCTATAAATATGGAAAACGAATTTTATTTTTAGAATAAAAGTCATTTTTGTTAATATTGTATTTTGATAAGCGGAATAAACTTCAACGTATCTTTTCATTAAAATACCATATTTGTCACTATGTTAGATTATTAGCCGTTATTAGTAGTTGATGTGATATAGTAAAAATAAGAAAAGTAAACATACATCTTGGCAAATTTATGAGTTTGTACGCATGATTAAATATTCAATGTTTAGTGTTCATTACTAAATGTTAAGTATTTTCCAAGTAGACAAAGACAAAATTAGTTTAGTACATTGAGGTCAAGAAAATAAGTATATTATTTCTAATATGAACGGTAAGTGTATTAATTTACACTTAAATCATTTTATTCATTGAATTATTTTATTTTTATTTATGTATTCATTTAGTTTGTTCTGAGAAAAATATTTCTCGTCTTTTATAACATAAATGGAAATCCTATTTTTCCATAATATTTCAAAGTGGATATGATTGAAATTTAGATACATATTATTGTGTTCTATTATGTAAAATATCTTGTGATAGAAATGCGATAAATACGGCCATTATTCCTTTTCGTTAGGTTTTATTATTTATGTCAAATAAGAGGTTGTTCGACCTATATATTCTATATTATATGGACATTATAGATATCTATTTTGATAGAAAATTAATATATTATAAAACAATAATACTATCTCTTCTTTTATTGCTTTGTAACCTCTTTCAGTATAGAATAACAGTAAGATCTCATCGACAGCAATCAAAAGCTTTTTTTATGTGATAAGTACGGAACTTTAAAGTATCAAGAATTAAAACTACTGTAATCAGTTAATAGTTTATTTTATTAATTTAAAATCTAGTTAATGTTTCAATTCCCAAAATTTTACATGGTGATGGCAGCAGTTTACTTAAAATAATTTATTGTAGAACTGATCTGGACACTGAAGCAAATTTCAAACGGATCAAATAATGTTTAGGCTACGATAACACAAGTTTGACCAAGCTATTTAGTATAATCACAAATCTGTTCCAATAGAAACCGAATTTTCTGAAATTAAAAAAAAAAAAATCATAATGGCATATTTTTGGACACTAATTTTAAAACATCAGGGACAATAGTTATAACTTTTGCTAAAACTGTTAAATTCGTAAATTTAATATATATTTGTATATCATGTTTATAATACGTCGTGTTTATAAATGTTATTTTATAATATATGCAAACCATTGTTGTAAGGTAATGTGAGTGAAATCAATATACAACATGTTTATCATATTTAAAAAAAGAATATATATTTAACTTATTGAAATGTAATTAAAGTCGAAAATTTGTAAGTAAAGATTGTAGAGTCATTATGTATATTTACATATTCAGCGAAGTTATTTCATGTTAGTCGGTTGCGGTGAGCCAACGAGTGTTCCGTCACTAGTCTTATTATTTTAATTTATACAATAATTATGTGAAATTGTGTATTCTTATCTTTACGCCCTGTTTCTTCTTTGTCTTTTTCTCTTCTCCACTCCCTTACAAACTCAAGAGTAGAATTCATCCTTGTAGTTGATTCCTCATTTCACTCTTCCTGCGTTTCAAGATTACCTTAAACACAAAACAGTAAAGCAAAATGCACTTCTAATGTCCACCATCGAAAGCTTATCGAAGAAAAATCTTTATTATTTGTAAAGTGATGATTTGCGTTTTAACATGAAATTATGTATACACATTATTTGTTTTGTATAATTCATTGCACCCTAGTATTTCCAATAATTTCTTCCATGATGCTTACTATAAATTATACTGATAAGTTGGTATTTATTTTCAAAAAGACATTATGTTCAACAGACAACTAAAACTCTGCCCTTTACTCCTTTCGTGATTATTTTTAAAACTTTATTTTTCGTAGAAGTTAGTACTTCCTGTACTAACAGAATACTGTACCTTATCGTGTGAAAGCGTAACTTAGCGGTTTTATTCTTTTGAACAAATGATACAGTATAGATTTTTTGTTTTTATTTAAGGGCAGACGACTTAACCATCTTACACTTGATTCAGTTAAAAGTAACAGATTTCCATAGTTTGTGCAGATAAAACTCTTTATTTGTACAAGCTATGAATATTATTCTCAATACATTAATCCATGCTATCAAATAAACATATTCTTGTCTTTTATCCTGTCTCAAGTCAAGTAAAGATTTTATATTATTTAAATAATAGAATTTACTATAATGGCAAATTAGTAGAATCAAGGTTAGAAAAGATCTAGAATGGAAGAAAATTCCTTATTAGCAATATGGAAATGACAAAATTTAGTATATGCAGTGATCGAATTGTAAATCCAGAAGGAGTATAATATAGTTTTTGCCTTAACAAGTGCATATCAAATTTCGAAATATATTATTTCCTGGATATAAATAGTACTTTTTATCAATAAATAAATATATATATTTGTAAAATTCATTCACGAATGTTGTTAATTAATTAATAACTTTTATCGCAATAAGTGGAAGAAGCATACTGTAAGTAATTCACACAATGATTAAGTTTACTTTCGGCAGAATATCACAGTGTTCATTTGTATCATCATGAGAAAATGGATATATATCTATTTAAAACAGAAATTGTATCTAGATTCATATAATGCCTCCTTCTAACTTTGATTCTATTAATGCTTTTTTTATAAAAAAAAGAAGTTTACGATTATATATGAGTAGGTAATGAAACCTGTACCGTACTATTTATGGAGGTTTCTTGTCTAAAATTTATGCTTTATGCACTATGAATCATGCACGTTTAACAGCAACACTTAAAAATATAGAAATCTGCACCTTTCTTGGATCTTCCAAGAAAAATTATTATTATTTAAACGTCTTTCTTTTAGTATCACTTCTTGCACGAATCAATTTGCACGTCCTGAAAAGAAAAGCTTTATTTCCATAAATTTTTCTTGCAGTTTCTTTCTGTAAATTTAGGAAAAGCACTTGTAGATATTTGAAGCTTTGCTTAATGCACGAATAGTAGTGAACTTCAATTGAAGTATACTAGAATATTAATTTCTAAAACATAAGCAGTTCTATCTTCATTTCATTTTTGAATTTTGACCGTAGGTGATTGGATTTGTATAATTCGTAGATTCATTTTTCATGTAGATACTCTGTAGCTAGTTTTTCAGTATTTTACATTGTAAGTCCACAGTTTCTGTAGGAAAAGGATTCTTTCTTTGACATGATGTACTGAAATATTTTCACAATATTGAAATGCTTTATTAACGTGTCAAAGGAATTGTTTTCATCTGTTCACATTACAAAACTTGGTCGATTGTTGGGCTGAGGACTTGGCAAATACGTATTTTTTGTTTTCGTCGACTTTATAATCGGCACTCCTGTCGTCTTTCTGCATATTGATTTTATTTTGAAGCAAAATCTACGAAGGCCTTCAGATTTTCTTAATGGATCAGATAGTATATACCTAGGTATGTGGACAGATATATCTAGGTATAATATGAACAATTATTTTCAAGTGTGTTTGTTATTGTTTTATTATTGGTGGTTTTAGTCGGATTAAGTTCATTTTCCAAAAATAATGTACGGTAATGTTCAGAAAACAGTCGTTTGTCTCCCTTGAAAAGACCTTCCGTTCACAAACTTAAAGCAATGTTTAATAATGAAATGTTTGCAATAAAAATCCGAAAAGATAAAGAAAATAAGTATTTGCTGCTACTATGGACAACAGTAAATGTCTTTTTAAAGCAAGATGTAGGCTACGCGTTTTTGCTTTTATAATTTACATTTATACTTATTTTACATTTATATTTATTTATAATTTACATTTTACATATTTACTTTTATAATTTACATAATTTACATTTATATATAAATAGTAAAATAATTTACATTCAATTTTATTCGAAGCTAGTCACGTCTAGAACGCGTTCACAAAGATGTTGGAAACACTTCTGAAACCGATTTTGCAAAATATCCTTTAGCTGCACCATCGTGTTAGCAGTGAAGCTAGACTTCTTTTATCACTTATGTATTTTCGTCTTTTCGTTGCCTTGTCCTATGCTTTCTCAAGCAGTGTTACGTTAATGTCTTTGCCAGCTATACTTAAAGATGCACAATAACCTATTGATTACAGACAGTTAACTAGCAGAAAGAAATAAACAAAAAGAGAGAATGAAAGAAAAGAAAAAACTGCTATCGCTGCAGTTGAAGAGAATACAAGAACTAAAATCTACCATATCACTACGATATTGTGAACACCGCAACTTACAAAACCTTTATACGGCAAAATCGTTACAATTATTATTTAAAGTAGAGACGACGAAGTAGGAAAATTTAAAATTCCTTACGCGAGAAGAAGGCACTGAAAGCGAAAAGTAATTTACATTTATATATACATTTACATTTATACAAATATATATATATACATTTATATTTTTGGGAAGTCGATTAGAATTATCACAATTTCCTTGGACAGAAAACAAATCTATTCATAATCTACGCAACATATCGAGTACATATGTTTAAATCTAGATAAAGAATTGGATGCCACCTGTTCTGTATTTCACGAATATATTATGACCCATTGTTTTAACCGCAAAAAGAATTTTTGATTCCTCAGTCTCCAGTTTCTAGGACCAAGGCTTTTCGTCACAAACTGACTACAAATTCAGATTAAGAAATAAAGAAAATTCCACGAATAACGCGAATATCCACAATTTGAAGAGACCGTATTATAAATTGGTTGGATTTTAGTTGAGGACCAAATTAACGAACAATAAAATCGTGTGTAGAACGAATTTTGCTATATTATCGAACTATTTTTATCTAAAATTTGAATAAGATTCTTTTCATGTCTTTTCTACTTTAGTTTTAAATGTTAAATCATTGTAGAAAAAGTATCTAATCGCAAAAGAGCATGTGAACAAAATCGTAACTTTATTATAATACCTCACTGGACACGACATGAAACTCGGGGCAAATCAAAAAGTAAGTAGTCTATGCTTATTTGTTGTGGCCAACAATTTGTAGCAAGATGAGATCCTTTCTTATATATATAAAATCACTGACATTTTTCATTCATTACTTTTAAAGTTCGAGTCTTTCTCTAATACGTAAGATAAATATTTTAGTAATGTAGTATTAAGTTTCGTTTTGAAAGAAAATGTTGATTTTCTTCATTGGATTATTTTTTAAAATAATAATGGTAACTATATTGCGACATTTACCTACTTTCAACAGATACTTGGGACAGATGTAAGTTAAACCAAACCCTAAACTTCTACATAAATTTACTGTAGTATGCATATTATTCTGTGGGCTTAGTACGATATTCTGCACTGGATTGCTACCTTTTTTAGTCTTTATCTGAAGAAATGGTAGGAGTCGTTTGCACGCAGTAGCTTTAGTAGAGTGCTTCTTTTAATTTCTTCTTCTTCATTATGATTATTATTTCTAGGATTTTAGGTTGCTTTGAAGTTTTCTATTTTGATTTTTCTATCTCAGTCTTTCCTCTTTGACTCCTATTGACACATTTGAATGATTTTTCTTAATTTCCAAAATTAAAATTAAAATTAACAAACGTTTATATTCTAATTTTTCTTATATGACTCTGCTGGTGGCGTGTTCTTCTCACTGTTTTTCTCTGACTTGCAGGAGAGCGGAGTTATTAATCCACATGTGGCCTTTAAGTCTATTCCTTTCATCTTCGCTTCTGATCATCATCTTCCGGATGCTGTGTAACAAGTGGACGTGCCAACTGATTCATTGCTTCTAATTACTGAAGGAACCTTTAACATTTTTTTTTATTCTAAGACTACTAAAAAAATAAACAGCAGAAATCTATATCAAAAGCAACACATCTCATGCTTTTGATCACAGAGGCTTTGTGTTTTTGCCTTGTTATTTTTCATGAGCTATTTTCTTTCATTGTGATTTTGCAGCGCTGCACACGCATTTAGTTCAAAACTCATGATGATGACTTTAAAAAAACCTTACTCTAAATTATAATGCGAAAAAAATTTATAGCGTTCACATGTACTGGATGGCTTCTTGTTTTTACATGTAATGTGTGCCAATGTGTCGATATCTCATGCTAAAAGCAAAATAAAATACATATTTCAAGATTAAAATGAGAGGATAATACTTGGTAAATAAAAACGTAACAAACAGTATATCAGCATTTTGTTGTTGAAAGGACAATAAATTAGAGCTTACTGGGATCGTATCGCTATTTATTTATTTATTTATTTTTTCCATTGTCTATTTTTTAAAAGAAAGCGAACAAATATTACTGAGATTGAAATAAATATTACTGCATCCGTTCTAAAATATGGTAAAGAAATGCTATTTTCCCCCGAGATATGGCATAGCATTGTTATATTTGTTTCGAAATGGGGTATAGAAATTTAGAAATATTACATATTGTTCCTAAATATAGTACACAAATTCTAGAATTGGTATGAGTAATATTCCAAAATGTGGTATACATAATTCTAAATTTTGCAACACTTACGCTCCAGTACATCTTAAGCTAGTGGTTGTTTGTTGCATCTACAAATTTTTAGTTTGCTTTAGAGAGTTTCAGGTAATTGACTCGGACATCGTAGCTTCTCTTACATCATATAACGTATTTGATATCAGTTGCCTCCGTTGGATCATACAGCATTTCATACACTTCTGCGAGGTGAGTAAAATATTATATAGCTGTTCTATTCTAAATTCAGGTAAAATACTTGGATAACACAATAAACCAGTTCTTGAATTGTTTTTGCAGTTACTTTTACTGGATAGCATTGAGCACCCCAAAACCTAGCATATTGAAGACAGGGCTGTTGGGTGATTGCCGCTGAAGACAATGTTCTAATGTTGCATTTACTAAACAACTCTTAAATACCACATTTAGGTAGACGTAAGATTATCAGAAGTATCTTGCATTCCAACTCAATCCTTGAATAACTTCAGCGATGTTTTCTTCAATGATAAGCAATTGTTATCACTACAAAACAAAAGGAATAAGTTCTATTATTATCAATTATAACAATTGAGGGGGTGAGCGCAACAGTGGTCTAACCGACATTTTTTTAAAAATGAAGAAAAATCAAGTTAAACACATGTGCTTTTTGTACAATATACCAAAAGCAACCGCAAGTGGTTGAATGTGTCATACATTGTACATATATATATTGTATGAAAAACCACATGTGTTTATTTTTCTCCATTTTTAAAAATGTGGGTTAGACCACTGTTGCGTTCACCCCCTCAATTAAAGTAAACTTCATCTGAAAGTTCGTGATTTAAGATTATTTAATTGTGTGAGTTTACTACAAATATCAACAATTTAATTAACCCCCTTAATGGAGACTCGTTTCGCCTCTGACAGTAAATTGGAGGGAGCTTCTATACATGCACGTAATTAAAAGATTTTTTCTCTTCTTGGGGAATGGGTCTGTAGATGCACGTGATAAAAGGATTTTTCTCTCTTCGAAGAATGCGTCTATAGACTTTCCTTTGTATTTACACTTTCCTTCCCATGAGTGAAAGTGTTATGATTGTTTTTAGTACAAAGAACCCCTAACGGTAATTCTAAGGAGAGAGAATTTAATTTTCGCATTCTATTTTGGTGAACGAACATCTTTCTTTTCGGCATATTGCATATATGGTTAGCATACGCGTCTTCGGTGCGCGAGACCTGAATTCGATCCCTGGCAAAAGCTCATGGGATTTACACACACGTTAAGATGTAGGTTTATATCTCATATAGCCTTGGTGCTGAAGGGAACGCTAAATTCCGATACAACCAGCGACAATGTTTCTTTGAGTTTTTATTGTAAGCACCATCATCATGATGATGATGATGATGATGATGATGATGATGATGATTATGATGATGATTATGATGATGATGATGATTATGATGATGATGATGATGATGATGATTATGATTATGATGATGATTATGATGATGATTATGATTATGATTATGATGATGATTATGATTATTATTATTATTATTACCGATGTTATTTTGCGAGTGATAATTACTACCTGCATAATGGAAAATGTGTGTGTAATGTAAATAACTGTTAAAAAATGTTTGAAGAATGAAGACAATTTTTCAGTTTTTGTTTCTGAACCTAAAATTTTTGAAAAAGAGCATGAAATTATATATTTTTTTTTAAATTGCTGATAAAAATTTATTCAAATGATTTCGGGTGTGTATTAAATTCTACTTTCTTTCAAAAAGTTAACTTGCGTGTCAATTAAAATAAGTTCTACAAAAATGCACTATATCTATCGACAGACAAAACAACTTCCACCAGAGGAGTGACTACTGAAAACAGGGCTCTCATTAAAAGGTATTAAGAGCCTAAAAGTTGATAGACTGGTCTGTCTAAGCATTCCGACTCTAGGAAGTCTTTTAGAACATATTTGTTGCTGAGAATAGCATGCATTCACTCATTGCTATAATTTGAAGTTTGGACTCCTAAGTTTCTTTCGCCGCGTCCCCTGATCAACCTCATCTCCTTGCCCGTAAATCAAACGAAACGTCACAGCTCGTATCTTTCACCTCCGTATTTAACTTTTGTATTTCCTGTGATGCTATTTTGATATTCGTATCTTCACTGACTTTTATAAAGCACGCAAATACAGAAATTTGTTGGTCAGACATTTGCATGAGTGACTAATTACTTTTTGCCAGATGTTCGTATTAAGTAAAATATACATCCTGTATATCCAATCTCCTATATTTTTACATTAACTTTTTTATTTCAAATTTTGGCATTTTAATAATATTCCGTCCAGATTTGCTGAATGCAAAGGAAATTGCAGGATCACCTTCACATTGACCTGCTGAGTAAAATAGTTCTCCCTCCAATTCGCCGCAAACTGTTGCTGTATTAGTGGAATGACATTACTGATCAGTGTAGGTCTAAAATTCTGGGCATACAGTTTTCATTCTGAGTTTACAATGATCTAAATCTCATACACTCAACAACTCCATATCCGTTGGTAGTCGAAATGCCTAACTGCAATAGTTATTATACCGCATTCCCATATCAAATGGTGAATCAGGACTGTTACTTTCAACTTTATTTCTCAGCTTTAACAACATTAATAATACTTGCTGGTCAATCCTCCTTGCCTTTACACTTCATTAATCAATTCTAACCATAGAGAACATTCATCACACAGTTACATCAATAAATATTATCATCGCTATAGTTAAACTAAACAACAGCAACATTATATTTTGCTTCTTTTCCTTTTACCTAGCTTCGTCATTTTAATGAAACATTTAGAATCCACATCAATTTTTCCTGCTCTGATCACGATTAACCCATTGGAATCATTGATTGTGAAGTGCTTAACACACAGGAAATATGTTATACCTACAATAAGTGAAAGTTTGGGTTGCAGGATTACGCAGAGGCGAAATATTTATTAACTTAGTTATTTATTCATTTATTATAAATTTTTGAAAATGTTCATGCAGTGGAGACGACTCTGAGATATTCAAATCTGATTGTTATACTTACAGCAGAACATTGAAATCTGACTCCATTGGGTTAATTCCTCTAATGAGTTGATTCACATTATCATTCCAACAAGCGGCATTACCAACATTCATTTTGTGCGACTAATATTCTGGACATATTGTCAGTTTTTACTCTTCTTCATCACATGAATGAATGGCCGTTAGCCATTCTACCAATTCGACCATTGGTATTGATGTGCGTTCAATCTAGGTCTTAAACCTCGCCATGAACAGATTTTGGTAATGAACCGTTTACTTTTATTTAATTCAAACTATTCAGTGAACAAAACAATACTTTTATTTAAATATTAATAACATGTAACAGTTTCGCAACTATCTAGTACTTTGGCTTCATCAGACACTATAAAATTCACAGACCACGACAGATTAAATATACAAGACAGCTACAGTATTCTTTTTCTCTGATTAGCTCAAACCTGCCAATTCTTTTACAGAATACTCCGAACGGCGAAAAGACATCTGTAGTATTCCTGTTCTCTGATTGGCTCAAACCAACCAATCACTTTACAGAATAATCCAAATAGCGAAACTGTTATACGTTATTAATTTTTGAATATATTGTTTTGCTAAGCAAGTAGTTTAAATTTAATTAAAGTCTACAAGAAGCAAAGCCAGTGAATATGGATAATATGATTAATGTAGCTCCGATGCTGGAAAGGAGAATATACAAATGGAAGAACAGGAAAAGGGCAAATATATCTAAGAAGCTGCAAGTGTGATTCCTGAGGAAATGTTTACTTTTACATCGACGTGCTGAAGGTTTCATATCCAACGTGTGATATAAGTCTGTAATCTTGGTTAAATTAAACCAATGAAATGAGCAATTACACTTAGTCATCAGGATCTGCCATAGACAAACAAAACAGTACATCTGCATGTTTGTTGTAATCAATTAATCAGAACTTCACTGCGGATAAAAACACTTTTGATTGCTTTGCGTCTTTGAAACTAGAAACAGAGTTGTTGGTAACTTTCAATAGTACAAGTCAAAGATTCATTGCCTAACGCTTGTGAAAAAAGCGAATGGTTTTGCCTAGTTCAGTTAAACAATCTTTACCATTTTCCTATCTTCCGGGATCTAACATAAGCACACAACATAACTCGATAATAATACATTTTTGCCAAATTTACAAAATAGTGTAACTGTTAGTGTCTGGTTGATTCATGTCCATAATCCACTCTGAAAATGTGTTGGTTTGATACTTAATCTCCCCTTTATGATCATTTCTGTATCATATTCAGGAACGGAGGCAGTCTTAATTTGCAGTTATGGAAAAGTTCTTGGCACTAGTAGATAAAGTGATTGCACTGGGAAAACATACTATATTCTCTTACCATTCCTTATAAAATAAAAGCCAGTGTAGATAACCGGAATTGGTGTTTGTAGGGACACATTAAGCCGGGGAGGAACCTTTATGGTGCGTGTCCGGTGAACGACCGCTATCTTGCTGTCCGCCATTTTGAATCTCGTTCAAAAAGTTGAAATGGGAAGTGGTACATGTGATATATGAAACAGGGCCATAATTTTAAGGGAAATTCAAAAGTGTAATCACATTTAACATAACTGTATTAACTTTGAAGATATAATTACATGAAACTTACCTCTTACAAAATGTGTTCAATGTGCTGGCCGTGTTGCGCTATGCATGTTTGCAGACGTTTCTTTCATGCTGTATTAACACGGAGCAATCTCTCAGATGTGATTTGTTCACATGCATCGTGTATCCATTGTTTCAAATGATCCAAATCCCCTGCCATTGCCTTTAGGTGATCCCATAAGTGCAAGTCCAATGGTGATAAATCAGGTGATCTGACAGGCAATTCCAATGGCCCACGTCAACCAATTCATCGACCAGGAAATTTTTCACCCAAATACTGACGAACCTACAGTCTATTATGAGGTGGTGTCCAATCATGTTCGTAAAATAAGGGAAATCTACCGTCCGAGGCCGACTCTGAGGAACGAATGAGTTGTTCTAACACGTCAAAGTAACACTATACAGTTAAAGTCCCAGGGTTAACAAATGGTCTAATGATACATATTCCCTAGAGCCCTGCCCACACCAATTTTCCCTGCACCAACCATTTTACACGGATCTGTCTACTTGGGGTTATCTGGAGACTAGCAGACTAAGTTTTGTTTCTTTACCTCCCCTGTAACGAAAAAAAAAATGTTTCATCGATGTGTAAAACTTACATTTCAAAGTTGCGATCCTGTCACAATTGTTAAACTCACCATTCTCAAAATTGCATTTTCCGATCTGGGTGATCCACAGAAAAGTTTTGCTGCAGCTGGAGCTTATAGGGATGCCACTTATGCGTCGTTAATACCCTGCAAATTGAGGTTTGGCTGACATTGCATTCCAGTGATAATCGGCTTATGCTGCGCTGTGGAGACATAGAAAATGATGCAAGCACTGTGGTAGATGTGCCTTCGTCAGTGACAGTTCTGAGCTTACCTGATCGTGACCTGTCCTCGACCGTACTTGTCTCTTCGAATTGGGTCAGTAACTAGAGCACTACGCAGTGTGCAAAACTGGAGCATGTTGAGGATGCCTTTCATTGAAATAACGAGTTACAGTAGGGGCACTTCCACCACTTCATATCTTGATGATCTCTATACGGTCGGCTTTGGCTAATGACATGGATCAGCACCTGGAAACCATAGATTAATTTGAGTATCATGTGATTATAACTTCAAACTTACTACAATTATGTTACGTCTTAATATGCCATTGAGTTTCTCTCAAAATTCTAACCCTGTTTCATATATCTTGTGACCTCCTTTCTATTTAAACTTTTTGAAAGAGATTCAAAATGGCGGACAGCAAGATGCACCCAATCACCTGACAAGCACTGTAAATATTCCCCTCGCACTAACGTGTCCCTACAATTACTAATTCCAGCTATCTGCATTCGCTTTCGTTTTATAATAGGTAGTAAGAAACTTTTGACTCATCTTGTATATAAAATATAATATTTTAATAAATTGAAAACATAAAAAATTAAAGATAAAAAAGTGATGAAATAGAGCTAACGAGAAATATGTAGAGAAAGAAAACTGGAATTTTGTGTAGAAAGTACAGAAGAGTTCCTAAGTTTCGCCTTTTCTTTTTTAATCACCAAGAAATTGAAGAAAAATGTTACTTTCTTGATATATAATTCAGATTCCTAATTCTATCCATAATAACACTATTAATAATAATAATAATAATAACAGATTACAAAATTAAAATTCTGTTTTAAATCTGTTTTAAATCTTTAGTCCGTCTGAAGGTCAATATGATAACTGAAATACAATATTTATCGGGTGCAAACTAGACTATTTCCTCAATGAATAAATTTACAACTGAAAGTTATATGTAGACCCCTCCCTGATAACTTAATGATTAGCGTTTACATCATCTCTATTACGAAATAGATTCAATTCGCGGTGTACGCTTATATGATTTAGATTCTATGTTAAAATGTAGATTCATTGGCTTCGGTGCTGGAAAGAAGTACCAAACTCCAAACTAACCAGCATCATTAACGTAAATGTAAGTTTTGATTCATAGTACATTAACAACAACTTGGAGATATAAATATAATTTAATATGCTATACTAAATGACCAAATGAATTCTAATGACAGGACCTAATAGAATTGCTACGTTAATATATAAGAACTAGGTCTAAATTAATCTCTCGTATAGAGTGAATATGTTATGATAAACACGTAAAACTTACTGTGCTCCTCAACCTGGCATTAATTAGTATTCTTTTTAAAATATATTATATACACAATAATAGCTTGAATACATTTCATTTCTGTTTAAATAAAACTGAAAGATCGAAAGTAAGTTCGCAATAATTTTTCTCTCATAAGTGTGTTGCAAAGCAGAACGGATGACATGAAGATAAACTGAAATTCTATAATCATGTTGCAAGCATATTCATACTTACTATGTTTGAAATGTTGTTTGTAAACCGCATTAGTTAGGTTCATCAAATATTCTTCAGTTACATTTAGATAAGAAAACTGCGCAGCAGTTAAACCAGAGCACAGATATAAGTTAATGATGGAATTCATATATTTACGAAGTTACTTATGCTTACGTGAGGTGAATTTTAGAAAGTGAAGCTCAACAAGAAGTTAATCTCGAAATTTCTCGCTCCTTGAAGTGGGATTCCATTGATAGATTAGTTCAATGTCAGTGAACTAAGTTGGAACAGAAATAATTGTCGCACAGAAGTTAATCGAGAAAACATGCGTAACGTTTGCTGTGATGTCTTACTTCCCGTTTATCTTTGATACAAGAACTCTAAAAGATTTTTATTCTTGATAACCTATTCTTGAAAAAATAAAATTAATATTTGTCAAGTTCAGAAGTCAGAAATGTATTTATACATAATACATCGCATACTTTGCGGTTCATTGACTTGTTTCAAATGAAAAAAAAAAAAAAAGTTTAATATTGAAATAGACCCCGTAGCATTTCTTCGCTAAAATCAAAATTTATATACATGTGAAAACAAAGCCATTCAGCACATGTATTAATAAATTACAAGCTGAATATTGTTTGTAAAACTCTATTTAACAAAATTTCATATCATACTATTGAATGATGTTTTTGTCAAGTTAATTCAATAATAACAATATTATAAAGAGCAAATGCTAATTTAGAAGTAGCGAAACTACATAATAACATAACTTTACAATAAAATATGCTTGAAACAAAAATTAATGGCGTAATTAAGAGTGGTAGTTCGTGGTAAAATTATTTCTATCGAGAGAATAGTTAATTGTAAGTCACTACCTCTATCTATTACTGTCACTGCAATTGTGCTAGTGACTTTATACCATGTTTTCAACAGAAATTGTAGCAGATAAATGAAATATTTTTTTCGGGTAGTGATTTATTTCTTAGAGTTAATATCACAAAGAAATAAAGTTAACTAAAGATGTATTAAGTGTTTCCTACTAGAATTGAGAACATCTAAGCATAAACCGAAACACTGATATTACCACAGAAACTGATTTGGATGGACTGGACAACTAGAACAATCTATTAATAAAATTTATTATGACAAACCTTAATAGGACTAAGAGTTACTTAAATAAAGTTGTCTATTCGAAACTGAAATGTTATCTGAATGTAGACACAATTAAACGAAAAAATGAACATAATATATTCAACGTGTAAAAATTTATTAGTTATATAAACACTTAACATACATTCAAATAAGAATGAAGAAAATATAGTAACATTAGTGATGAATTACATAAAAAGTTTTAGAAAATGAAGTGATTAAGGTTTCAGTTATGTTATTTTGTGGAAAGTGTTCACAAAATTGTACTGTGAGAGTGTCCATGGAGATTCCTAACTTTCTTATGTTGTACATCCTTATATATATATATAGTATATCAAAATATATTTGTATTTACATATAGAATCGAAGTGTAAGGGTTCTTCTGAATGTTAATCTTTTTACTATCTACACTCAGTAATAAAACACGCACAAAATATTTTCAAAGTATAGTAAAGTTAGGAAATTTAGGTAACATGATGCTTTTTTGAGTTTTAACTATTATATCTGTGATATCCAATATAAAACAGTAAGTATATTTGTATAAGGAAAATTGTGTATTATCCTTTTAGAAGAGAATGACTAAATTTTCAGGAGATTTTGTCTTACGTTCTGTTTCTGTATTAACGTTTTCGTACTTTATAGATATAATAAGGGACTTTTTTTTTTATCGTATCTGTACTTTATTATATTTATTACCATTACCAATTACTGCAGTGAAAAAATTACTTCAGTGACACAAAATCGTATGAAATATTTACCTGTGAGTTAACACACAATCTCCCGTCTATCTTAAATCAATGTTAAATATATTCGTTAGCTTTATACCAACTTTCTTCAAGATAACCAAAGCACATAATAAGTCAATAGTTTCGAGGTGGGCAACAAGAAATTAATGTTGCATTAACAAGAAATTTTCCGATCGTCGAATAACGAAAATAATGTTTAAAAGATCGTTTTGAAAAATATGCAGAGGTATAACCTCTGTTAAATAGTGAATATCAATTTCACCCTAACCTAACCTGGCGTTATGAAACTTACATGCATAAAATGACGTTGCGAAAACATCGGAGATCAGAGAAAAATCTCTGATCAAAGGAAGCAAGCATTGACTATTGTTAAATTAAGCAACTATCTTTTATTCGAACATATCGTCGGTAGGCATAGGACATACCTCATTTTTTTTCCGAAATTGAATTATATAGAGATACATCACTATGCTGATTTAAGTACAAGTATATTTTGAGATATGGCAAAATCTTTGAATTTCTGTAAGTCTGCTACTATTTGATTTTGAAGTGCGGCATTTATGAGGTGATAAACATTATGGTATTAAACTGCCTCAAAGTGGTAATAACTTAATTTCGAGAAAAAAATATACATGTTACTGTGTCAGCCTACCGGCGATATTTATTTAAAAAGTACTGGTATCCTTAACAACCATCTCGTAATGAAAGTAAAAGTAAAAAGTAAATGAAAGTGAAAGATTACTTATTGTATTAAGGCAGAAAAAATGTCTGTTCTTTGCTATGTGATGTGATGTATTAATTGATAATCGTAGTTATGGGAAGATGATTATGATATTGATAAAATCAGCACAATTATGGACAAGAAATTAAATGTAAGAAAATGAATTTAAATGAACAACTAATTATCTATCTTTGGCCATTTCAATAGTAAGGTACGGTCGAAATTTAAAAATAACATCCTGAAGAAAACTAGAATAATCTTCCTTTTGAAAAGCCAGTATCAAATAAAATAAATCTAATAATACAAAATAAGTAATTTCTTTTGATTTTTTTTTCACTTCTTGATTAAAAATCTTATAAGTACACCATTTTACATAATGATAAGGTATTGCGGATTATATATATAATTTGCAATACCTTATAATTAATAATAATTTGCAAAATATAACTGATCATCTACCAATAGTCTTATTTTGAAAAAAAAATGGTCGCTATGATTTTAGACTTAAAGCATACAACCGAATCAGAAGGAAATATATATTTATACATAAAATTCAAACCAAGTTAAGTTTTCTGAAGTGAAATTATACTTTTTTTCAAATTGCGAAACTGTGGAATTTAATGTTTTCTCTCATACTTGAAATATGCAAAATATACAGCGTGTCCATAAAAATACTAGCATTCTTTAAAGTGGTATTACGTCGCTTTGGATAATCGTATTTAAATGAAATTAGTCACATTTAAAAGAAAAACTCAATTTTTTTACTATACTACATAGACACTGAATGTGGCCCCACGAGTGGCGATGCAGACATCAAGAATAGATGGTCTCCCTGAATGGCCTTTCCTTTGATGACACATGCAGCCACAATCAAAAAAAAAAAAAAAAAAAAAAAAAAAAAAAAAATACGATACCACTTCAAAATTGACGTGTGTCTAGAAGCCTGATGTTGAAACATTTTTGTTAAAAGCACGCTGAACCTGTACTAGACTCTGCGTGCTGTGATATTCTAAAACACACCAATTTCGTTCTTGTAGGGTCGTCGTAACTCCCAACTTATTCTTTATTAGCAACACAACACAACTAAAGGAAATAAATTTACATTAGCACATTACGGCATAACAGTACAGAAACAGAAAAGCTTCTCAAGTGACCTTCAGCAGAAACACTAATTGCCTGCTAAATATATATATATATATATATATATATATATATATATATATATATATATATATATAACCCATAACGACTAATCGCAAAGAAAATAGGAGTGTTTTTTTCTGTTTGATCTCGTCCATTATTGACATTATAGTCTATTGTTGACATGAACAAAAATATTTGAGTTTTTCTTTCAAATCTGACCTATTTCATTTAAATACGATTATCCTAAGCGACACTTTAAAGTTTGATAGTATTTTTATGGACACTCTGTACATTGAATTGGTTTCATGCTGAAATTTACGTAACGAACAACTGAACGTAAGAGCAATATAACGACAGAAGTAGTAAATATTTTAAATAAGCAAGGAATATTTGAGAACATTTGAAACTACAGATATGTTTGTTTACATAATTCACTATTCGAAAATAACCAAATAAGTTAATGCACTCACGTTTAATAAACGTGTTTGGTATCTGGATCAACTTCTTTAGAACATAGCTTTTTAGCTATCGTCATAGATTTCAAGTGGATATTAAAACTATAATATACTACCACTCAATAATTACGCCACAAGCAAATTTACACTTTTAAATAATTTTTAACATTAGGGCAAGATTACTTTAGAATATAATTATAGAAAAAGAAATTGGAAATGTGAAAACAAAAACAAAAACCCCATATAGTACAGTCAAGACAAAAATTAGTCACTTACATGTCTCACAAGTCATTTTTAATATCATACATAGCACAGAGTGATACAAAGAGATTTTTTTACATGCCTTCAAAAATCCAATCTTGTTCCCATATTTGAAAAATCTGCCTTTAGTTATATGTCTTTGAGAAATAAAAATAAGTTTCTTAATCGTAGAAGACATTTTAATTTGTTAAAAAGAGAGAAATAATAGTTCAGATTATATTTTTTTGTTTACACATTTTCAATTTAATTGTCATTTAAAAGAAGCAAAAGGTACGGAATTTTAAACTAGTCAAATCTCTCGTGATAAAATTTGAGCATGAGAAAAGTATAATGTTATTCCATTTCTCAGATTTTTTTGTGGAAGTTTCTCTTTCTTTCTATCATGTATTAATGCTGCTACATCATATCCATTTCACATTCTGCTCATGTAATTAAATTACATTACAATTGTACATATGAATATGTATATAAATAAATACATTATGTATAAAATAATTACATAGATATATATAAAAATATATATTTCTTTATCGATTCAACGAACATATTGTATTGTATAAAGGTGATGTTATGTGTATATCAATTTACTTTTGGTGTGACGACTAGACGTGTGGATTGGAAATGAAATTCTGGAATTTCTAGTGAAACTATTTTTCATTGCGGAACGAAAGTCAAGACCAGCTATTTATTTAAATTTTTTTTCCTCCTCCATGTTTATGAAATGTCGTTTCTTGGCATTGGCTGAATTTTATTATTTTAATTCCGTTAAATTAAATATGGAGGTCGCTCAAAATGTGTGAGAGTTTAACTTATAAGAACAAAAAATCAATAATATCGGTTATTTTGTTTTTGCTTCAGCAGCTGGTCGATATTCCTTCAAGTTGCTTAAATTTATAGTAAATCGTGGTTTGTTTACAAAATGCTGAAAGGAAGATTATTAGAAACTTAGTTCTTTTTCATATGAACAACTATTGCTAGCGGTTCCATTTATATAAGTATGGAAGAGACTAATCATTTCAGTTACACAATAACATGGGACTGGTCCGGCCACTTCAATGAAGTTAATCAACCAACAGTTACAGAGAGAAAGATAGCTTATGAAAAAATTTGTGTGTAGTGATTGTATTGTCGAAATATCAATGTATAACCTAATGTAAAAAAGTTGTGAAGGAAGTTATTTCTCGGAAATCACGTCTTTAGTTAAATTGGAACTTGGTCCAGTAAAATAATAACGTATTTAAATCCATTTCATTGTTCATAATCTTGATATACAGAGCTTTTATATTCAAATTTAAAGAATTTAACTATATCCGAGTAGAGTTTACATTTGCAATATAAGTGTTTACAATATTATGTCATATTTTCCACTTCCAGTTCTTTCAATATCATAATATTATAAAATAAGAAAAGAAAATTTCAAAAAAATAGTACTTTATATATGTATATTTACAAACGTAATCTAAACTAGAATTAAACCTAAATTAAATATGCACATAAATTGAATCATATAAAGAAATCTAATTTCTATAAAATAATAAATGAGAGAAAGTATTGGAAAATTAATGAAACAAAAACTGACCAAAACAACAAATATATATTAATAATACTTGCATGACAGGTTCGGCAATGTAATATCGCCTTCATCAGACACGTTATCATCATTCCACACATTTTATTAATACTGTGGAACATTTCCAAATCTATAGTGAACAAGTTACAGCTTGAAAGTTCTATATACGGTATTATTTATTTGGTTCTGTCAATAAAAAAAAAAAATATTCAAGGTGGTGTATTATCACAATTAATTGCAATTTGGTTAGTTCCTATATGATATTAACTTTTTATTTCGTCTATCTGGACACACAATTAAGAATTTTACACAAATACACAGTAACATATACGAGGCAATAGTTTTGAACCCAATAAACTAGAAATATATTGAACAGTATTATGTAGTAATATATCAGTTTATTTCAGAGATTAGCAGCAGGATTTCTTTCTTTGATCAATTATATATAATTAATCCTTACATTTATTTTGGAATCTTATTTGTAAGAGCAAAATTCTATAGTGGCAAAAGAAATCAAACTGTACAGGTAGCCTTCGCCCCTGGACTAATGGCTAGTGCACGTGATCCAGGATTTGATTCTCGGTGAGAGAGCAGTGAACGCATTACGATGGTTAGGATTCCACAATAAACAAGATCCACGATTCATATAAGGAACGATTAACTTCAATAAGTAAATGAAGTTGTTGCTTTTTTTAAAATTCTGTATATATGTTCGCAACAACCTTGGATAATTTATATTTATTCACTGAAAAAATGTCAGTCTTCAATTGAATAGTAAAGAACAAAATGGTAATTGCAACAGTTGAATAGACAATAGTTTTCCTTTGAAATCTTTTTTGCTAAATAACACTGGCAAATAATAAAGAAAGAAAGAAATGATAACTAAGCGAAATAAGTAAATAAAACTTTAGCTATAAATTAGAGATATCAATGAAAGCGTATCTATAGAAATGTTTCAGTAAAACTACAATATAGTAACTGAAATCAGAAAAGTAAAAATTTGAACAGCTTATATGTTTGGTGTGTATAATGTTGTTATTCACTGACCACATTTGGAACCTTAGGATATTAATGAATAGTCTATTTCTGATCATCTTCCTTTCAATGACAAAAACTTTTTTTGTTAATTTCCAAGTTTTTTTTTTTTTTTTTTTTTTTTTTTTTTTTTTTTTTTAGGGTGAAGCACTTTAAAAGGTATATATTTTGTGTGATATAACGAATTGACTAAAGTTGACCAATGTGATATGCATATGAAGTTAAAGAGAAAAAGAAACTTGAAACTTGTCAGAATAGAAAACAAAATCAAACCAAGTATTGTAGCTTATATTCTTAGTTGAACCATAGTGAAATAAGTCTATCCTTTTAAAAAGATTTTTAAAATATATAAAGATTGCTTCGGTAAGACTTTCCTATGGTAGCCTCTTTAATAAAATATCCCTCAGGGAATTTTTTGTGTACATATATAACATCATGAAGTCTGTCGATTCATATCTTTTAAGTGTTGTAACAGTTTCACAGAGAGTAGTGTTGTTGAGGGTTCTAAGAAATAAGTTTTGGAAGGACTTTTTGTTGTTGAAATTACAGGTTTCCCTTCTTAGGTACACCTGTAAGAATAGACCATTCAACTATTGCCTTGAGACAAATAAAGAAGGAAATCTTCAATTATACACTTTCTAAGCTTTAAGACTTGAAATTAATAAAATTGCATACAAATGAATCTTAACAAGTTTTCATTTATTTCTCCCGTTATGTTAACACTTTTCGTGCCATACTCGTACTACAATATATTAAAGCTTTGTAGTATATCAAATTTAGTCGAGGTCATTTTTTTCTATCAATTACGATGCTCGTGTATTTGTCGTGTTTATTTTTACCTCTACATATATCCAGAATGTAATTTCATTTCGCTCTTGCGTGTATAAGTGTGTACAAAAATAGTACAATTGAATAAAATACAAAAGCTTATTTTTAATTAAAAGATTTTTTTTTTCATTCTTGAGGACTAAATTAATTTCGGTTATGAGCTTTCGACGAGTGATAAAAATACCTGGCGCATAGATAATAAATTTTGTTTCAACTTCTGGCACGGAAGATGTTAACTTATAACTACCCTATCAGGCTTTGTTTCAATATTGTCAAACTAAACAGAACAACACACTGAACAAGGCTATGTGATAGACACATATAAAAACATAAACACGTAACATTTTCTACAGACTGGCCCGAAAATAGGTATACACCCCTGCATCGATCAAGTATAACATTCTAGTTTATGGGTTTATTTGCTTCCGCTGTTCCGAGCTGAACATATAAGTGAAAACATTAAAAACAAATAATAAAGAAACTAAGTCTACCTGATGGATAACAATAAGAAATCATAAAATACAATGAGTTTATCAGTATGGTACTGTATACCTACTTTTGGGTCAGCCTGTATAAAGAAGGAGTGGAACTCTGATGAAGGCATAGTTAGTGTGTAGAAACTGTTACGTGTTTGTATGTATTTTTATCACATAGCCTTGCTCAGTGTGTTATGTTAAATTCTGTCTGAATCATTATCATTCACTCTTTCTATAAAATTTCTGGCCTCGCACAAGTGGTAATCCATGCAAAAATGTTTATCGTAAAAGTTGATATTTTTCATTTCATTTCAAGTTGATATTAAAACAAAATTGAAATTTAAAAAAAAAAAAAAAAAATAATGTAAAGTATTAACTAAGAAACACATGCGTAAGGTCAGTTCAGTGACGACATCCGAAACTTCCAGTACTGGAAACGGAAGAGCCTATGGATCTAATGTCCAGAGTTACTAACTTCAGATAAACCTCGACGTTCGATTAAATTAAAGAAAAAGAAGAAACATCAAAATTGAATCTGATCTCATCTTATACATAAAGTTATAGTATACATATCTATACGAGAATGACGAAACATGACATGTCACTTTTTATGGGGGGGGGAGGGGCATTTTATGATTTTTCCCTCCTATGATTAGTCACATTGACTAGTGAGATATACAGAGGAATGGACAAAAATATGAAAATGCCTGAAAAATTCCATATTACCTTTACTAATAGCGAGTAGGAAACCTTTGGCACCCAGTCTACGGGGAGTGACCTGCAGTCTACGGGGAATGGAAAAATATACGCCGAGTATAGTTGCCAAAAAGATGTTGTACCATTCTTTCGCCAAACCAGATGCAAGTTGGAGAGACGACGGTGTGGGTGATGGGTAGCGTAATCGCACGTTGGTCTCCAAAACGGACCACATAGGCTTAATGATATTGAGGTCTGGCGATTGTGGAGGCCATGGCAGATGTGACAATTCATCTTCGTGCTCGTCAAACCAGTTCTGGACGATGTGAGGTGTATGAACAGGGGCTGTCATCTTGAACCAGTCACTCAAAATGGTTACGTAGTCCTTGGCAATGACATGTTCCATGCAGGGTGATGATGGTTCCAGCAGAATGCCAGAATATGGATGTCTAAATTATCACTGAACCACCACCATGCTTCACTTTTGGTAACAGACAGCCTGTATCGTACGCTTGTGCTGGCGTTCTCTACATGTAAACGAGGCCAGCAGTTGGAAACAATGTAAAAGGAAGACTCTTCCGACCAGATGACAGTTCTCTACTGCTCCATTGTCCAGTTTTTAAGGGCATTACACCACTGTCTCAGTAGAACAGCATGGTCAACAGTCACGAATGGTTCGGGAATTGCAGATCTGCCATAAATACCCTGCTTGTGGAATTCTTTTCAGACTGTTTTAACTCTAGCAGGGTTTGTAAGCACTGTATTCAGCTCAGCTGAGACTTTTGGTATCGTGGTGATCTGCTTGGTCACATAATGTGTGTCTGTCTCTGTCACGCAACACACACTTAGATCTACGCTAGTGCTTCGCTGATGCAGTTTTTTCAGAACACTCGTAGGCAGTCATTATCTTCAAGACTGTGCCTCTTGATGCACTAAACATTCCCGTTACTTTTGCTGTGTAAGCTCCCACCACACGCGCACTCACAATTTGCCCTCGTTGAAACTCTGTGAGCTCAGACATGATGCAGAATAACCTGCACTGACAGGTCACTGAACTGTAACTGGCCCAACTGTTCAATTGGCCAGGTTGTATACCTCACAGGATGTGCCGGTGAAATCGTGTTTGAAATGGTCCTCTTTTATACCAGGTGTTTTCATATTTTGTCTATCCACTGTATATGCTGGAAACAGTTGATAATGGCTTAGCTAAAAGTTACCATCTAGTATATATATATAATCGTTTTCATAGTAAAGTGAAAGTATTTAAAATTTAATTGACAACGTTGTAATTGACTCACCTCTACAAAGGTACATATGTTTTGCCATCCTCGTGTAAATATTCATAAAGGTACTACAAACATGTTTGATTGAAAGCTCAAAAATGTTCACCTGATATTTCGATTTAAAAATGCCAAAGGAAAAATCAGTTTATATTGCATTTATACCATCAAACACATGTGGAATGCAGAATTATAAGAAATTGAAAAATGTATACAATTTTAATTAAATGTGATCTATTTCAAGTTATATAGATTTTTAAAAGAAAAAAAAAGATTAGGATATTATTAAAGATGCATTTTAAATCAATTCAAAGTCTATTCATAATAGTAAGTAAGGTAAATACAAATAGAAGATGCAATATTTCAATAATGGAATTCACTGAGCTCATCTATGGGATTCTCTGAAAAGTAAACAAAATTTTTATATAATAGAGGACAAAGAAGCTAGGAAAGATGCTAAAAATCCCGTAGATGAGCTCATCTATGGGATTCTCTAAAAAGTAAACAAAATTTTTATATAATAAAGGACAAAGAAGCTAGAAAAAATGCTAAAACTACCATAGATGAGCTCATCTATGGGATTCTCTAAAAAGTAAAAAAAAATTATATAATAGACGACAAAGCAGCTAGGAAAGATGCTAAAACTCCCATAGATGAGCTCATCAATGGGATTCTCTGAAAAGTAAACAACATTTTTATATAATAGAGGACAAAGAAGCTAGGAAAGATGCTAAAAATCCCGTAGATGAGCTCATCAATGGGATTCTCTGAAAAGTAAACAACATTTTTATATAATAGAGGACAAAGAAGCTAGGAAGGATGCTAAAAATCTTCCAACACCAACACAGAATAATATATAAACTACCTGTACATTTAAACGCTACAACAGCTTATTTATTTTAGAACACGATGTGAAATGACATCTTCTGTGCGATGTAAGCTCACCTGTTCAACATTAAAACACATATATGGATTATTTTTGGCATGCTTAGTTTTTCTGCAGGCGAGAAGTTTCTCCTGAACTTCCCTTGTTAGAGCTTCAGGCACTTAGTCAGTGGAATGTGATTGCAATAAAACATATATAAGCATGACTAAAAGAAATGTGATGACGAGATTACAAGAACGCATTAGAGTCCAAAGATAAGATATTGCTATTTCGGGTTTATCCAATTGTTTGTTATCTTCTAGACATTCCACTAAAATGGGAAAAATATGGATCATACTTTATTAGAACTAAGATGCCAGAATTAAATCTTAAACAAGGTTCTTTACATCGAAGCCGGAAGTACATTATTAACCTCGAAAATAATATAAAATCAGCTAGATCAAATAAGTCTATTTCTCTTCAATAATCTTTCACAATAGTTAACGATTTTATTTAAGATCTTAAATACATTAAATGCTATAGGTGCGTAGATTATATATTACAGCTCTACAGGAAAGATATCAGAGCTAAACAATATACACTTAAAAAATATATTTCACTATGGAAATAGTAAAGAATAAACAAAATCAATTTTCTAAATATTTCCATTTTTAGAGGCAAAAATAAATTTCAAAGCATTATTTATCGCAAAGCAAATGCATTACAAATTTATACACACTAGGAGCTCACCTGTTCAACATTAAGACACATGTATGGATTATTTTTTCTGAAAAGTTTATGGACTAGTATCATTAAAAAGAAAACCAGGAACTTTAACGCAAACAAATCCAACAGACTACCATGATTTATGGTGACGTAGGTCGGAAAATTGTTACTTTGCAGTAACAGTTGACATTCTTTTTTCATTCATGTAATGGCCTGTAAATACAATTTTTATTTTAGTGTGTAAATAGTAAGAAGAATTTTGGTGCTGAAGTTTTTTAAAAAAATAGAAGTACCCTTAAATACAAAGAAGAAGACAGTTTAGCAGGTATGTGAATCTCGAGTTTTTCTTCAAAGACTTATCTTTCAGACGTTATAAAATTGTCTCCGTCTTTATTGAAATTTCCTTCGTCTGTAGTTAGATGTGGATTTCTGATTTGAAAAAAAAAAAAAAAACTTTCAAAGTATTCCCTTTCAATATGTGACAGTGATTTATGCGTATTGTTTACATAGCAGCTATAAAATTAATGCTTACATATACTTGAAATTGCAGATACTTTCTCATTAGAGTTTCTAATATAAATGTTATTCTTGTTTTGATTTTGCTCTGTCATACAAATGTAAGAACTATTATTAATTTCTGATTGAATTCTCGTATATGTAACGTATGAGAGGTTCGCAGGAAGATAATGATAAGCACCAATTCAGGTGAAATTAAGTTATTAGATGGAATGGGTTAAGATCTGACCACAGAACATTATGTAGGGAGTTTAAGCTTGAAAATGCACCTGTATATGGCAGGAGATGCTTGTTTGGCATGTATCATTGCATTGCATGGAAATATTGAACTTTCTTTTCTAAATATATATAAAGGGTTATTCTTTTATGTTGAGCCGAATATGAATTGCCACTTACCAATGAAATAACATGTTTCTACCATATTTCTGTTCTATCTGCAGGCTACCTCTTGCAATTGGAGTTTCCATTGCAGGAGACTGCATTACAGCTGTACCATGATATTGCAGTCCACTCTTCTTTACAGGTTTTTCCACAGTCCTGAGACGGTGCGAACTGGACGATGGGACAGGCCGCTTGAGAAGTCCTGAAGCACAATATTCCATTGGGTTGGCATTTGAACCCTTGACAGGGATGTCACAGAAGGGAATTGCTAAAATTCCAGTTTCCTGTTTCTTATGGCGATAGTATTCCAGCGATGTTTTCGCCGTGTGGCTGGATGCAGTTTAACCTGGTTCACATCTTTGTACACACCTGTTCACAAAAAGCTGGAAACTCGTTCAGAAACTAAGTCCGAAAAAGCGAGCCTAGATCCGTCACAATTCCCGCAGATCTATACACAGGGAATTGCATTTTCCCTCCGTTCTTTATATAGACACTAGCTGCAAACCGTACTATCATCCGAGCAATGTGCAAATGTAAAAACAAAATCAAACTACTCATTTCTGAGATTAATATTGATTGCACACTTCATGCACAGTTCCAATATGCAAAAACAATCAATATCTTAAGTAGAAATTACTGAAAAAGACCGAAAATGACTATTTAAAACTTCAAGTGTCAACATGCGCTTGGAGCGATACAATTACCAATATTATAACGCATTTCCTTCTAAGTGCTTCCGTAGCCAAGCGGGTTTAGTAATGCTGATTTCTGAAGCGAAGGGCGACGGTTCGAACCTCCGTGCGGAGAGTTCGTTTTTATTTCTTCCTTTTTTTAAAAAAAAAATATATGGGAACATTGTTATAAATATAAATTTCTACCTTGAAGTGCTTGAAAAAACAACCAGACAAACTGTCACTTTTCAAATCTCTGTTACATTTACTAGCCCGCCATTTCCAGAATTTATGTATGAAAACGTTAACACAGACGTCAACAATGTAAATTATTCATGTACATATATAATATATATATATATATATATATATATATATATATATATATATATATATGTGTGTGTGTGTGTGTGTGTGTGTGTGTGTGTGTGTGTGTGTGTGTGTGTGTGTCACACAACTCTGTAACACTTTTTTCGTGAAAAAATGCTGAACTACGAAAACATGACGTATGCCTTGTCGCAGCAGACGAGTTTCTCCACTTAAGCCTACGAGTAACGAAATCACCTACAGCCAAACAGCTGCAATTCATTCATTAGTCATGGCTCATCGTGGTCAGAATGTTCGCGAGCTCTTACTGCTCTTGTTGAATACGGTGGTATGAGTGTGAGATAAGCTAGCGAACGTCTTGGTGTTCCCTGTTCTACATAATATACTTGGTGGAAGAAATACTCAGAAACAGGTAACGTGTCTAGAAAACCTGGCACTGGGCTTCAAAGGGTTTCAACCCCACAACAAGATCGGGCCCTAGTTGATGTAAGCCGTCGCAATCCTTTCATGTCATCTCGGCAGTTAGTGATAGCGTCTCGTTTTCCTGGCTCTTTCCTCACCGCTAAGCGACGCATTAAAGATGCAGGGCTTCACGCATATCGAGTCGCGTGTAAAGAGCAATTTACGGATAGTCATAAAGTTGATCGACTAGCATTTGCTGAGGGAAATATTGGTCGTAATGGGATCATGTAATCTTCACAGACGAAAAGATATTCTCATCAGCAAATGATGGCCTCGACTTGTGTATAGACCTACAGGAAAACGTTACAATCCACAGTACATGCACAGAACACATCGAATGAGGCATGTTACTATTCACTACTGGGGATGGCTGTGTAAGGATACAGTTGGTGAATTACACCGTATAGAAGGCCGATTGAACAGCCAGAAGTGTCTGGATATTGTGCAGTATGGGTTGCTCCCCGCTGCGAGAAATTGATTTGAAGACGGCATTGCAGAAGTTCAACAAGATCATAGCTCAATACATGATTACCATCTAGTTCAAGCCTGGTTTCAAGAGGAACCCAATGTTGAGCTAGTCGACTGGGTTCCAAGAGGATCTGACTTGAACCCAATGGAAAATCTATGGGCGGAAGTTACAAAAACTCTACACGAAAATTGGCCTGATCCCCCACCAAGGACAGCTGATGCACTTTGGGAGTTAGTTTCTCACGCGTGGGAAGAAATAGCACAGAGACATCAACATGTCGCTAGCTTGGTTAACTCATTACCAAGAAGATTAAGATGCGTCATCGAAGCTAACGGCGATTATACGAGATATTAATACCTGAATAAAGATTTGTCTTCATACTCAAGTGACCTTCGAGCTCTTTCAAGAGCTCACTAAGTTTTTCCATTTTTCCTTTAATATTGCTTTCATTGGGACGTTTGCGTTTCGTCGAAATGTGCAATATATATTTATTTCTGCTCCTTTGTTTACCCTACACAGATAGTCCAGTGGTTAGCACGTGTGCACGGTTCTATTCCCGCTGGGAGAGGCTTGTGTTTTTACCTATCTGTGATAATTCTGTGTTCGTGCCCCTGTTGTTAAAGAGGTACTGCTAAACCAATAAAACCAAGTAAAACAATTACAAATTTTAAAAAAACAGTTACTGAGGAACGTTCGATAAGTCAGTTTTGTTTTAATATCTAATGCCTAGCGCGTTCGTTGTTGGGTCTTATAGTTGTGGGTTCAATTCCCGTTAAGGGTCCATTAAAATTTTACTTGAACTAGAATTTATTTGCATGAATCACCCGTCTTCTTTAGCCTAAAGGACTTAAACGTTGAGAAAAGTATATGGTAAAAATGAAATAAATAATAAGACAGTAATAATGCTATTAATCTGTATCTATCTACATAGGATATAAATGAAAAAGACGTAGTCTATCAGAACAAAAAATGGCTTAACCGTTTGAAATGATTTTTATTAGTTAACACTTTCACCTACCTCTGACTCATGGGCACCCGAAGGGGGCAGGGTGGGCCG
This sequence comes from Thermobia domestica, assembly GCF_964235325.1. Classification (NCBI taxonomy): domain Eukaryota; kingdom Metazoa; phylum Arthropoda; class Insecta; order Zygentoma; family Lepismatidae; genus Thermobia; species Thermobia domestica. The sequence goes on along the minus strand of NC_137463.1, from coordinate 99,503,175 downwards.
CCCTCTGACTCACGAAATGTATACAAACAGAAATACCAAGCATAATTAATAGCAACCATGAAGATAGCCCCTCCTAGAACATTTTAGGGTGCCATGCGCGGACTGGCTTGTTGTCACGCCATTTTTATTAAGATGCGTATCCTAACAGAGGAGAGGAGTTAAAATTTATGCCAAAAATAGAATATCTCACATTTGTGAGATGAAACTTGACACCATGCCGTTAACGTCTCCAATATTAGTGGCCCACTTGCCGGTAAATATCGATCGTCGATATAGTGACGCATCGAAAGATTGCCGCTAGTGTGTCCCTGGCGGCAGGGTTTCGTCGAGTCGAAACAGACATCTAGAGTAGGTGTGTTGCAGTTACCACGACGTAGCGGCGATGACTTCTTTTCGGTCCCGTCTTTCGATTCGTCGTGGAGAATCGGCGAAGAGACCGAAACGACTTATCGCCAGTCATGTGCATGCGTTTATTATTATATATTTGTTTTTCCTGACGAATGTTCCTAAAGTGAGCTCCGGGGTCAAGAGTAACCCATTCTTCTACATCACAAGGTTGCTGTTTCGCGCAATTTCGGGAGAACTTTATATATACTTTGTAAGTGCTTTTTAGACTCATCTCAATGTAAATGAATCATGCGTATAGGCTATTAAACATATTTGGTGGAGTAATTTTGTAATTCATTGGCATTTCGTCGCGTCTCTGCCACCGGTGGCCCACTGGTGATATAATTTTCAAAACGGAAGTGGGGCCACCACGGATCGTTGCAGTGGAGCCATCAATTTTCGGCGAGATGTTGCTAGTTACCCATCGATAGTCCACCGACGCTTACGGCACGGGGTAACTCTGAATTAAATTTAATTAAGAAATCACTATAGTTGCTATAAGAACTAGTTTTTGAACTTGGACTGTGTAATATTTGTCTTTTGAGGCAAACATTTCCTAAGTTCAACTTCGAGTATCTTCGGGAAACAGTAAACCAAAGATGATAGGTTCGAACCCACAATCCAACGTTCACAATCGAAAACATTCTGTAAATCTGTATTTTCCTCTTTTAACTGTAATAAGATATGTTGATCCGTTATTAACTGTACTGTAGAAACAATTCATCATTGTAATACTTAAGGATAAAGTATTTCAAAATTATGTATACATGGGAGCACATGGTAGTTGCCTCAATCCAGCTATAATCAATGCCCTCAATTTCCTTCGTGCAGTTCAAACCGATTTTCCTGCAAGCTATTACACAACGACAATTAGTCTAGTTGTCTATGTGTCGAACTGCTGAGCCAAAGGACGAGGGATCGAGTCTGGATTAAATGAGCATTAAAACAGTTTGTGTTTCCGTGGAAAAGTAAGAATTTATTTCAAGTTAAACTTGTGAGCAGTGAAGCAAAACGAATTGGGCTCATGGTTGTCCGAATATCTGACGATTTGAATAAATCATACGACACGCCTTTAGTATGGAGTTAAAGAGCTTTCTGATACTTATAAAGAAATCTTACTGACCTAAAATCCATTACGAAATAGGACCTACCAGAAGCTTCAACACCACGTCTGCGTCACTTCGGTGAACGCTGTATCGAAACTTCCTATATAAATTTCACTCACTTGACGTCTAGTCAGTCGACCGTACTTGCTTTGTTAGCTAACTATATTGAAGGGGTATAGACGAACAATATGCAAAATCCATTTTTCAATTTTGTCAGGAAACGAAGAAAATATGACGCCCTTATGTTTCAGAATTGTTGAACTTTCTTGGGGGGGGGGGATCGATTTCACTCATCTGCTATAAGTAGTGACTACTGCTGTTAACATTCTTTCTTAACTTTAGCTTTTTTTCATTTTTCATTTACACATCCTATTCTCTTTCAAGTTCGGTTCCACATGCCATTCCATTTAGTTTCATATATTCTGTTCGATTAAATATACATTCCTCAATCTCTTATAATATGTCCAAATTAACAAAACGGTTCTCTTGCTTTCTTTCTAATAATGATGATTTAGATTTCAAGAGAGTTAATTTTAAATAAACTTGCAACCAATTTGTTAATTACTACAAGCATTGAGTTCTTCCTCATTGTATGTTAATATATATTCTTCAATGTTTACATTCTAATAATAATAAATATTTATGCCACAATTAGATATAATTGCAGTATACGAAGGTTAAGTGGGTAATAAAGCAGTTCAAGCCAATATCTTACTTCAATCTGTATAGTAGATTATAATTATTGTTAAAAGAAATAGAATATTCGCATCCAAAATTGATTTTATCTAGGTAGAATGGATAGAGATGCGCACGAGACAAGATTTGAGGCCGTCGTCTGGACAATATGCTGTAAAAGTGATGTCTCGACTCGACAAATGTATATTTTTCTATTGGAAGAGCTGTGTCTCGACTCGGATTTTGTCAGGAAAATTCTCTCTCGACTCGACTCTGCGCATCCCTAAGGATGGACAGTTTGAAGAGCCCAGTATTCCAAAGCTGGCGGGGTAACCAATTACACCATTACGCAGGGTTGCCAACCATACGATAATTTATAGTGATATACGATAATTTAAGCCTTAGTACGATATACGATAATGCCCTTGCGATAATAGGTGAATATACGATAATTTTAGAACGTACATTTTTAGCAGTTTTTGAATGTGCAAATAAATTGTAGATGTGCATTAAAGCATTATAAAACATACATTTTTAACAGTCATTCTCGCCAAGATAAATCAATAACGATTTGAGAATTGGTAACCCTGCATTCCTGCATCCATCACATTTACGTGGAGGTGGCAATATTGTTTGTTCATGATAGATGGCTCTATTATTCGCTCACGTGAATGTTAGCGCCTTTGTTTGGATGTAAAAAACAAAGAAGTTAGAATCGTTCTGTGGCAAGTGAAATTACGCATCGCGTAATTACTTGGCGTAATTAAGTATGATAAGGATAGTGACACCGAGATGTGGAGTTCGAAACTGAAGATTACTAGATTAGTTTATTATATATTATTGCTATTATTAGTAGCATTATACTTGTTTATACAATTATCACGCCTATAACGAATATACGATAATTTTTTGTAATATACGATAATTTTAAGGACGAAAATCGATAATTTTGTTCTCCGAGGTTGGCAACGCTGCCATTACGCAACATCTATTTCAGATACAACCATTATTATACACTTCATTTTCACAAGCTTCTTCTTATAATAACTATATCGATTTCCTACTTAAATTCAATTATAGATAATTGTTTCTTATGTAGCAGCTAATATTCATGCTATACAGTATAAAACAAGTACACATTCAATGTAAATAAATAAAAATGTAAGATATTACAGATTACTGACATTGCTATTTAATCCGATTTTAAGCAGTACATATTTTCTAAATAATTGTTCAAATTGCTTTATAAGAATCCAGATTATGAAATACCCTAAGTTTTTGTAATGCAAAAAAAAAAAGCATATATATATATATATATATATATATATATATATATATATATATATATATATATATATATATATATATATATATATATATATATATATATATATATGTGTGTGTGTGTGTGTGTGTGTGTATTTTAGGGGACTTCCGGGCTTGATCCCCCCAAAAAAAAATTATGTTTATTCAAATAAAATATTGTAAAGTGAATGAAATATCTTGTAGAATGTTCACATTTCCAAGAATTAAGTTAGCAAAGCCCCCCGAAATATATATATGAATAATTTTAATGTTGGACGTGTGGTTTTAGGTATTCAACTGTGTTCACATTACTTATTTTAGCGTTTTCGTATATGAATTATGGACATGGCGGGCTAGTAAATGTGACAGGGATTTGAAAAGTGACAGTTCGTCGGATAGTGTGTTTCCAATCACTTCACAGTAGAAATTTATATTTATAAAAAAGTTCTCATATATTTAAAAAAAAGGAAAAGAAAAAATTTAACTTTCCGCACGGAGGCTCGAACCATCGCCCTTCGCTTCAGAAATGTCAGTAGCAAAACTAAACCCGCTTGACCACAGACGCAACTTACAAGAGATTGTGTTATAATATTGATAATAGAATCGCTCCAAGCAGGTTCCTACTTGGAGGTTTAAATATCCATTTTCTGTCGTTTTCAGCAATTTCTACTTAAGATAATGGTTGATTTTGCATATTGGAACTGTGAATGAGGTGTGCAATCAATATTAATTTCAGAAATAAGTAGTTTGATTTTGTTTGTATATTTTTACATCGCTCGGACGACAGTACGGTTTGCAGCTAGTGTCTATATAAAGAACGGCGGGAACATGCAATTCCCTGTGTATAGATTTGCGGGAATTGTGACGGATCTAGGCTCACTTTTTCGGACTTAGTTTCTGAACGAGTTTATAGCTTTTTGTGAACAGGTGTGTACAATGCTGAGATTTCATGGTGATTATCCTTGTGTACGAAAATTGTTACTTTGGTGCAGTTATTTTTTATTTATTTTTTTTTTATTTTTTATTTTTTTTAGATCTGGCAACAAGTTTTTGTTTCATATTCGACTTGTGCTATGGAGTGAAAAATACTTACTACAGTGATACAGTTACAAGAGAGTTGAGCTTCAAAATGATCAATAAAAAAGTGTGCTGTAGCACAGTCACAGTCGGATTTAGGTTTGGTGGGGCCCTAAGCTATTGAAGGTGATGGGGTCCTTTAAGTATCAAGATGAACGTACGCTCACTATATATAGGAATGAAGAAACTAGTGATTTTTAGGAAGCAGGCTAGCAGATGGGGCCCCATCACTTACGTCGTATGAGTCTACATAACACGAAGAACTGTTGCTGTTTGTAGATTTTATTTTATTTATTATTTTTCTTATATTTTGAAAATGTACAACCAGTTGTTTTCTTTGATTTTTGGGCCCCCCAAAAGAATGGAGTCCTAAGCTATAGCTTGTTTCGCTTATACGTAAATCCGGCACTGCTTACATGTAGTGTATGTAAACTTTTAGTACATTTGTTTCGCGATAGATAATGCTTTGAAATTTATTTTCACCTCTAAAAATGGTAAGATCTAGAAAATAGATTTTCTTTATTCTTAACTATTTCCGTACTGAAACTTATTTTTAAGCTTATATTGTTTAGTTTTTCTAAGATAAATATTCAAGTCTTCATCTTCCCTGTAGAGCCGTAATATGTCATCTACATAGCTATAGCATTTATTGTATTTAAGCTCGTCTCTTTTTAATATTATGTAATTGACTCATATTGATTAATTACGATATTGAAAAGTAATAGAGATAAAGGAATTTCCCATACCCAAACCTTTAATCTGTTTATAATGTTTATCCTCAAATTGGAAATAATTTGTTTAAAGGCAAAGTATTTTAGTTATTTCTAAATTTCCAAATCATTAAATTGGTTTTAACATAACAAATGTTGGGTGCAAATTACAGCTAAGTCTAGTGATATTGAACAAAATATGTCCATTATGCCCAAGGAAGCTATTTTTAATACATTAGTATTAACTAATGAACAGATATCTCTTTTATTTTCATTGCTCTTATTTATAATGTGCCTAAAACTAGTCATATTATTAGAAATATGATTCACAAGCCATTTTGTGATTCTATGGGTCGGATGACGTTTTGATATTACAGGTGTCAAGGAAAACATTGCCTTTGTGTAATTTTGGTAGTCCGTATATAATTGGTGGGCTAGGCGTATGTATTCGTATTTTGCTTGCGTGTCATCACTCAACCTTGATTCTTCTAATAACTTGTCAATCATATATATGATTTCTGGTAGTAGATTAGTGTCTATTTCTACATAATTTGCTCTATTGATTTCTTTTTTCTGTCAATTATCTGCGTATTCTTGCTTACACATAATGGTCACCATATTCCCTTTATCCGATTTCAAATACCAGCAGTTATTATCTTTTAGCCATCTTTGAAAACTTCTCACAATTTTTGGTACTTTTGAAGTTTTAGATTTTTTACTTATTTATTTATCATTCACCTGTAACAGATCTGTAGCTCCTATTATAATAGGAAGTACAATTATTAAGTTTAAAATATATCAATATCAATACTTAATACTTAATATCAATACTTAAATGAAAAAATAATAATAATTCAATCAAAAAAGAGAATCGCAGCAAAACATGAGTATACGCACACTTACTTTCACACATACATACATATACACATACACAAACGTTATATATAAAATCGAATTATAGCCTTATATACACAATATATATAACCCACACATAAGAAATAGGAAGAAATAAGATACAATCTATAAAGTTCAATTCTGTATTAATTATTTATCTTTAAATATATTTTTAATTTTTTTCCTTTCAAATTTTTTTCGGGTCTCGCTATACACTATTTTCCTTTGAACCGAAAGATTCTGATTAACATAAATGGTGCTGCCAGAAGCAAACCCAATATCCACACAATTCAAATTACGTTTTACTTTCCTTCTCTGTAGAAAGTTATCCTTGTCGACTCTTCTTACTAACTTTACAATTATACCCGCGGAATTTTGACCTTTTTTAAAACCTATAACATTCATCAATCATACAATCTTCAATATTTACATCTAACCCACGATCTAAATGTTTTACAGTAGCTAGAACATCTTCATTCGGTGCGTTGGGGATACCATGAAGTTCTAGAGTATTATGTCTACGATATTGGTCCAAATCGTAATTCTTCCATTATAGATAATGGTAACTTATACACTTTACTTAACGAAGGGCACTGTAATGATGGATCAATAGCTTTCTCGCTACCGGCAATTGGTACAACGCCAGGTTTGATCACTTGAACGAAGGAACCGTATGTCTTTTTCTTACACTTTTATTATTATTATTATTAATTTCTTGCCGGGGTACAGGTTTAGGAATTTGCTACAAATTCTGTGCTACAATTTTCGGAATGTTAGCTAAATAGTTAGTTAAAATATATTTACATTCTTAGAAAATGCCTGGTTCGATCAAGTGAGTTTGTGGTGGACAACATCGTGTCCATGGGTTTTCTCGGGGGTACTCCCGTTTCCTCCCATATCTCAAGTATTCCCAAGTATAAATCATTATTCATTTGCTTTAATCACCGTCTCCCTTAGCCTAACCGGCATAATCGTGGGACGTCAAACTGAAAGATTTCATTTCATTTTCATTTCTTAGAAAACGCAGGTCAAGGTTTTGCATCATCAATGTGGAACACTGCTTGCAAAACAGCATAGAATAGCAAAGATGCAAACATTAACACTAAATGAATTTCGTTTCCCCTGTGGTCTAAACTCATACAAATTATAAAAAGTAACAGAAAAAAGCACGGTTCTAATGTAGCACTCAAACTGCCGATCCAATTAGAAAATAATTACACTTCTCATAAGAATTATTGGATAATCTTAGTGCTTCAAGTACTTATTTAATGGAATGTGATTGTAATAAAACACACATAAACATGACTGAAAAAAATGAGACGATGGGATTACAAGAACACATTAGAAACTCCAAAGACCATGATCTTGCTGTTTCGAGTTTATCCAAACATTTCGTTGACTCGAGGCATTCCATTAAAATGGTAAAATTACGAGTCGTAATTAATCGAAATTAAGATTCCCGAATTAAATCTTGAACAATTTTTTTTTAAAAAGAAGCTGGAACCACATTATTAGTATAGGAAATAATACAAAATCACCTTAAAAAGCTCGATCAAATAAGTCTATTTCTTCTCAACGGTTTTTCATAATAGCTCTCCAGGAACTGGCTACGATACTTTTCATATCAAGTGTATCAGATAAAAGTAATTGGTTAGTTGATCATTTTATAATCAAATGATTATTTGTTTGTAGATTTTTTTACGAGTCCATAAACAATCATTTTAATTTTTGTATCGTTTATCTGATGTCAGCCATTTTTGTTGGCAATACGCGCTGATTCTTGAGCTTGTAGGGTTTGCATTAACTTATATTACTCAAACCTGGTGAACATTTGGTAGACGAGGCAAAAACCTTTTTATTCAAGAAAGAACAACTTATCTTATATCCTGTACATATTTAATGAAATTTGCGTGTAAAACAGTCTGAATCCATCTAAATAGTTGCCATCGAAATTGACAAATTTGTAAAGTACAAGTTACAATGTTTCTAAAACTGAAAATTAAAAAATAAATAAATAAATTGGGCACCCTATATTTCTGTTAAGTCAAAGTTTAAAAGTCTGAAACTTTGACAGATAAACTCACTGTTGTGTGTTATACTGCTGTACAAATATCATGTTTGAGATTTGTCTATAATCCAAGTTACAGGACGATAAAAATCACACAAAAAATGTATTGTTAGCCAATATTAAGATGCCAATATTAAGTTGGTCTGGATTCATAATCTAATTATCGATTGTTCTTCCCAAGTTTAAAATACTTTGCTGTTGAAAATAGATTTGTTAACGTTCAATATTTCAACTATGATAGTATTTAAATGTTATGATCAATCTGAATAGAGTAATAATGTATTATGTTTAAATGCCTATTAATAGTTTACTAAAAAGTTTTACTGATTTCTTTCTTATCTCAATAATGGCACAATCAATAGGATCGCCAATTCTTAGTATTTGCTTAATTGGCTAGATCGATCTACAAAGATACAACTTTAGAAAACAATACTAAACTCATAATGAGAATCTAATACTTGTATTCTAACTTGATAACAACACAGGGTCAGTCAATTGATAACATTTAGAATACTTTACGAGAACATCAAAATTCTTTCCTTGTCTTACAAACCATATTATTTTGCGACAACAAGTGACAATCTTTAATTTTGTCAAGACCAATTAAAAGGAAACATGTTCACTTACACGAAAGATGAGGAAATCATTGAACATCACAATAATGAATTTCTTGTCCAATTTGCAAACTGTGTGACAGTTAGTGGCACAAGAAATATTCATTGTTTTGTATCTTTGTCAGAAAGGAACTTTGTGCTTCATTACTTCATAAAACACAGAATATGAAATTATTCCACTGCAAAAACTGTATAAATTACTCTTCAGAGAAGAGATTCTGTCACATGTGTACAATAAGGTGGTCAGTGGTGGCTGGTAGAAGTGAATGGCATTAGTGACGAACAAAAAAAATATACATATAACATTTTATCATCCTGCAAAACCAAGGACTGTTTTCACGAAAAATGAGAATGGTAGATTTGGATGCCGATGAACAATATTTCAAGGAAACTAAATGACTGAGAACTTACAACAGCTACTGGCAGGACATACAATATTACTCCCAAATTAAATGAAGAAGTATCAAAACATCTTAATCCTACGTCTACCAGGTGGGTGGATTGGACCCATTAGCATATTTTCATCAGTATTATAATGATACTGTACGTTTCCAGGCATTGATATTCTCTGACGTTTCCCTGTTTGTATTCTTGTTTTAAATTACCTAGTTGTTATATTTTTGTAAGTCACGTGGTAAGTTTACTAATTTATAGCATTAAGTCCTGATAAGCTTTGCAACAGCACTTTCAAACTTTCGCCGAGATGATTACAGAAAAAAGATCTCCTCCAGTTCCTTACCAGAGGGTAGCGTTCCCGAAACTGATGCAACGTTCCCTCTTTGTACTGCCATACTGATGCGTTGCAGTAGAAAAGAGGTTGCTCTAGCGTCTCCTGATGATAAATAAATGCGGTGTCCGACTTCTTTTATAAAGTTAAGACCTTCGGGACCCCAGAAACCACCTGATTCGATAGCTATAGTGACAAAATGATATTTGTCAAGTAAATTGCTGTACTTCTTGCGTTTTTCTGTTTCACGGCGAGCAGCCACGTTGCCACCTTGTCCTGAAGAAGAATGTAGATTTGATCGGGCGAAGGTATGGGAACAAGTAAAATCCCATAGAATTGCTTTTCCTTTCTTCCACGGTATTAGGGTCATACCATCTGGCCTCTTACCGTCTGCACGACTGCATCCCAACGGTTCGCAAATAGAAGGAACGCCTGCTGAAATTAGTGCCCTCATGATAATGTCGTTCACATTGGAGTGGCGTGAATGTCTGCCCGCACTATTGGCACAGGAGAGTCTGAGAAGTCCCTTCTTGTTTACGACACTTCTACATGCAGGACATCTGTGTTGCTCGCAAACATCTGCTCCCAAATGCAGTGCACTGGCAATTCGAAAACTCGTTGGGAAGATGCAATCCTAAAGAAGGTGACGGGATAACATGGAGACAAGCGCCTCTTCAGGAGATGATGTAGCTAGGAGTCTGGCCTTGTCTTCTGGGTTATCGGATGACTGAAGTAGAGAAGAAAAGTGATGATTTATAATGGGATCGTCCCAAGAGGATTGTAATCCTCTCTTATCAAGATCAGGGGGATCTGATCCCACGATAAATGACCACTTAGAAATGCTGTCGTTGACATCCGAATCCGTTACAAGGCTAAGATCTTGTTGGAGAATGGTCTCGATCAATGGCTTAGCGCCATAGAATGAAGACAGAAAGAATGAAATAGCCAGGTCCATGGCGCAGCGAATGCCGAGACCTCAGTGGTTAACAGGGAAGGACGCCTGCAACCAAGAGTTATTGTTGAGTGAGCAATTCAGGATAGATTCTAGACCGGTTTTTAAGGTATTGTCATAGCATTCCAGAAGATAAGCATCCCGCCAAGATGGAGCACAGCGAAGAAAGTATAGCAGCCTTGGCATGGACAATGAGGCGCGTAGTAGATAAAAGGCAGTGTGTGCTGAAATCAAGGAAAGACGTGTAAAGAAGAATTCTAATTTAAAAATTTTGTCTTTTAATATTGTTCGTCTTGCCTCATTAGATAATGCTGCTCCTAGTAAGCTGGCGTTATCTGTCGAACTTATTTGAATCCCAAGTGCCGCTTCGTCAAACAGCTTGAAGAGGTTATTAGCCTGCCCACTGGAGACTCCGAGAAAGCTGACCTCACATTTGCAATCCGATCTCCTTAGCCTATCTACGGATCATTTCTAATGTCTCTAGTACTGTATCCTTGTCTCCAGCTAGTCCCTTCATCCAAATGCCATATGTTCAGTCCCGTATTGATACTGTTAACGATGGATTGTAAAGTTAGTGCGAACAAACCAGGGCCAAGAGGGTCACCTTGTTGTACGCCACGCTGAGAGAGGATTATTTCGTCTCCTAAGTATAGTTGCTCGGTTGCGAGTAACACTGATGAACGTATCGATAAATTGACGGAAAACTGTATTTTACCTGTATGAGCATAGAATCACGATTCAAATCGTTAAATGCGTTTCCAAAGTCTATCTTCAGAAACACTTTCTCCTGATGGTGTGGAAAAGAGTAGTACATACGAGCAGCGTGGACTGCTGCTTCTGCTTCATGTGGGACTCAAACTCCCAGTTGGTATGAGGATAGAAAATGTGTTAGAGGTTCTCTAATTCTATGGCAAATGATTTTGGCTGACAATCTCATCCACATATTGCTTACTGCGATGGGACAAATGCCGCCACTTTTCTTCCTCAAAGTTATTAGTGATGCTCCAAAGAAAATAGGTATAATTTCCGTGGGCACATCACTCAAAATAATCAGGTGGAGAAAATCACAGATGGCGTTAGTCAGATGGTCTTTAGCTTTGTAGTCTTGGGATAGTAGGAGGTCCTTTAATATTGAAGGACGAAGATACCCGGAGGGAAAGGATTTAAGTGCCTTCGTAAACTCGTCAGCTGATACTCTAGGCGCTACAATATTGGGCTCAATGAGATCGGGAGGTTCAAAAGGGTGGCTGTGAGCCGGATGTTTCTCTTTTAATGCTTCTAATACAGTTCCATTCGGAGAAGCTATAGTATCTTCTGAGATGAGAAACCGTACTGCGCTACGGACATCACCGGCTACTAATTTGTTCTCGACACTCTTGATGTTAATAATGGAATTTGCTCGTCGTCGAGCTTTGAAGGATTTTTTACTGTGGTTAGGAAGGGCTTCGCAGCGAGAATCAGACCAACATTGCACTCTTTGTTTATCCCATGATGTTAAATTATTCACTTTGTCAACTTTTGATGGAACGCACAGTGTTAAAAACTAACTAACTAAAACTAACTCTATGGCCTATGGAACCCGGAGGTTCAACGCCGCGTTCACAAAAGCTCTCCACTGACTTCTATCCTTAGCTAACTGCATCCAGCTTCTACTCTGTATTCCAACCTTTGCGAGATCCATCTTAATATTGTCCTCCCATCTGCGCCTAGGTCTTCCTAATGGTCGTTTTCCGATTGGTCTTCCAGTCAAGACTTTGAAAGCGTCTCTACTTTCTTCCATTCTAGCTACATGACCCGCCCATTTAAGCCTCCTAGACTTGACGAGCCTAACAATGTTGGGTAAACCATATAAATTATGTAGTTCCTCGTTATGAAGTTTCCGCCATTCCCCATTCCCGTTCCTCTTGGGTCCGAATATTCGTCTCAGGATCTTGTTCTCAAATACTTTCAGTCTATGTTCTTCCCTCAGAGTAAGTGACCATGTTTCGCAGCCATACAGAACTACAGGCATGATTATCGTTTTGTATATTTTAAGTTTCAAATTCCTCGACAGAATTCACGACGACAAGAGATTTTGAACCGCACAGTGTTACGTAAGGAAAAAAGAAGAGATCCATCCAAGCTTCTGAGTCGTTTGTATGTACTATCTGTTGCAATACCTCGGACAGAGAGTCTGCCACTGTAGCTCTAGCCCCTCGAGGTACCCTGCATAACATTGGAGTAGAAGACTTTGATCTTGCTAGAAGCTTATTGCATTTGGAGATCAATATCTTTCTTGGGTAATCGACATTATCAATGGATGATTGAGACTTCTGTGAAAGCGAGCATGGTTTGGTTTTATTGATTTCATAATGGCACCTGCTATTATGAATTGCTAGGCCTTTTAAGCTAATACACAATTTGTTACAAAGCTTACAGGTAGTCTCGTTAGGCCTGTTTGAAAATTCAATGCTCTTGTTTAAAGCGGTATCATTTTGGGGTTGATTTTTTTTGGCTAAATTTTGATCCTGATGCGTTGCTTACATGGGAAATATCAGCATTTATGGTCCTGCAATCTTTATTGATGTCATCACTAATAACAGGTAAAGGATTATTGATATCATTAGAAGAATCACGATCATCATCCATAGTTATTATAATTCTTTTTTACAAGAATTATATTTTTATTGTAACAAAAGAAAA